>NC_142416.1:2332500-2690000 GCF_059516105.1 Syngnathus floridae | reverse complement strand
ACAATGCAGCACGTCGTCCTCCGTCCACCAGCAGCGGGTATGAGGGTCCGGGGTTTCAGCACCAAAATGTTAGAGTGGTTCTCACTTTAACTTATTTTGCAAGAACCACACGGGAGACAGTATGCCCTTTTAAACACTTGCAAGTGGAGAGTCATTCGTCGCTGTGCATACAGCGATGATCGAATGAGGTCTGACTCAGGCCTCTTGCAAGAGCATTTTTATTGAGAGAAACAGGGTGGGGGTGAGAGAGGGGGTGAGAGTGGACAGGATGGGGTTGAAGCCCCTGGCCTCTGATCAAATCATAGCAGGGGGTATTTTACGATGTTGTGTAAACAGAACAACTTTGATTGCGTCCTCTGCAGCTGGTCAATCAGTTTAAAGGATCTTAGCACTTTGTTCTACTACTTTGTTAAGACAGGACAAGTTTGGTTAATTATTACAGGTTACATTCCAACATAATCATAGGATCAAACTAATCTATCAACCCTAACACCGAGGATTGCATCAAATCTAATCATGCCTCCAAAGGAAGCAAGTGGGAGCAGTAACGCCACCCTAAAACACAAAGACGCTCCTAAAGCAATGCGATACTGAGCGCCCGGCGCGCTGCGGTTGCGCGATTGGACCAAATTAAGCTCCCTGCGCACTGAGGCCCACTTAAATTTTGGAAAGTACATTAGGAATTAAAAAATATTTTCCAAATTTTAGTGACCACCAGGGCTGTGGACTCGGTCGGATTTTTGCACCGAGTCCGAGTCCGGCCTCTTGACCACCGAGTCTGAGTCCGAGTCCGGCTGTACATTTTTTCTGTTAATTAATGTGACTGCTTAATCTTTATTCAAGGCTAATTTAGATCAAAATCTAAATAATGATATAAGCTGGGTGACATAATCGTCCTTGACATTGGTACATAATGTAAACATTAGCCTAAGTGCAACTCAACGTGGCCGCATTGATCGTAAGCAGGGCTGTGAACAGTATTCCTACGTGCATTCTCAGCAGCATGATGAAAATAAAATTGAACGTATTTTTTTTTATTGTCGGACTCGGTGGACTCGGTCAAAATCAGCACCGAGTCCGAGTCCAGCAAAACTGACTGAGTCCGACCGAGTCCGAGTCCACAGCCCTGGTGACCACTCTGTCACAATAATGCGACCAGCGTGGTGCAGTTGCGCGGTCGGCGATGCGCTACGGTTGCGCGTTCGGCGGTGCGCTGCAGTTGCGCGATTGGACAAAAATGTGCAAATGAAAAGATGCTTAAAAAGGCGTTTTTTGTTTTTTTTGTGTTTAGAATGGATGAATACTTTTTCCATTATTTGTAATGGGAAAATATAATTCGGAATTCCAACGATTCACTTCTCGAACAGCCTTCTGGAACGGATTGTGTTCGAAAACCGAGGCTCCACTGTATTTTGATAATTTAGATACAGGGTGATCAATGTGACATTTGAGTTGAGTGCATCATCTATGAAGACCCCCCTAATTTTGTGGCATGGACTCTTTATATATATATATATATATATATATATATATATATATATATATATATATATATATATATATTTAATGCGGCCCGGTGGCGCACTGGTTAGCACGTCCGCCTCACAGTTAGGAGGGTGCCGGTTCGATTCCACCTCCGACCCTCCCTCTGTGGAGTTTGCATGTTCTCCCCGTGCCCGCATGGGTTTTCTCCGGGCACTCCGGTTTCCTCCTACATCCCATAAAAGGCCAATTGTGCACTCCAAATTGCCCTTAGGTGTGAGTGCGAGAGCAGGTGGTTGTTCGTCTCTGTGTGCCCGGCGATCGGCAGGCAACCGGTTCAATATTTATATATACCGTATTGGCCCGAATATAAGGCGGTGTTTTTTGCATTGAAATAAGACTGAAAAAGTGGGGGTCGTCTTAGATTCGGGGTCTAGACATTATACCCATTCACAACGCTAGATGGCGCCAGATATCTTCAAAGCGAATGCTGAACTTAATTCCCCAGGCCAAAGTCAACCCCTATCACCAAGCATAAAAATAAAAATAGCGGTAGCACGAACAAGAAAAATAAAAAATAGCGGCAAGAAAGAAAAAAGAGAATAAGAGAAGAGATAACAGAAAATGGAGAAACAGTAGCTTTATTTACATTTCAAAAACCCTGCGGTGTATCCAGCGTTCATGCATTCACATTTACAAATGGTATTGCACTTTAGTTTACATATTTAAATGTTCAGATATTAAGATGTGATAGACAGTTCTTGCATGATTTGAATGAGGCAAAATAACATGCTTTTTCACTTGAATATATTGTTATAATCATTTGTTTCAGATGTACTGTAATTATTTTCTGTATAAAAATTAAATATGGTGTTCAAAAAGTCTTTTTTCAATCTTGAGTCTTGAAAAGGAGGGGGTCGTGTTATAATCAGGGTCGTCTTATATTCGGGCCAATATGGTATATATATATATAAATAGTACACAGGTAGAGCTAGCCTCCTCTTAGGCTGTTAGAGCACATTCTATTTATAGCTCAAGTGGAAAAAATAATAATGATAACCAGAAAATGCAATTTCTGGAGAAATTGCGTGTGAAGGCGAAGAAACTGAATAACTTCTGGGGGATACTGCAGAATGATGTTGGAACGAGTTGAATTACTTGAGAAATGTAGAAATTAGAAGTGTAAAATGAAATTTTGGAGAATTTGGGGTGAATTTAAAAATTGTAAATGTGTAAATATGTAAACTGTAGCAGGCGGGGTGAGGCTCCCAGAGAGGATCCCTCTCCCGCGGAGCAAGGGGAGGATTTGCCCCGCTTATGTATGGGTCTGCTTATGTACTTTAATCAATGAGGTTTGAGCATATCTGTTTTTGTAGCTAGGCAGGACTTTTTGTATTTCGACCCCATTCCTTCAATACACACACACATATATATATATATATATATATATATATATATATATATATATATATATATATATATATATATATATATAAAATTATTATTACCGTATTTTCCGGACTATACGTTTTTTCATAGTTTGGGTGGGGTGGCGACTTATACTGAGGAGCGACTTATATGTGAATTTTTTCACAAATTTTCAAAATAAAAAAAAAGTGAAACCACGATAAACAAACCGCGATGTAGCAAGGGATTACTGTAATTTGAATTTCAAGTGACGTCAGTAGCGTGCCCCTCCGTGAGTCGTCACCTTACCGTGGTGGAGTGGTTTTCGTGTCCCAATGATCCTAGGAGCCATGTTGTCTGGGGCTTCATGCTCCTGGTAAGGTCACCCATGACAAAAGGGTCCTAGGTGAGGGGCCAGACAAAGAACGGCTCAAAAAGCCCCTTATGAAGAAAAACATATATGGACTCAGATTTCGCTCGCCCGGACACGGGTCATCGGGGCCCCCCTCTCGAGCCAGGCCTGGAGGTGGGGCTCGAAGGCGAGCGTTTGGTGGCTGGGCCTTTGCCCATGGGGCCCGGCCGGGCACAGCCCAAAAAGGAAACGTGGGTCCCCATTTCCATGGATTCACCACCTGTGGGAGGGGCCAAAGGGGTTGGGTGCATTGTGAGCTGGGTGGCAGCCAAAGGCAGGGATCTTGGCGGTCCGATCCCCAGCTGCAGAAGCTGGCTCTTGGGACATGGAATGTCACCTCTCTGGCTGTAAAGGACCCCGAACTGGTGTGCGAGGCAGACTCGATATAGTCAGACTTGCCGCCACACACAGTTTGGGTTCCGGTACTAGCCCTCTCAAAAGGGGCTGGACTCTCTTCCACTCTGGAGTTGCCCACGGTGAGAGGCGTCGAGCAGGTGTGGGTATACTTATTGCCCCCCAGCTGGGCGCCTGCACATAGGGGTTCACCCCGGTGAACGAGAGGGGAGTCTCCCTCCGCCTGTGGGTGGGGGGACGTGTCCTGACTGTTGTTTGTGTCTATGCACCAAACAGCAGCTCAGAGTACCCACCCTTCTTGGGGTCTCTGGAGGAAGTGCTGGAGAGTGCTCCTTCTGGGGACTCCATTGTTCTACTGGGTGACTTCAATGCTCACGTGGGCAATGACAGTGAGACCTGGAAGGGCGTGATTGGGAGGGACAGCCCCCCCGATCTGAACCTGAGCGATGTTCTATTTTTGGACTTCTGTGCTCGACACGGATTTTCTATAATGAACACCATGTTCAAACATTAGGGTGTCCATGTGTGCACTTGGCACCAGGACACCCTAGGCCACAATTCAATGATCGATTTTGTAGTCGTGTCATCGGATTTGCAGCCGCATGTTTTGGATACTCAGGTGAAGAGAGGGGCGGAGCTGTCAACTGATCACCACCTGGTGGTGGGTTGGCTCCGATGGTGGGGGAAGATGCCGGTCCGACCTGGCAGGCCCAAACGCTCTGTGAGGGTCTGCTGAGAACGTCTGGCAGAATCCCCTGTCAGGAAGATCATCAACTCCCACCTCCGGCAAAGCTTTTCCCATGTCCCGGGGGAGGCGGGGGACATTGAGTCCAAGCGGACCATGTTCTGCGCCTCCATTGTTGAGGCGGCCGACCGGAACTATGGCAGTAAGGTCGTTGGTGCCTTTCGTGGCGGCAATCCCCGAACCCGCTGGTGGACACTGGCAGTAAGGGATGCCGTCAAGCTGAAGAAGGAGTCCTATTGGGCCGTTTTGGCCTGCGGGACTCCGGAGGCAGCTGACAGGTACCAGATGGCCAAGTGGAACGCGGCTTCAGCGGTGGCTGAGGCAAAAACCCGGGCGTGGGAGGAGTTTGGCGAGGCCATGGAGAATGACTTCTGGACGGCTTCGAGGAAATTCTGGTCCACCATCCGGCGTCTCAGGAGTGGGAAGCAGTGCAACGTCAACAAGGTTTACAGTGGGGGTGGTGTGCTGCTGACCTCGACTCGGGACGTTGTGAGTCGGTGGGGAGAATACTTCGAAGACCTCAATTCCACCGACATGCCTTCCATTGAGGAGGCAGGGCCTGGAGACTCTGAGGCGGACTCTCCAATCTCTGGGGTCGAAGTCACTGATGTAGTTAAAAAACTCCTCGGTGGCAAGGCCCCGGGGTGGATGAGATCCGCCCGGAGTTCTTAAAGGCTCTGGATGTTGTGGGGTTTTCATGGCTGACACGCCTCTACAACATTGCGTGGACACCGGGGACAGTGCCTCTGGATTGGCAGACTGGGGTGGTGGTTCCCCTCTATATGAAGGAGGACCGGAGGGTGTGTTCCAATTACAGGGGAATCACACTCCTCAGCCTCCTTGGTAAGGTCAATTCAGGGGTGCTGGAGAGGAGGGTTCGTCGGGAGGTCGAATCTCGGATTCAGGGGGAGCAGTGTGGCTTTCGTCCTGGCCGTGGAACAGTGGACCAGCTCTACACCCTCGGCAGGATCCTCGAGGGGGCATGGGCGTTCGCCCAATCAGTCCACGTGTGTTTTGTGGACTTGGAGAAGACGTTCGACCGTGTCCCTCGGGAGGTTCTGTGGTGGGTGCTTCGGGAGTACGGGGTGCCGAGCCAACTGATAAGGGCGGTTTGGTCCCTGTATTACAGATGCCAGAATTTGGTCTGCATTTCTGGCAGTAAGTTGGATTCGTTCCCAGCGAAAGTTGGACTCCACCAAGGCTGCCCTTTGTCACCGATTCTGTTCATAATTTTTATGGACAGAATTTCTAGGCGCAGCCAAGGCGTTGAGAGGGTCCGGTTCGGGGATCTCAGCATCGCGTCTCTGCTTTTTGGCAGACGACGTAGGGCTGTTGGCTTCTTCAGGCCGTGATATCCAGCTCTCACTGGAGCGGTTCGCAGCTGAGTGTGAAGAGGTCGGGATGAAGGTCAGAACCTCCAAATCCGAGTCCATGGTCCTAGGTCGGAAAAGGGTGAAATGCCCTCTCCGGACCGGAAATGAGATATTGCCCCAAGTGGAGGAGTTGGGGTCTTGTTCATGAGTGAGGGGAGGATGGAGCGCGAGATCGACAGGCGGATCGGTGCAGCGTCGGCAGTAATGCGGACTCTGTACCGGACTGTCGTGGTAAAGAGAGAGCTGAGCCAAAAGGCAAAGCTCTCAATTTACCGGTCGATGTACGCTCCTACCCTGGCTGACAGGGATCAAAAGACATCCCTATCACTAAAAAGGAAGAACCTAGATCAAAGGAAAGATAAACTCGTAAAGGCGAGGCCTCCAGGTCTGGCAGGCCAAGGCTTCACTTAAATTATTCCAATAGGTCTCTTTCAATGCAAGTGAGATTCTTCACACCCCACACCTCAGGCCGAAAGATGTACGCCTCCCTTTCCAGTCACCATTTGTAGAGATGAAAAGATTTCTGAAACACTCCTTAACAAGCAGGACTTTGCCCACAGACGTGAGAACACTGCTTTGAAAAGTGAAATTTGACCAAGCACTTCTTTGAAGTTCTGATGTTGTCCAATGATTTGTGTGGATTGATGCATCCAACAACGAAACATTTTGATCTCTCCACTTCGGCATCCTTGAGTTGTTTGGACTACCAAAGTCTCACAGAGTAATAAACAAAGCACATTCGTCTTAAACATGTCCACCATGTTTATTACTCGGATTTCCGTTTGGCAACACCCTTTACCTTATTTGGTTTGTCCCGCCACAACAGATGTGATGTAGTAGATTTAAAAAAAAAACGTCATGGGAAACAGATAAATCTGAACAAAGTTAAAAAATAGCCCCCAAAACGATCATAACAGTATCTCTGCAGCACCTGGATGGATATATATTACAATTTTCTACACTTTTGGATACTCCAGATACACAAGGAAATTATTTTACAGTATCTCACAAAAGTACACCCCTCTCATTTCGGCAATGTTTTAATTATATCTTGTCATGGGACAACACTGAAGAAATGACACTTTGATCCAATATTAAGTAGTCACTGTAGAGCTTGGATAGCAAAGTAAATTTAATGTTACTTCAAAGTAACTGAAAATACAACAATGAATGTGTAAATTGCTGAGAACAAAAGTGAGTACATCCCAACTGAAAATCCAAAAATTAAGCCAAATTTGGGACCAATTAGGCATTTTTCCTCCCTGTGTAATGCGACTAGTTAGTGTCATGAGGTGTTAGGTGTGATTGGGGATTAGGTGTATTAAATTGGGTATTTTCACTCTCATACTGGTCACAGGAAGTTCAACATGGCACCTCATGGCAAAGAACTCTCTGAGGATCTAAAAAAAAGAATTATTGCTCTACATAAAGATGGCCTAGGCTATAAGAAGATTGCCAACACCCTGAAACTGAGCTGTAGCACGGTGGCGAAGACCATACAGCAGTTTAAGAAGACAAGTTCCATCCAAAACAGGCCTCGCTATGGTCAACCAAAGAAGTTGATTGCGCGCGCTCAGCATCATATATTCAGAGGTTGGCTTTGGAAAACAGTCGTATGAGTGCTGCCAGCATTGCTGTCGAGGTTGAAGGGGTGGTCAGTCTGTCTTTGCTCAGACCATATGCCACACACTGCATTCAATTGGTCTGCATGGAAAAAAGCCTCTTCTAAAAAAGATGGACAAGGAAGCTCGCAAAAGGTTTGCTGAAGACAAGCAGACTAAGGATATGGGTTACTGGAACCATGCTCTGTGGTCTGATGAGACCAAGATAAACATATTCGGTTCAGATGCTGTCCAGCGTGTGTGGTGGCAACCAGGTGAAGAGTACAAAGACAATGCCCAACCATGTCTTGGTTGGACATCTGAACTCATGACTACTTCAACATATCACAAGGATTAGCCTCTCTGTGGCAGATTTAAGAGCAAGAAATGAGCAGCCTCTTCAGCTGAAGTACCCTGACTTGTTTATTTCCTTTTACCAGTCACCAACTTAAGCAAACATGACATGTTCTGAGAGGCTTTATGTAAGCTGAATTGTTCATACATGCATTGTTACATAGTCAATTGAAATTGGTAAGGGTTCATTTGAATTAAATTTCCCCTAAAGTCCACGTATAGGGTACTCCCACTGCCGGCTATCCAAAAAGGAGGTGCTTTAAACGGTCACACTCAGCTGAAGGGTCGACCTCCTTGCTGGAAATCCGGTTCTACCAATCTTTTCAACAAGCCAATGTGACGCGGTGCGGGTGGGTCGAGCCTCCTGGCTGAGCCACAAGCCAGCTGACATTTTTGCGTTTGTCAATTTCCATCTTTGATTGTTGTCCATTTTAATTGATTGTCTTTACAACTATTTCCATTAGGGAAATTGTGTCAGTTTTTTTGTGCTAACTGAATATCTGAATAAGAGAAAAGGATCAGCAGACAAAAAATACAAGTGAGGCAGAATATTGATTTTTCTCGCAAGGAGTGCGATACAAATTGCTTTCTACAATCCGACTACACACTAAAAATCTGTTGACACTCCTCGCTCTTTTTATTTGGAATGCCCTACCCACAGTGTGAGACGATTAGCCGTTGAGGGGGGGGGGGGAGAGATTGTGGCTTCGTCTCATAAGAAAAGAAACAAAAAGTGACGCACAAAGTGTTGCGTGCAGATATGGCTATATCAGCAAAACAGTTTAAGCAATATTCCGAGAGATAAAAAGAGAAAGTGACGTTCTTTAAGGAAGATCAGAAGGTTCATGACGCATCGTTTGACGTGTTGTTTTCACGATCCGTTCTGGTGGACGCTGAGATGTCAGCAGTATCTTGTTTGACACAACCGTCATCTCGCCCCTGACCCAGCCGTAATCCTTCTGTTCCGTTATACAAGATAAGAATAAGCAAGGCAAAGGAGCAAGCATACTGATCAGTAACATTATGAATAAGTACTCATTAGAGAACGCATGATAACATATATATACAATTTTTCTAACAATTCCCCCCTGTTTATCATAATTTCTCGGGGACTAACTTATCACCCATATGGCCACTTCAAAAGATTTTCAGCCAAGGGATCACATTTCGCAAGAACTAACTTACACTTGGGAGGAAATTGAGTCTTAATCGTCAAAGCCAGAGTCAGGAAACAAATCGGACAGGTTTACCACAATAGATTCGCTGACAGTCGTCACAAGAGAAAGAACTCCCGTCGATCGAAAGGTCATCCCTATGGAGTAACGGAAAAGTCTCAGCTGGTGGAGAGATAGCAGTTGTAATTAGCTTATTAATTAAGGATCGGAGACAAGGAATGCAGCAACATCCACACAGGTTCAAAATGGCAGCGAAAACGGCAATGGAGACCAGGACCGAGGAAACCAGGGTGCGGTACTTTCCGAACACGTTCAACCAGTCGGTCCAAACCTCCGTGTTCACCCCACTGTGTTCCTTCATCTTCCCATTCAAGGTCCGCAAACCCTCAAGGGCCCGGGACAGGCTTCCGTCGGCTGCAGTATTATTTGGAATAAATGTGCAACATTGCTCACCAAACATGGCACAGATACCGCCCTCTTTTGAGAGTAGCATGTCAAGGGCCATTCGATTCTGGAAAGCCATGAGGGAAGTAGCGGCCAGTTGGGAGTGGACCGCCTTGAAACCCGCCTCGGTCCAGTTTCCAAGCCTCTGCACGTTGTAGTGGATGTAGTTAATTCTGTCAACATTTTTGTTAAGAGTACACCACCAACACAGGGCGGATTCAAAACCAGCTGCTATCTGATTCACCAGCTTATACTCATCCGGTACTCCTCTAGGAACACCAATGGCGTCTATGTAAGTTGGATTAGCTGCACCCTGCCATTCGGCGTTTCGCTTCGTTTTCGGCCAGTATTTGGGCACTACGGACTTAGCAAAAGATGTTAGATCATAAGAGGACATTGGTATCAAATGAACAGGAAACAATAGGGTCACCAAAGCGCAAATTCCAGAGCTGTTTAAAGGCAACCTATCATAAAGTTTGTTACTATTACACCAAAACCAAATATCACTACGAGCAATGGGCAAAAAAGGGGCAGTGACATTGGTCATGGACCCACACCATGGAGTAGGTAGGGCGCCGAGCTTCTCACCAGTACCAGGTAATCTAATGCATGTAAAATTACCCTTAGCTACATCGGACGAAAAAAGGGGTTTATATTTTGTCATAGAGGCAACAGGGTAAACCTTATCCCATTTAAAACAATCATGAGTGGGTGAAATGGATGAGTTTAACATTAAAACAACAGCACACTTAGGAACTATATTTGCAGGTATGATTTTCAAAAGAGGTCTTGGACCCATTTTGGAGCCATTTTTGCGGCTTGTTCAGCCATAAGAAGCCAGTTGTTGGTTTGACTGCTTATTCCTGTGGAGGCTACAAAATAGCTGTCTATATCAGTGAGGAGCATACTTGTGATTTTTGCTCCTGCTGACAGGGTGTAATTATTTGTAACGGGACGGTCTGCGATCGACATTGTTTTGTTAATGCAAATAGCAATAGGAAAGTGAGGATCAATTCCAGAGGACCAAGCCCACAGTTGAAAACCCCAACAAGAAGTGCTAAACAAAGTGGCATTTGGAGGACGAATTTGACCATCAGGGAGTGTAAGAGTCAAAAGGAGGCTTGTGCCCTGATTTTTCAAAGTTACTCGTTTAGCAAAGAACACAGCCTCTTCACTGGAACCAGAGGGCCAAAAATCTTGCGTTTGTGTGGTGACAAGGGTGCCCCAGTCGGTGCTAACCGGGTGACCAGTTAAATACCACCAATATCCGAGCCATTTATCCCCAGTAGTGGGGTGACCATTTCAAAAACCTTTCAAACTTTTCATCGGTAAAATAATAGAAGAAGATGTATTAGGAGCCACAGTAAACATTAATGAGTTATTGTAAGTCCAAGACAAAAGCCATGGTACGCAAGTTGGAACGCGGACGGTTTCTGGTGTACAAACAACATGATCGAAAGGGGATTTTGTGTTGCGCTTATGTCTAGCATTTTTTTCCCATGAGCCATATTGATCAGAATCAGCGTTGGTAGTTGCCTGAGAGAAGAATGTTCGAGGCTCATGGTACTCTATCCATACAAATAAAATAACCCCCGAAAAAAATATAATGGTAACACAAACCAGCAAAAGCAACCAAAAGCGCATGGTAGACTTTGCGCAGGCTACAGCCCGATTAAAGCACTCACCAAATGACTCTCTAATGCTCATGTTTTTGGATCTCCTCAGAGTCAACACCCTGAGCTTCGGGTTGGTGTCTTGTAAATTGGCTTCTGCTAGCTTTTGTGTCAACCCTGGATCTTGGCACCAGGATCAGGCACTATTACCAGACTTTGCTCACCTTCTGTACTTAGGTTGGGTCTGCAGAGATCACCTTTTTACAATGAGATAAATGAATCCATGTGTTGTGTTCAGCTATTTTCAAAGCATTAGGTGTCGTGAGTAATACCAAAAAGGGACCTTCCCACTTGGGTGAATGCCAATTCTTCCTCTTGATACTCTTGATCAAAACCCAGTCTCCTGGTACCACTTTGGGGTCTTCCTGTGGAGAAATGGGTTCATCATCAGTGTTATTGGTTAGATTCTTTTGACGTTCCAACATTTTTCTCATGTAATCAGCTAATGTGGCTTCCTCGGGGATCTCCCATGTGTTCTTTAACTGAGGAAGCCTGTAAGGTCTTCCAAACATAGTTTCATAGGGAGTTAGCCCTGTTGTACTTGTAATATTTATGTACATTTTGACCAGGTCTAAGCACTGAGTCCATAGTCGTTTGGTTTCTTCCATACATTTCTTTAATCTGTTTTTTATAGTCGCGTTAGATCTCTCAACAAGGCCAGCTGATTGTGGATGATAAGAACAATGGTTCTTTAAATTTATGTGGAACATTCTCCCAATGTTATGCACTATTTGATTTACAAAGTGTGGACCATTGTCGCTGTAATTTTTTCTGGAATACCGTACCTTGGAATGATGTCTTTGCATAAGGCTTTTGCCACTGTGAGTGCATCAGCATGTTTGGTAGGAAATGTTTCTACCCATTTAGAAAATGCGTCTATTATGACCAAACAATATTCTTTCCCTTCACATTTATGTATTTGAATATAATCCATATGTATTGTCTGAAACGGATACAATGGAGTCGGGAATTTCCCTCTTTGAGGTCTTAAATTGCCTTCTGGGTTATGTTTAGCACAGATCAAACACGGTCTGCAAAATTGTTGTGAGAAAGCTGCAAAGCCGTATGTTGTATAAATAGCTTCAACTTGTTTCACCATACCCCCCGTCGAGACATGGGTGACCCCATGACTCGAAATAGCAGCCCATTTGAACAAGTTACGAGGCAAGACAGGTTTGCCCAAAGGTCACACAAAAAGACCATCAGTGTTTTTAGTTGCACCTCGTTTTTCCCAAGAGAGTCGTTCCTGGGAGGGGCTCTGAGACTGCATGTCAAGCAACACATCAGGGGAGATGTGTGACATCGAATCATGATCAGTGAGAGACGAGAGGACATGGAGCAGGCCTTCTGCAGCGGCCTTAGCGGATTTGTCAGTAAAAGCATTACCAAGAGAAACAGGATCAGATCTTGCAATGTGAGCAGCACATTTGCAAACCGCCACCTTTAAAGGTAGCTGGACAGCGTCCAAAAGTTGAGTTAGTAATGTGGAATGGGTGACGGGCTTCCCTGTAGAAGTTATCATGCCACGGTTGCTCCACTGCTGAGCAAAAACCTGCACTGTAGCAAAAGCATACTGACTATCAGTCCAGATAGTGACGGACTTGTTTGCAAACAATTTGCAGGCCCCAGTCAAAGCAATGAGCTCAGCGGCCTGTGCTGACATATAGGATGGCAGTTTAGCAGCCTCCAAGACTTCGTCGGCAGTAACAATGGAATACCCAGTAAGGGTCACACCAGATTCGTTTTTCTTAGAAGACCCATCAACAAAAACCACATGACCATCTGGCAGAGGCGTATCTTCCAAATCAGGCCGAGCCTTTGCAGTCTGTTGGGCAGCATCGACACAATCATGGAATTCGCCGTCGTCAGGAAGGGGAATGAGAATGGCAGGATTGAGTGTCGTGCATCTTTCAACGGTCAGGTGCGGCTGAGACAGCAACGTAGCCATGCAAGAAAGATGACGTGCAGGCGACAGAAAGGTCATATTAGTCTGTAGCAGAAGAGCCGAGACAGCATGAGGAACTTTCAGTGTTAAAGGATGAAACAACACAACATCAGCACTGCTCTCCACAGCCATGGAGGCCGCCACCACGGCCCTCACGCATGGTGGGAGAGCACATGCAACACTGTCCAGTTTAGAGGAATAAAAAGCAATAGGTCACAACTTTGAGCCATGTGATTGGAGCAAAACAGAGGTCATGTAATGACCTTTGCAGTCAACAGTTTGGACAAATGCCTTATCATAGTTGGGTAAGGCTAGAGTGGAGCTGGATACCAAAGTCTGTTTGATCAAAACAAAAGCATCCTCAGCTTCAGGAGTCCATTTTAAGTGAGTGGACATTGAGATGTTTTCCACATACATCAATTTGGACAGAGGAGCAACAATTTGGGCATAATCAAGTATCCAGCTTCTACAATAACCTGTGAGACCCAAAAAAGACATCATTTGTTTCTTTGTGAGTGGCTTAGGAGCTTGCAAAATAGAGGCTTTTCTGCTCTCAACTATAGATTGACCTTGGGAACTTAGATTGTGGCCTGAATACTTAATTTCAGTGGACCACAGTTGAAGCTTGTTCTTGCTGACCTTGTGGCCTTCACTTGCCAAGTGATGCAGCACTGCAAGCGTGTCTTTCTGGCAAGAGGCAAAATCAGGAGATGCTATTAAAATGTCATCAACATAGAGCAAGATTTGACTTCCCATTGGCGGGACAAATTTAGCCATGCTGGCTGCCATCACCTGCGAGTAAATTGTCGGGCTTTCACAGTACCCTTGTGGTAACCTTGTAAAGGTGTACCTTGAGCCAGCATATGTAAATGCAAACCAAAACTGACTCTCTTCTGCAATAGGGACAGAGAAAATAGCATTGCTAATGTCAATCACTGTAAAGATTTTCGCATCAGGTGTCAATGAATTCAACAAGGTATGCGGGTCAGGGACACAAGGTGCTCTCTGAATAACAGCATTGTTTACAGCTTGCAAGTCTTGCACCATTCTCCACCCCACAGAAGGGGGCACCTTCTTTACAGGGAAAATTGGAGTATTGCAAGGAGAATCAGGGCAAGGAACAATGACACCTGGTTTTAGCAAATCAGAGATAACATGTGCAATACCCTGAAAAGCATCAGGTTTTAAAGGATACTGCCTCACACAAGGGCGGTATTCAGTTCCAGGTCTTATGACAACAGGAAGCGCACCTTTCACTAAACCAACGTCAGAAGGACCCGTAGACCAAAGATGACTTGGGACCTCAGCGAGGATGTGCTCGTCATCAGACTTCAACACAAAATCTCAAAATGAGGGTGTTTGTTCAACACAAGAATCAGCATGGATTCCACTAATAAATGCAAAGTATATATAGTCATATTTTGTTTGAAGAGCTTGGTGGAAGGACTATAAAAGGAGTCAGGATTAACCTGAGTCCAGTCAGAAGCTGCCAAGGCATCACCAGCCATAAATCCCAAACTTTGCCACGTTGCAGTGTGAGACCTGTAGAGAGAGATGTGGAGCGGAGTGGGAGACACGTGCAACTTCTGAACAGCAGGGGGAGCCGTTTGTATGACTACACAAGCACGGCTTTCACCATCATGCAGAAGGAAAGATGTTGTCAAAGTGGCAGGTGTAGCAGCCTCAAGCATGTTCTCGTAGTTGTGATCAGGACCAGGTGTGTCTTTATGCCACATAGTTATGTGTAGTTTATTTGCTTCCATTGCCTGTTCAGGGCAGTGCAAAAGAGTGGCCGCACGGGCCAAAAGAGGGGAACCAAATTCCATCACTTCTGCATCAGCCAAATCCAATGAATAAAAGTAGTAGCAGTGAAATTGACCAAAAGTCTGTAACTGGTGTCGCCTTTTGACAACAATTTGATCGTTAAGAGACACAAGGGAAAGCCCAAGGGCAGTGAGAGCATCTCTACCTAGCAAATTAATAGGGCAACTGGGCATCAGCAAAATGGGAATGCAACAACTTCCCCCTTCTGGGTCCCGTATCCAAACTGGTCGAGACTGGGGAACTGGGGTTGCCAGCCCATTTGCTGCTCTCACCCAAAAAGTTTTACCGCTTTTTTGCACATCTGCAGGTATGTCACGACATGTGGTCACACATGCCCGAGTCACACAAAAAAGTTATTGGAGTCCCGTTTGCCATTAGAGTTATCACTGGCTTCTCAATATTGTTCATCAACAAATCTTGAATGTTCAAATCTACATCAACAGGGGGAGCTGTTGGCAAGGCAGTTGTTTCAACTGTAGTTTGACTGTCGGCTAGTCATAAGGGAGGTTTACTCTCGCCCTTGCCTGGGCAGTTTCTTGCTATATGGCCTTTTTTCCCACATGACCAGCAAATAGGAGGTTCAGCATTGTATCGTTTTGACTGACCTGAGGCGGGCTGGTCATTTGTTTTATAATTGGGAGAACCACGACTATACCCCCCGCTACCTTTGCCACGGAATTTGTTGCGTGGTTCGAAGGTCTTATTTTGATAGAACACTTCAGACTGCTCTCCATTAACCAAAAAATGGTGCCTGTTTTCCCTTTCTCTTTTGCTCTTTCTGAATTGACAACTTTTTCGGCGTATATAGCATGATCAATGAACTGTGGCAAGGTAGATGTCGGGAAAGTGATCATATGTTTAGTGATCCAGTTTTGGATTGCTGGTCGCGAATTTGCATGTAGAGCATTTTTGAGTTGTTGGTCATAAACATCAATTCCATGCTCCAAGCTACTATTGGCTTTGAACACTCTTTCTAGTCTGTGTCTAAAGTCTTCAAACAACTCATCTTCTTTTTGTTTGGTTCGGCCAATGTAATTTGCTCTACGTTCGAATTTTATTTTTATCCTGCCCAATAGTTGGTCAATTTCTGTTTGTAATGGCACCCCGTTAAATTCCAATGGACGGCCCCGGGAATCAAAGGGATTCCAGGTGCCTTTAACGCTTGCCCAATGTTTGGTTAAAGATGCCATGAAAACCTGTTGTACTTCATCGCCTCTCAAATTATAGGAAGCAATGAGTTGTTTCATGTCGATACAGTATTTGGACCTGATGGCGGCGCGTGCACACGCAGCGGCCACTCTCTGTCCCGTTCGGTGTTTTGTGAGTGTTTACTGAGTTTTGTCTGGCAGTTTTGTGTGTGTTCGTTTCGTGTGATACGTCGTGCTACTAGTGCGGCGGGCATGTTCTGCTCAACATCGGCGGAAGTGGGTTTTATGGCGTTCTGGACTTTGGTGCTGAGAGATTAAGGGCGCTCGGACTGCTTCGTCATGGAGCGACGCCGGACTGGCCTGCTCTTCCTCCCCCGGTTGGACTGCGTCGTGAGCTCGGACTGCTCCGTCCTGGAGCATTGTTGGGATGCGTTGGCAGCGGGTCTGCGAGGCAGCGGAAGAGGGGCCAGCGCGAAGACGTCGGGCCAGGCTTGCGGCCAACCCAGCTCGCCCAGCCGTGCCTTCCATTCTCCTGGCGTACGTTCGTTCGCGGGACGACAAGATGGGTTGCGTTCGCCTGATAGGATCCACGAACCGGACAGTGCGTGCCTGCTGTGTGCTCGTGTTCGCAGTGGCCTAGTTGACTGTCATCTTTCCGGACTCTGCTGTGCATCGGGAGCGGCTAGCGTGCTATCACTCTTATATGTTCATCTTCTTGTTTTATTTTTCCTGTGTTGTTTACTTGTATGTGCGTTGTGAACTCTGTCTTGTCACCCTGGGATAGTGAGAAACGTAATTTCGATCTCTTTGTATGTCTTGACATGTGGAGGAATTGACAATAAAGGAGACTTTGACTTTGACTTTGTATTGATCAACATCTTCAGTGGGCAACGCTATGCCCTCAATTGCTGACTTTATATCAGCTTGGGTCCATGTTCTGTATACTAAAATTGTGGGTCCTCCATCATCATGAGGATTGGCCACTTCAATCATCGGGTATGCGTCAGTCGAGGGACCCAACTTAGCACGGCTCCGCGTCAACATACCACGAGCAGAATCACTATATTCAGGAGGATGATCTGTGCTTGGTAATTTGGGGTACAGAGACGGAAAAATTGGTTCGCTTTGGCGTGCTGCAATCTCCGTCTTTATAATTTGATCATTTTTCTCATCCTCATTCATCGCATTGTCAGCTTCGGCCTTCAAGCGAGCCCGCGCTGACACTGTCTCATCATCTTCCTGCCTGTGCAACAGCAAGTTGTTTTTTATCTTTTCTTCGTCTTCCTTATCTTTCAATTTTCCTCTCATCTGCCCACATTTTCTCTTCTCAGCTTCCAATTCCCATTGTACTATTAGATAATATCCGTCTTTATTCTTCTTTACGCCACATTTAGCATCAATTGATTGCTTTAGGTTATTCAACGAATTTGTTTTCAGCTGACCATCAAATTTGTAATCGGTTATCCATTTGTCAAGATATTTTACATTTACGGGGTCGACCTCTTCCATCAATTTCCAATCTTTGCATTTTAATTCATGTCGGGGTAGCGGCTTTTGTTTGCTATTTGATTTTCCCATGGTTTATTTTCTAAATTTCGGAGTTGGCAATTCGAATGGCACCTACAGTGTCCTAAAGCCAACTTTATTCACAGGACAGTGGTTAAATGTTCGATGTGTGGTGAGTCTCCTTTCACCTTCCCGGAGGAATCGGAGAGTCCTTGCTTTCGTCCACACAAAGCCACTGTTTACAATCCTGTGTGTTTATATAGAGGAGAGCTCAAATGAGGTCACTCTCAGTCAAACCATACACACACACACACACACACACACACACACACACACACACACACACACACACAATGCGCACTTTTATCGTCTCACAGGCAAGCAGGGGAATCCGCCCTCCCGTGGATTTTAACAAACTCTTTAACCTTCCTATTGTGTAAGAAAAAAATTATTTTTGCCTTTTTCTTGAAGTAGATATAAAACCTATCTTTTCATGGATAAGGGAGCCAAACCAGCTAAACAAGAGTTAAGAAAAACACAACAGATGGCAGCAGAAAGCTAACACATTAGGAAGGTTAAGTTTGGAGGCCCCACGACACCTCAGTGGAATTTAACTGCTCCAAATTACCTGTACTTTTTTAGAAAACAGAGGAGTCCGCCCTCCCGTGGAATTTAACTGACTTTTACGTCAGGGGACTCCACCATCCCATGCAGAATTTAACTGTTTCTAATTGCACTTGATAGGGTCTAAAATTGTCAAGGTTTTAAGTGACCTCTTGTCACCGCACTTTCATTCCTTTTAACAGAATCAATATTCGTACTCACAGTCTGCTGGTTCTTTTCCTCGGATGTTCTCGTCAACCACTCTGGCGTCCAGCCGACTGATCGAGTCAGCCCCGTGAAAAGGGTTTCTTTATATGCCTTGGCCAAGGACTTGTCCTGCGTCGAAAAGTCAGCCGGAACCCCGAAATAGGTCTATTGAGACTCCGGGACGAGCCCCCAAAAATCTGTCAGGTTTTTTGTGCTAACTGAATATCTGAATAAGAGAAAAGGATCAGCAGACAAAAAATACAAGTGAGGCAGATTTTTCTCGCGAGGAGTGCGACACAGATTGCTTTCTACAATCCGACTACACACTAAAAATCTGTTTACACTCCTCGCTCTTTTTATTTGGAATGCCCTACCCACAGTGTGAGACGATTCGCCCTTGAAGGGGGGGAAAAAGAGATTGTGGCTTCGTCTCATAAGAAAAGAAACAAAAAGTGACGCACAAAGTGTTGCGTGCAGATATGGCTATATCAGCAAAACAGTTTAAGCAATATTCCGAGAGATAAAAAGAGAAAGTGACGTTCTTTAAGGAAGATCAGAAGGTTCATGACGCATCGTTTGACGTGTTGTTTTCACGATCCGTTCTGGTGGACGCTGAGATGTCAGCAGTATCTTGTTTGACACAACCGTCATCTCGCCTCTGACCCAGCCGTAGTCCTTCTGTTCCGTTATACAAGATAAGGATAAGCAAGGCAAAGGAGCAAGCATACTGAACGGTAACATTATAAATAAGTACTCATTAGAGAACGCATGATAACATACATATATACAATTTTTCTAACAAATTGTGATGTCTTTCTTTTGTGACATAGTCAGGCTGATGTCCGCCCAAAATGTTGGTGGCAGTAGGTGTTTCGCCATTCTGGTCCAAAATATCGTTAAATCTCATCATTCTCATTATTCTTGATACAATTCTATCACATAAGTGCCAATGTTGGCTCACTTCCCTTTAATTGTTTGATAAAATAATTATCAGTAACTTCCCTAAAACACGCATATTAGCGTGGGCAAAGTTGCCTTATAGCAATGGTTCCCAAAGTGGGCGGTACCGCCCCCCTGTGGGCGGTGGAAAGATCTGGGGGGGCGGTGAGGACGAAAGGGGCGGTAGGGGGGCGGTAGGGGGGCGGTGAGGACGAAGGGGGCGGTAGGGGGGCGGCAGTCCGAAGTCAGAAGTTGAAGGGGGCGGTAGGGGGGCGGCAGTCTGAAGTCGAAGTCAGAAGTTCGAACGTTTGTTTGACGACACAGTCGACGGGGGGGGGGGGGGGGGACGATTTGTACACAACATGTGCGGTAGGACGAGTCAGTCGACGGGGGGGGGGGGGGGGGGCGCTAGGAATTCACTGGGGAGCCAAGGGGGCGCTAGCCTGAAAAAGTTTGGGAACCACTGCCTTATAGTCATTCAACCATCCTCCACTAATACAGATCGCCTTGAATTGTTCACAATTTGGTTTTACGCCATGACAAAAAAAAATCTCTTTTTGTGTTTCTTTAGGTGCAGTATCCTGATCAATTGGATTGGAAGGTTTTTGATGGACAACTATTTGATTTGAATTGTTTACAATGTTTCAACTCCAAACACCAAAGGACCCATACTGTCCAGCAGACATCTGATCTTAGTAGGAAGTGCTTGTTAGGGTGTGGGTTTTTCGGCCAATATACTCAAAAATCTCAAAACCTTCAAATATCAGTGACCTAAGATTTTTCTATAGGTCAAACAAAAGTTTCTATTTCCAATTTAAGTGCATTGTTGCTTTTTCTAAAAATCAATTGCTGGCTAATAAAGAGGGAAACAGTGTAGGCACGAGAGTAATGTATGTGGAAGTGCAAGCCTGAAAACGTGCTTAGATTGTTGTTAACATCGTAGAAATATTAAATTAGTGGAGACGCTGTGGCCCAATAAAAGTAATCTTAAAAGCTGGTGATTTTACCTTGAACTGATGTTACCTTACCCTTCTGCAAATTACTCGGCATAATATTTTTTAGTGTTTGTGTAATTTTGCCTATGAAAATTTAAAGGACATGAATTACACCCAAACCATTTTCTGAAGTTTGGCACCATCAGTTATTCTTTGTCAATGCAATCTCTGATGCAGCTCATATGTCAGGCGATCTGAATCGCTTGCCTTTTTTTTTTTTTTTTTCTTCAATGTCCACATGTAGAAAAAGCACGCTTCTAGATTGGCACATTTATGTACTGCTGTGCCTAATATGTATGTTGGATTGAAAGCAAGTTGTATTCATCTATTATTTTTCTGAAACAGTTGCAGATACTCTGCATTCAGATCTCGGTTTCATATGACTGTAAGATCACAAAAAAAGTTTTCAAATTTGGCTTGACTTATAAGCAAGTGCACTTCAGAATGACAAGTGGAAGGCTAATGTCTTGAACTGTTTCAAATGTTTCTTTCAAAAGACAGGTTTTCCCCTGTCTACTCATTTGCTACATCCAACTCCCTTATTTTGATATATCCAACAGATCAAATGGAACATGTTAAGTTATGATGTTAAACAAAAAATATCTTTTGAGCATTCAAGCTACAATTCTGAATTCATTGATTACTGCGGAGTACTTGATGCCAATGTTTTGTGGGTAACACCATAATTGCATTTTTTTGGTGATTTTTTTTTTTTGTGAATTTCGTTGCTGAAACAACTTTATTTTTTGTATTGGTATCTGGACTTTTCTTGAGATCATGTATTTTTGTCCAATAGAAGAGGGATAACCTAGTTCATGTTATCCCTCCATTCTCTTTTGATTCATTTGATGTGCAAAGTTGTTCTCAATTTAAATTTTGTTTCTATAAATCCTAATTTGAATTTACAATTCCACTTGGTACACCAGTAAGAACATTTAACTGAATGACAACTCCCACAGCATTGCAGATGAGAACCAAAACATCACTCCACAGTTAGGGAGGGATGCCTGGTGGCAGTCATAAGAGTGAAGGGCAGGGTCCAGACTCTTCTCCCCTGCCCCATTCCGTGAACCTGTCCAGAAGACCTTTGCGACTCTCACGCTATGTTCCTGTATCAGCAGCCACTTTCTTCCTGGTTGGCTCAACCACACTGTTCTTCTGCTTCACGTAAGTGTTTTACACCCATGCACATATCGCAATGAGTCCCTAAAATGTGGCACACGTAAATAGCCATGCAAAACACGCACGCACGCACGCACGCACGCACGCACACTTTCTAGTTTGTCAACCGCCAAACTTTCTTTTCAGTCGTATTGGGCCGAGGGCGCATTTTGTGCATTTTAAAGATTCCCAACGAGGGAGGACTTTTTTGTTAACATACACTATTTTTCAACAAATCAAACAAAAAATGTTGTTGCACTCTTGCACGTTTTGTATTCATTGGTAAGTTTGTGTATGATCCGGCAAATCGAGCAAACAGCTAGTAGTTGTAGTTATTGTCCAATGAAAAGCCTCAAAATGTGTTTTGTTTCTGGGTTCTTTTTTTTTTTTTGCCAGTGTCTGGTTGGATATGCACATGGGTAGACTACAGTCAGTGGTTGGATTTAATATCCGCTTTAAACTAGCGCAATCAGAGTTGATAATTCGCTGTCTGTTATACATCGCACAACACAACCTAGACCAAACCTGGGCAAAGTACGGCCCGCGGGCCACATCCGGCCCTTTGTGCGTCCCTGTCCTGCCCGCATGAGGCCAATCGTAATTTAATTTTTTTTTTTTTTTTAAAATTAGTGTCGTGCGTACAATACAACTGTTTCGCTTTTACTTTGAAAGGCGTCGCACTTCCGTGTAGCGTGTGTGCGTGCATGTGAGCTGTGCGTGAAGGTGAACAGTGCGAAGTAATGCTGCCCGAGAAACATGTGCAGACCCTCAGAAAAGAAAAGTTGACAAGGAGCGCCGTGTTTTCAACAAGACATGGACTGCCAAGTATTTCTTTACAGAAATGAAAGGTAAAGCCATGTGCCTGATTTGTGGTACAAAGGTCGCTGTGTTTAAAGAATATAATTTGAGTTGCCACTACACGACCAAGCATGAGAAAAAATACATGTGTCTGATAAACAGGGCGCATCAGAGGCTGATGCATTGCTAGCAACTGCAAGCCCAACAAGGACGTTTTATCAAACTTCACACCCAGAGATGAAGCGGCTTTGTCATTTGAGGAAAAGTTAAAGAAGTTAAGAATAAATTGTACTGATTAATAATTATTTTTTTATTTTACCTTTACACCACAATTTTACATAGCTTAATATAAATATAAACAGAATAATTGTATTCTTCTAATTACCAGTACCAACTATTTAAAATAAATAATTTAGTGCATTTTACAATGGAAGCAAATTGAGCAGGTTTAAGTTATCGTAGGTGTGGCCCTCTGACACAACTCAAGTTTTTCATGTGGCCCCTTCTAAAAATTAATTGCCCACCCCTGACCTAGACACTTTACTAAAATAACACTTTTGTGCATCAATCACTTTTAGAAATGTTGCAAGCTTGATTAGGAAGAGTCCTCACTGTCATCCTTTGTTTTGAAAATTTAAGTCTTCTGTAACATTAAGGATGAACTCAAAATGTTGTTAACATTGCACCTCTATACTACGGAATGCGTCCAATTTGATACAAACACTTCTGATCCTTATTGCATCACCTTATGGTAAACACTTTCCTCGAAACCCTCTTGTGTACAATCTTGATACTTTTTTTCTACATATCGGTGGATACATTTCTCAATATAACAATTAGGACACTGTACAAGGGACAATAAAAGATGGCCTGCTTCAACTACCGTAATTTCACAACCATAGGGCGCACATAAACGCCTTCAATTTTCTCAAAAAACGAAGGTGCGCATTTTAAGAAGGTGCACCTTTTGTGTGGACCAAATTCAAAAATCTGTAAAGTTCCTTTGTGTGGCTTCCGTAATATACAGGCTGAGACGTAGATCGGGACAAAAAAAAAAAAACAGTCAGAGGCCTAGACGTAACACGTAGAGGAGTACGTACCTTCGCCACCATTGTTTTGTGTGGCTTCCGCCACGTAGATTTGGACAAAAAAAACAATCACAGGACTAGACGTGTCACGTAAAGGAGTACAGTACACACAGATACGTAACATTCAGGCACCCGATGAACCAATCAGAGGAAATTACGTTTTACATCGATTGAAGCAGTAAACCAATCAGACGATTGGATGTAACCCGTAGAGGAGTACGTACCTGCACCGCCATTGGTAAATAAATATTATCGTTTAAGCAGAGTACGCACCTCTGCCGCCATTGATAAATAAATACTACTGTTTGTGCAAATTTGTAAAGTTGTTTTGTGTGGCTTCCGCCACACATAGACGTAATGAACAGGCGTAACCCGATGAACCAATCAGAGGACATTACGTTTTACGTAGCTCGGGGCCGGTACCTCCGCCGCATTAACGATGATGATGATGATGATAGAACTTTATTCATCCCACAGCGGGGAAATCTACTTGTCACAGCAGTGAACAAAAGTGCAAGATTACAAGTGCCAAATTTAAAAAAGGATAAATAACAGACAAGGTCAAAGACAAGTGCCACTAGTAGCAGTAGAGACGAAACACAATTTTATCAGGCGCCACGCATGTTGTAGAGTCTGACAGCAGTGGGAATGAAGGACCTGCGGAATCTTTCCTTCCTACACCGTGGGTGTAATAGTCTGCTGCTAAAGGAGCTGCCCAGGGACCGCACAAAGTCATGGAGGGGGTGAGAGGTGTTGTCCATGATGGATTTCAGCTTAGTTAACATCCTCCTCTCACCCACAACCTCAATGGAGTCCAGGGGACAGCCCAGGACAGAGCTCGCTCTCCTGACCATCTTATTTAGTCTCCCCGTGTCCCGATCCGTACTGCTCCCACCCCAGCAGACCACAGCATAGAGGATGGCTGAGGCCACCACAGAGTCATAGAAGGTCCTGAGAAGAGCCCTGCACACACCAAAGATCCTCAGTCTCCTCAGCAGGTGGAGGTGACTCTGGCCCTTCTTGTACAGGGCGTGGGTGTGATCAGTCCAGTTTGTTGTTAAGGCCAACACCCAGAAATTTGTAGCTCTTCACTACCTCAATGTCAGATCCCTGGATGTTCACCGGAGTGAAGTGGGGTGCTGTCCTCCCGAAGCTCACAATCATCTCCTTCGTCTTGCTGGTGTTCAGCTGAAGCTGGTTGAGCTCACACCAGCTGACAAAGTCCTTGATGACCGTCCTCTATTCCAGATCGTTCCCCTCAGAAACATATCCAACAATAGCCGTGTCGTCGGAGAACTTCTGGATGCGGCAGTGTGCGGTGTCGTGGGTAATAAATAAATACAATCGTTTGTGCAAAGAAAACAGCGTTAGGACCCTCTAAAATGGCATAGACAGAGACATGCTTACGAGGCACAATTCAAGCTTCCTGGAAAGTCGGGATCATTGCCGAAGAGCAACGTGACAACGAGGAGACAATGACGAGGGAAATTGGCATGTTAGATGGCGAATTTGCCCAACTCTTTAATTTCTAGTCAGAAGATGAGGACTTGGACGGATTTGCGTATGAATATCGATCAACAATAATGTGAGTACAGTAGAGTACATGGTTAAACAGTAGAATAAAGTACAACCGAACTCCCTTTCTTGCTCCCGTGATGTTTTTTTTTTTTTTGTTTACCGTAAATCATGACATGCATGCGCCCTATGATGTGGTGCGCCCTATGTGTGTGTTAAATACAGTAATGGCACACATAACTGACACTACGCCTTTTAGTACGGTGCGCCCTATGGTCGTGAAAATACGGTAGTTTCCAACTCGCTGGACAAAGGTAAAGAACATTGTGATTTCTTTAGGTTTTTTTACTAACATTTCATCATAATCATCTGTCACAGCAAGTTATACTTTCATTTTTATCACTTTAGTATCTACAGTATTTTCCGAACTATGTGTCACTCCGGAAAACAAGTTGCACCAGCCATAAAATGCATCGTAAAGAAGAAAACAAAAACAATATAAGTCGCATTTTTGGGAGAACTTTGACAAAATCCAACACCAAGAACAGACATGAACAGGCAACAACAGGCTAAACGATACAGTATGCTAACGTTTGTTACATAAATGCAAACGAGGAATTGAGAACGTGCCTGACATGACATTAACAATTATTCAAATAACTATCACATAAATATCTGTCACGGAACAGAGACAGGGCGACCAAGTGCGGCACGAGCCTTTATTGAAAAAGGGGGAAAGGGGAAGTGGAACGCTGAACTTGTGGTCTGGCTGACGTGGCTGAGCAGCAGAGCACAGCACGTAGTCGTAGTCGGAGGCAGGCAGGTTGTCGAGACAGGCGGCGATCAGAAGCGTGGTCAAAGGACGACCAAGTAGTCGGGGCAGGCGGCGATCAAGGCGTGATCGGTCAGTTTACGGAAGCAGTTGGCAACAGAGATTGTTCAGGGGACAAAAAGGCAGTGGTGTCACGGGCAGGGTAAGTAGACGAACTGACAACCACTGGCAGAATACACAGAGGTTAAGTAGGGGACCTAACGAGCTGTAGCAGATGCTGGCAATCTCTTGATTGGGGCTTGGCTGGAAGTCAGGTGACGCAGGAATGTGACAGAACCCCCCATACCCCAAGGGACGACTCCCGACGTCCCAAAAACAGAAACCCGAGCCAGCGCAGGAGGACGGGCGGGAGGGGGGAACCACAGACCCGCGTTGATAACAATCCGACAAGTCTGAGTCAGACGAACATGTTGACCAAGCACCGTCAGCAGGCGGCACCACCGCCCAGTCCTCCTCCTCAGCTGTGGCATCGGGAGATGCCGACCTAGGGGCCGGCACAGGAACCAAATGTTTCTCTTCTGGACGACTTTGAGCCGGATGCCGGTCAGATTGCAACGCCTTGCCCGTCGGAGTACAAACAGGCTGCGGACGTTGCAACGGCAGCCGAGGAGGAGCCTGAGCAGCAGGCTGCGGCCGACGACGAGACCGGGCCCGCGGCCACTGCCTACGGGTTGAAGAAGCGGAGGACCGAGAGGCAAGGGCACGGGTTGGAGTTGAAGAGCGGGTCTGGAGCAGGGACTTGCGACAGGTGGTAGGGGGCAAGCAAACCGCTCCATAACGGATCCTTGCTAGACGGGTGCTCTTAGCACTCTTTTGGCAAGAGGCCACCCAGTGACCCTCACCCCCGCAGTATAGGCAAAGCCTATCTCTAAGGCGTCTACTACGCACCTTTGCCGGGAGAGAGGTGCGTCCTATCTTTATAGGTTCCGGCCAGCCGGGCTGGGTGGGAGGAGTAGTAAAGGTGCGCTGGCTTTTGTGGATGGGGTCCTTGGCGGACGACAGGTCAGACGGGAAAACAGGTGCCCTCCCTGACACCCGAGGTGTCGGGCTGGTGTCACGGTGACGGGGGTGGGGGCGAAGTCACCTTCCTCTTCTCGAGTCGACTTCACTGGATC
The DNA here is from genome assembly GCF_059516105.1 of Syngnathus floridae. NCBI lineage: Eukaryota > Metazoa > Chordata > Actinopteri > Syngnathiformes > Syngnathidae > Syngnathus > Syngnathus floridae. Next base: position 2,663,304 of record NC_142416.1, on the reverse strand, counting down.
CGCCGATCTACCCGTGTAGCCAGGTCCATGGCCTCTTCAAGGGTCTGAGGGCGCTTGTAGGACACCATCTCGTCCTTGATATACTCCGCGAGTCCGGTGAGGAAGGTGCCGACGAGAGCCGGCGTGTTCCAGTCGCTCCGACGTGCCACCGTCTGGAACTTGATGGAGTACTGGGCAACGGAACTGCTGCCTTGGTGCAGCGTGATGACTTCCTCGGAGTCGTCTTCTGAGGCTGATTCCAAGTCAAACACGCGCAGGATCTCAGCTGCGAAGGCGTCGAACGACGGGCAGGCGGGTCCCTGCCGCTCATATTCTGCCGTTCCCCACAGCCATGCCTCGCCCGTACGGTGAGTGAGTACAAAACCCACCTTGGCTGGTTCCGTGGCGAACGTGACGGGCCGGAGGTTAAACAAGACGCGGCAGTTTGTCAAAAAGGCCCGGACGTACTTGGGATCACCGTTGAACCTTTCGAGGTTGCCGAGTCTGGGCTCCAGGACGTCCACGAGCTGCCTGGGCTCTGGGGCAGGACGGGGCGTGGACGTAACGGTGGGCTGATCGGTGGGGCTGAGTGGAATGGTCGTGGACAGGGCTCGTGCAGATTGGGTCGCAGCAGCCAGAGGAGCCAAGTCTTTAAGGACCTTGAGAGCTTCTAAAAGTTCTTGGTGGAGCTGATGGTGCTGCAGGAGCTGCTGTTGCTGCTGCCGGACGATCTTCATTAATGTCGCCATCTCCTCTGTGATCCTGCTAATGTCCCACTCCGTGTGGATCAGGCGGTCCAGGGCTGAGGGACCGTGCGCTGGTCGCATATTTGGTCAGTTCGTTATGTCACGGAACAGAGACAGGGCGACCAAGTGCGGCACGAGCCTTTATTGAAAAAGGGGGAAAGGGGAAGCGAGACGCTGAACTTGGGGCAGGCAGTGACCAAGGCGTGGTCGGTCAGTTTACAGAAGCAGTTTTCAACAGAGATCGTTCAGGGGACAAAAAGGCAGTGGTGTCACGGTCAGGGTAAGTAGACGAACTAACAACCACTGGCAGAATACACAGAGGCTAAGTAGGGGACCTAACGAGCTGTGGCAGGTGCTGGCAATCTCTTGATTGTGGCTTGGCTGAAAGTCAGTTGATGCCGGAACGTGACGATAACACGTGTATCAAACCATCCGTGTCACTCCAAATCATTAAATCCATCAAAATCTTCGTCCTTTGAGTAAATCTTGTGTAAATCTTCGTCCCTTTGACCCCGGAAGTGCATGCGCTGCTGACGTCAGACTTGTCGTCAGTTGCAGTTAAATTCATTCCAGATGCCTATATAACTGTTTATAAACTATATATCAAATAACTATAAAAGAAATGACAATTTTGTCGAGCCTTTCGTGTCATTCTAAATCATCTGTCCTCTGTGTCACCTAAAAAAAAATAATAATAAACACCGCTGCTGACTCTGGACGTACATGCGGCACTGACGTCAGACTCGTCGTCAGTTGTGGCTCCAAATATTCCACATATATATATAGCTATATTGTAGCATTACCAAAGTACCAGGCAAGTTGTGGGTTTGGTAACCGGCTCTTTATTTCACAAAACAAGAGTTCCGCATACGAGCCAACACACAATGTCTGTAGCCTCACTCTAACAAAGCACCCTGGATCACTCTTCCCATCTCCTCCCTTTCCACCTGCCTTCACGGCCTCCCTTGGCAATCAGAAACTACTGAACTCTAACAATATACAAATTGCTACACTAAATAAACTATATATCAAATAACTATTAACATAAATAACAAGTTTATTGTACCATCCTGCCACGACCCGTCTCCGTTCGTTTCCTGGTGTTAGTGTTGTCAAGGTTTCTGTTCACTCCCCTCCCCTCCTGTGTCTGGCCATGATCAGTGTGATCAACCTCACGTGCCTCTCAAAGTCAAAGTCAAAGTCAAAGTCAGCTTTATTGTCAATTTCTCCACATGCCAAAGACACACAAAGAAACTGAAATTTCGTTCCCCCCTATCCCACGGTGACAAGACATGGCTCACAACAGACAAACAAGTAAACAAGTACAACAAAAGCGTGCTGAATAAATAATGAATAAATAACACAACAATAAATAAATAAATAAGAGGAGCAGAAAAAAAAGGAGCAAGTGCGCGTACAGCAGACATTCCCGAAAAAAGCGCAACAGTGCCGCACCCTACGCAGAAGGGGGTAGCGAGTTCAGGGCCCTAACAGCCTGGAGAAAGAAGCTGTTGGCGAGTCTGGTGGTGCGGGAGCGCAGGCTCCTGTACCTCTTCCCAGAGGGCAGAAGGTCAAACAAAGAGTGAGCCGGGTGACTCACATCTCTGGCAATCGAGGTTGCCTTGCGGGCGAGATGGGAGGTGTAAATGTCCTTCAGGGAGGGGAGCGAAGCACCAATGATCTTACCAGCCGTATTCACTATGCGCTGCAGGGCCTTCAAGTTCTGTTCAGTGCAGTTACCACCCCAGACAGCGATGCAACTGGTGAGGACGCTCTCAATGGTGCCACGGTAGAATGTAGACAGGACTGCCTGAGGAGCACATGCACGCCTGAGCTTCCGCAGGAAGTACAGGCGGCGCTGAGCTTTCTTTGCCAGTGACGAGGTGTTAGCGGACCAGGAGAGGTCCTCACTGATGTGCACCCCCAGGAACTTGGTGCAGCTCACCCTCTCCACCACAGCACCGTCGATGATCAGCGGCAGGTGTGTTGTGTGACCCTTCCGGAAGTCAACAATGATATCCTTGGTCTTATTGACGTTCAGCAGGAGGTTGTTGTCCCTGCACCACGTGGTCAGAAGGTACACTTCCGACCTGTACCGAGTCTCGTCGCCCTTCGTGATGAGACCCACCAGAGTCGTGTCGTCAGCAAACTTCACTATGCGGTTGTCGCTGTAGGTCGCAGTGCAGTCATGCGTCAGCAGGGTGAAGAGCAATGGACTGAGCACGCAGCCCTGGGGGGCCCCCGTGCTCAGCGTGATGCTGGCGGAGATTTTGTCGCCAACACGCACCACCTGAGGCCTCTGACAGAGGAAGTCCAGTACCCAGTTGCAGAGGGAGGTACTGAGGCCCAGCTCGTCGAGTTTGCAGATGAGACGCTGCGGCACAATGGTGTTGAAGGCAGAGCTGAAGTCCACAAACAGCAACCTCACATATGAGTCCTTTCTCTCCAGGTGGGTGAGGGCAGAGCAGATGGCATCCTCAGAGGACCGCTTGGCACGGTACGCAAACTGGAAAGGGTCAATGGTGGGGGGGAGAACGGACTTGATGTGCTCCATGACCAGCCGCTCAAAGCACTTCATGATGATGGGCGTCAGTGCCACAGGGCGGTAGTCATTGAAGCAGGGCGGTGCAGGTTTCTTCGGCACAGGTACGATGGTGGCAGCCTTGAAACACGAGGGGACGATGGCCTGCTGCAGGGAAACGTTAAAGATGTCCGTGAAGACACCCGACAGCTCCCCAGCGCAGTCCTTCAGCGCTCGACCCGGGATGTTGTCAGGGCCCGCCGCCTTACGGGTGTCAATAGCGGCAAGCGCCCTCCTCACACCGTCGGCAGAGAGGCGCAGGGGCTGCTCGTGTGGGGGGGGAGCGGTCTTCAGCGGGCAAGTGCTGTTCTGGGCGTCGAAGCGAGCAAAGAAGCGGTTCAGATCGTTCAGCAGACGGACGTCGCCCTCACAGCTCCTCGGCGCGGGCTTGTAGTCCGTGATGGTCTGAATGCCCCGCCAAAGGCTACGTGCGTCCTTGCTGTCCATGAAGTGGGTGGAGACCTTGCACGAGAACGCCTTCTTCGCTTCTTTGATGCCTCGGGACAGGTCGGCCCTCGCTGTCCTCAAGCCAGCCTCATCCCCCGCCCTGAAAGCCTTGTCCCTGGCCCTCAACAGTCCGAGGACAGCCCCCGTCAGCCACGGCTTCCAGTTCGCGCGAGTGACGACGGATTTCGAGCGAGTCACATCGATCGAGTTGTGAGAGAGATCGTTCAACCACGTCTCCGTGAAGCACGAGACTGCATTCACGATATTCCCTCTGCATCCGGGTTAGCGCCATTAGCTCTTCCATCTTGCTTTGAAGAGATCTTACGTTCTTCATGATGACCAACGGCAAGCACGTTTTAAACCGTCTCTTCCACTGCCTGCGCTCGGCACCCTCTTCTCCGTGGCCATATCTCCGTGAGGGTCTCCGGCCGCACCGCGCAGGGAAGGGGTGTGTAGTGCCAGGCTAACAGCTGATCGCGGGTATAGACAATGGAGCTGAGTATGAATTCCAGAGCTGCCGCACCAAAAAGTTCCAAAAGCAGTAAAGAGTGTTAGGTTACGGATTTTAGTTATTGATCTGACTCCAAATTGCGATCAACACTTAACACATAAATTGCTATGTCCTAATCCACACACTGGCGCACCTAACAATTTTGCGAGTTTGTTCTGTCAAAGAGAAGACCAGTAGATCAATCAGACCAAATTTACCAATTGTTTATTCCTGACAAAGCGCACTAATACAGGCCTGGGTCCCGGGTCCCTCACACTAAAGCTCGTGCGTTTTTGTGACCACCAAAAGACGACACATTCTTCCGGGTTGCCCAGTTTTGAAGAAACACAATATGAATATTAAAGCATGCAAAATATTGTGAGATGATTGGTCGATGGCCATCTCCTCCCCGTCCAAGTGTTGCTGAGGTCAGGCGGTTGGGTTTTCCCCGCGAAGCCCGGCCACATAGACGTGCTGTTGTTCTCGTTTCTCACCGACCTTGAGGTGTTCTCGTCCGGTACTCCCTATCTGGGCCTATTCCACAACACTTCGAAGAAAACAAGTTCATGCAGTTTTCCTGCACATTCTTCGCCACCCACCAATCCACACGAGCACTCCAATACTAGATATTAATATGATTATATGTTTAACACAACCTTAAAAAAATATGTTTGCAAACTCCCGAAAGCACATTTCCCTTTATTCCCTCTCATGACCTCATTTATGAGGTCATCACCCGTTACTCTAGCAAACAGCTACCAGCGCGCTGTCGGTCCTTCCTTCCCCCCGCTGCTCATATTGAGTCACCAGGGTATATTGGCCCATCGGTGGCAACGGGCCAACGGTTTTCTCGATCAACCGGACAGTGAGTGACCTAATACATGGAATACAACAACAACCGCTTAAAATCATAACTGTTGTAAAAATAGCCACAGCAACAAGCACAGACATGATGAGGCCTTTCCAGCTTCCGAACGTTTTCATCCAATCAGACCAAATATCGGTGTGTAGGCCTGAATGATCTTTCATCTTTTTGTTCAGTGTCCTTAGTCCTTCCAACGCCTTGGTCAGTCGGCCTCCTGGTGCCGTGTTGTTTAAAGTTAAAGTCAAAGTCCCAATGATCATCGTCACACACACATCTGGGTGTGGTGAAATTTGTCCTCTGCATTTAACCCATCCCCATGTGATTTTGATCCATCCCCTGGGGGAGAGGGGAGCAGTGAGCAGCAGCGGTGCCGCGCTCGGGAATCATTTGGTGATCTAACCCCCCAATTCCAACCCTTAATGCTGAGTGCCAAGCAGGGAGGCAATGGGTCCCATTTTTATATGACCCGGCCGGGGTTTGAACCCACAACCTTCCAGTCTCAGGGCGGACACTCTACTACTAGGCCACTGAGCTGGTAAAGTTTGGGATGAAAGTACAACATGCATCACCCAACATTCCACACACACCATGTTCCTTAGTCAATAGCCTGTCCAACGCAATTCTATTCGAACGCCCTTAACGACGTTGCAGCCAATTGTTCATGAACTGCGGCAAATGATTCAGCTGTATAATTACCCAGTCGTTGGACATTGTAATGAAAGTAATTTGTTCAGTCTACATTTTTATTTGGGGTGATCCATAGGAAGATACTTTTGAATTCCGAGGACACTTGATTAACGAGTTTATACTTATCTGGCACACCCCTGGGCACTCCTATAGTGTCAATATATGTTGGATCGTCGTCGCTCAACCACGGGGACAAAACGTCTCTTTTGGCTCGCTTCAGGAGCCCCGCCAGTGGGGACTCCAGGTTCCAATTGAGATTCTATATTTCAATGGGGACAACCACCATAGGCATTATCAAAGACACGAGGGCACAGATACCTGATGCATTCTTCGGCAAGCGATCCTATAATTTGTCATCACCACACCACAACCAGATGTCACCGGTCTTCCTCTGCTCCTTCCATCACTGCTGGGTGAATTCTGGCATGTCCTGTTAAAGCTTGAAAACAAGTGAATTTGGAAAAAACTTTGTATATCACAATTACAAATTGAAACCTACTCACCCATTTCTATTTTACCACTCCCCCTTTGACACATTCACCCAATGTGTCATTATGTATCAAAAGGAACCTGCAAAGCCTCCCCCCTCATCACCACACTCATTATAGCCAGGCCCGTGGAACCTCTAGCTACCATCTGGGCCCCGGGACCATCACCCCAAGTCCTTGAAACTTGACTGTCCACCACACACTCGGCAACACAAACAAAAATCATCGCACTCCTGTCAGTGAGCTTATAGCCCAGCTGACAGCGGACATTTGTACACACAAAAACAGACATCAAGTATCAAAATAAAAACAGTCATAAAATGAATCCTGGCGCCCGCGGATCATGTCCTGAAAACCACGTCAACAAGTTCATCATAAAAACCAAAAGGGCAAGGGTTAACATATTTTTGTAAATCCAACACAAACTTTCCACGAACACAATCGACAACCTGCAAGAATGAAAACAAGTTACACAAGCAACGCGCAATTGGCTGGTGGCTGATGCTGCAAAAAAAAATCAAGTCACACAGAAAAACAAAGCAGAGCGTGTTATTGTCGCAAACACGTTCAAGCGTCAAACAATTGGTCACTGTCCACCTAGTCCGTCACCCCGTCGGGTGAGCTCAAAGTCGTCACACGTCAAATCGTCCAAGGTCTTGCTGTTCGATACTAGTTCTGTCTTGTCTGACCATATCACTGAAATGGGCCTTCTCCATCACACCGTTTTGTTGTCGATGGTGCCCCTGATTGATCATTGAGCCATGGTTCCGGTCAGAACTCATCACTTACCAGTTCCAGACCCTCCAGTCTGTACCACCCCTTCAGGTGAGAGGAATTTTATCCTCAATTGCAAACACATCACCCCAACTTCAGACCTCTCTGGCCAATTGTTGGGTCTAAATACGATTAGACATTAAATCACTCGCTGGAATGAAGAGGAGAAGACAACCAGAACAGGTTTACTCGGGAGGAGAACGATAGAGAAAGCAATCTCAGTTACAACCTCCATCAGTTCTGAGTCCTTACTCCACGTGCCCCTCTTTTTAATGTTATGGTTGCCCTGGTTACAGAGGCGTTGCTACACTAAAGGGAGGGAGGATTGTGTCTGTAGCAACGCTGATTAGCAAAAGAATGTAGTGTGGTGTGAATTAGCACTTCGTTGTTGGCTCGTGACCCCCCGCAGAGGCCGTCCCCAGCCGTCTTCCCTCACAGTTCGCTGACTCGTCGTCGACTGTGATCAAATACCTTGAAGCACGTTGATTGCCGCTTTGCTGTGGAACAAATGCAACTAGACCTTTGCTAACTTTATCTACTTGGTAAATTAACACATAATAATAATAAGTAACTTGTCCTAAACACTTCAACACACATTAAGCAAACGTGAGGTAACCGGGATGTAGTTCCTTAAACAAACATTGAGTAAATATGGGATAACTTTTATGCAACTACTTCTAACTCTATGTAATCTTTAACAAAGAAAAACAGGTCTGATAAACTACAATCTATGAACCAAACCTATATCTAAATGAAAAGGAATGAAGTTCCTGTGAATCAAACAAAGCCCATGTCACCTATGCAAATAAGCCCTGCTCATTGTTAGTGAAGGCCTCTTACGGGAACCAAAACACACAGACAACATAAGGACAGGAAGGATACAAATGGCTGACAGGGATCAAAAGACATCCCTATCACTAAAAAGGAAGAACCTAGATAAAAGGAAAGATAAACTCGTAAAGGCGAGGCCTCCAGGTCTGGCAGGCCAAAGCTTCACTTAAAATTATTCCAACACCAATCATACTGCGCACACACACTCAAAGTTAGTATGTTAGTGTGCAGGCAAACATTGACTCCTAATAGTAACTCTTCACATTTGGACATACTTGTCAACATGACCTATTGTAAAATCTCCAATTCAATTTTCCATAAACTCGCCCATCAGATTCATCGCAAATTGTCATATATGTCTATCTGGGGGGGGGCGACTGTGGGACCCGCGTGTCAGGGGAGCCTCCATAACCTCAGATTGCTCCTACAAACTCGATCTCTATTACTTATCCTAATTAAATTCAATAAAGATGGGTCCGACTATTCCCTCAGGATCCCTTTTTCCTGTTGTCTAGCTCAAATATGTTTCTCAGTCTGCTTCTCTTTATGGCCCCTCTTGGCGAGTCTCACTCCCCCCTTTTTTCTCTTCCTAAAAATCCTGCCTGTCACACCATCCAGCACCTCTCCCTGCTTCCTTAAGTCGTCACCTATTTCCACTCCTTTCATCCATTCCCTCGCGCGGTCTGCCCCCCTCTGCATAGCTGCAGCTCCACACAGGGAGCGCCAAGCCCTCTCCCTAGAATGGGCAGTTTTTAATGTAATTTACGTCATTGCTGTCCAGATCTTCTATCCTCAATCTCCCTTGCTGTCAATCCCTGTTAAAATGCCAAAATGCCCCTGTTCCTCTTGACTGAATCCACTTTAGTCCAAATGTCCTATTCTAAAATGTATCTAACTCAACTTCTACTTCTTAAGTCTGACGAGCCAAAATATCAGATCTCGCTCTTGTTTCTTACCGTTTTAGCCTATTTGTTTTATCCAAATCTGTTCAATCTCTGACTATGATGCTTTTCTCTGTAGCTCTACGCATTATTCAATTTTTTATCAAATCTCCTCAGTTCTGTCAAACTCAGTGCACAATGAAGCTCCTGTCCACCTTGACCCAAGCTCCACCCAGTTTGGTAACGCCACAGCAAGGAGTGCGATTTGGCCGTCGGACACTTCTTTTGCAGCACCTCACACTCTCAAGTTGGTGTTCTTTTGTGGGTGCTTCAGAGCCAACCCATCCATCACTCTCGAATGAGTCCATTGTTCAAATGAGTCCATTTTCATCATTGTGAGTTCCTCCGCTTCTCACTGTCTTTTCTCGTCCCCGAGGATGTTGTCATTCCTCCGGGGTGTACTTGCCCCCTCCAAGCACAACTACAGTCTTTCTTTGTCCTTGCCAAAGGTCAAAGGTGCCTCAAAGCCAGGCACCGTTTTGTAGTTGTCCACGGCTGCTGGCGGAGTCTCGGGATCGAGTTTCAGGGATCCTGGCACTGAGGGTGACAGACTGGGACATCAAACTTGTAAGATTATTTCCAAATGTAGCTGCTGCCATCAATTCACTAGTAAGGTTTGTTTACCAAATGTCAAATTCTCCTAGTATCAGCGATCTCATCTTTATATTGTAAGTCCTGCAACTGATCCTATTTCTGAGCTACGTTTAGTCTATAGTTCCAATTTAATGCGACAGTACATTGTGTCTTCAGTATCATTATTCAAAATTAACTCATCGAGGTCTGCGTTCGACATCTTGCCCTGATCTATGTCTTGACCTCTCAAACCTGTGTCATGCTTGCTCAAAAATGTGCCTTAGAATATGGTGCTGTGAATTTCCAATCTCCCCGATCAAATTGGATCCCGCTTCTCAGCTCTTCTTTCTCATGCTCCTATTAGCCTGCAATTGTCCAAATCAAAAATGTTATTTCCTTTTAATTGTCTTTCTTTTGAACCTCTAAATCACTCGTGTTGCTAACCTATCTTTATCATTATTTACGAGTGAGCCCCCCTTTCTTGAACATTCTCTGATCCATGCCGTCTTCCTCCTCACACGCCTGCACCCACACAGGGTGTGCACATAAACGCACACACCGAGCGCGCACACAACCGCACGTACACACACACACACACGCATCCGCACGCACGCACGCACGCACGCACATACAGACAAAGGGATTCGAATCCATCTCTCATGTAGCTTCTTTGCCACTTTCTATCGGTCAATACCACTCACAATTTGCGCTTCCACATCAGCATATACATTCCTTCAATCTCACTGCTTCAAACATTCACTGAGAAACTCACACTGTCCCTGCCCCGCCCGCAGCCATAGCGTGAGCGCATCCACTCAAAACTTTTATAATTTTATTTTTATACACTCTATTGTGCTTTTAAATACGTTATTGTATTTTAAAAAGGTTTTAAAACATTTTAAGGTGTCACGGATCCTCTCTGCTCTTGCATGCTGGCCGACTGACGCGCCTCTGCGGCCCAGCGCGAGCAATTCCGCACAAGACTTTTATAATTTTATTTTTAAACACTTGATTGTATTTTTAAACATTTAAACATTTTAAAGTGTAAATGTGGCACGGCTCTGCTTTGCTCTTGCGGTGCTGACCAGCTGATGCACCCTGGCAGCCCAGCATAAGGACATCCAAACATTGCGCAGAGGCATTGCCGGCCGCTGTCCCAAATCCTGGATGGCAGTGCTTTTTTTCTATGTGCGCAGTTACGCACACTGCCGTTGTCCCGACTGTTTCTGCACGGCGGTGCATTTTTCCCTTCGTGCGCGGCTGTGTCACGTCTCCGCTCCCGCCCTGCTTGCCTATGGCATCACCTGCCCTCCGCGTTAGACCGCTGAGGTGCGCGTCGCCAATACGGAACTCCTAATCGTCAGTCCTCACAGTTTTGTCTATTTTAACATGCACGCCTGCCACTTGATTCTCGTTTGCCTGACCTGCTGTCTAACGAGATGCCCACACGACGCGGGTTCGCTGACCAGCTCTTCATTTTAAAGTGCAACAGCTCTGTTCTGCTCTTGCCGTGCTGACCGGCTGTTGCACCCCCGCTGCCCAGCGCGAGGACATCCGCAAAAGACTTTTTTTATTTTATGATAGGCAAACAGGACAATTCGATCGGGAGTGAAAAGCAGACACGCAGTTCAACTCCGCTTGGCGATCGAGGAGCATAAACATGATATGATGTGTGTAATGAAGTGCAAGTCTGAGGTGCTGCTGATATGTTGACGCAGACGGAGTGAATAAAGTGCGTGAGGCTGAGATAGTGTAGTTAGAACTGCTAAGCCAATCAGCTGCAAGGACACAAATCAACATGTTCCCATCCCATCCGAGTGAGACTGTGATAGGTGACCCCGAAGTCCCGAGGGATTTGTATATATATATATATATATATACACACACATGTATGTGTCTGATACACATACATACAGTCGTATGCAAAGGTTTGGCCACTCCTGATCATTTTCATGATTTTCCTTTATAAATCATTGGTTGTTCAGATCAGCAATTTTAGTTAAATATATCAAATAGCAGACAAACACAGTGATATTTGAGAAGTGAAATGAAGTTTGCCCGGAGTGGCAGGCCAAGAAAAATCTCAGATAAGCAGAGGCGAAGGATGGTGACAACAGTCAAAGTCAACCCACAGAGCAGCTCCAAAGACCTACAACATGATCTTCATGCAGATGGTGACACTGTGCATCTTTCAACTATTCAGTGCACTTTGTACAAGGAGATGCTGTATGGGAGAATAATGCGGCAGAAGCCTTTTCTGCGCACATGCCACAAACAGTGACTTGAGGTATGCAAAAGCACATTTGGACAAGCCAGCTTCATTTTGGAATAATGATGAAACTAAAATGTAGTTATTTGGACATACTAAGAAGGGGCGGTATGCACGGAGGAAGAAGAACACAGCATTTCATGACAAACACCTGCTACCCACAGTAAAATTTGGTGGAGGTTCCATCATGTTGTTGGGCTGTGTGGCCAGTGCAGGTACTGGCAGTCATGTTAAAGTTGAAGGTCGCATGGATTCAAGTCAGTATCAGCAGATTCTTGCAAACAATGCTCTAGAATCAGTGACAAAGTTGAAGTTGCGCTGAGGCTGGATACCTCAACAAGACAACGACCCCAAACTGCTCAAATTCTACTAAGGCATTCATCCAGAGCAGGGGTGGGCAATTAATTTTTCCAAGGGGCCACATAAAAAACCTGAGTCGTGTCGGAGGGCCACACCTACGATAACTTAAACCTGCTCAATTTTCTTCCATTGTAAAATGCACTAAATTATTTATTTTAAATAGTTGGTACTGGTAATTAGAAGAATACAATTATTCTGTTTATATTTATATTAAGGTATGTGAAATTGTGGTGTAAAGGTCAAATAAAAAAACAATTATTAATCAGTACAATTTATTTTTAACTTCTTTAACGTTTCCTCAAATGACATAGCCGCTCCATCTCTGGGTGTGAAGTTTGATAAAAAGTCCTTGTTGGGCTTGCAGTTTTGCTACCAACGCATCAGCCTCTGATGCGCCCTGTTTATCACAGATGTATTTTTTCTCATGCTTGGTCGTGTAGTGGCGACTCAAATTATATTCTTTAAACACAGCGACCTGTGTACCACAAATCATGCACATGGCTTTACCTTTCATTTCTGTAAAGAAATACTTGGCAGTCCATGTCTTGTTGAAAACACGGCGCTCCTTGTCAACTTTACTTCGCACTGTTCACCTTCACATACACGTACGCTACACGGAAGTGCGACGCCTTTCAAAATAAAAGCGAAACAGTTGTACTGCACGACACAATTTTTTTTTTTCTTTTTAAATTATGATTGGCCTCATGCGGGCCGGACAGGGACGCACAAATGGCCTGATGTGGCCCGCGGGCCGTAATTTGCCCAGGTTTGATCCAGAGGAACAAGTACAACGTTCCGGAATGGCCATCTCAGTCCCCAGAAATATATATATATATATATATATATATATATATATATATATATATATATATATATATATATATATATATATATATATATATATATATACATAATTATTTTTTTAGTGGGTAGATCTTTGTGACTTGGTCATTTCAAAAGTAGCTCGCGAGCTGAAAATGTTTGGGCACCCCTGGTTTAGAGGCTGTTATTTCTGCAAAAGGAACATCTACTAAATATCGATATTATTATAGTCATTTTTTTAATATAGTCATTTTTCTGTTGGGGTGTGTTGGGTTCGTCAACATTTGCACAAACAATTTCGTCAGACCGAGAGTTGTCTTCATCAGGCCAATGACTCCTGCAGGAGGGCGCCCGAGACACACACACAGGATGTGTGGCCCGAACCGCGCTCCAGGCACGGGCGGGCCCCTTTTTATTGAATAAATGCAATGCGTGGAGTTTAGACAAATGTATAGCTTCTTGTGTTCACAGCAGTACATTCATCTCATGATTTCAGAAAAACAAGGATGTTATTCTTTAAGGCGAGCAGTATGGACCTCTCAACGATGTCATTGTTCAAACCAGAATGTTATTGCTTAAAGCGACTCATGGCTCCAGCCGTATGCATCCTGAACCATGAAAAACACCATTGTTCTTGTAACATTCTATATTGGTTGGAAATTCCTGGCACATGCAGCAAAGATATTCCATTAGAAACAGAATTTAATGATAATATATAACATATTTCCCAACAGGGTGCTCAAATTTATGCACCTACCTACTTTTGTTTAGGTAATGATTGCACACTTTCTGTAAATCATATAACCCTCATTTCACTTCTCAAATATCACTGTTTTTGTCTGCTATATGATGCTATATTTAACTGAAATTGCTGATCCGAACAACCAATGATTTATAAAGGAAAATCTTGAAAATGATCAGGGGTGCCCCAACTTTTGCATCCGACTGTATGTATGTATGTATGTACTATGTATGTATGTATGTATGTATGTATGTATGTATGTATGTATGTATGTATGTATGTATGTATGTATGTATGTATGTATAAGTATATATACAATTATCCCTCATTTTTCGCTTAGGTTATGTTCCGAAAAGAACCCATCATAGGCGAAATCCGTGAAGATGAAACAAAAGAACAAAACCTATCTTCAGGCCCAAGCATTTGTTTAACAGAGAACTAAATGCTTTCTTACAAATAACTACAGTAAAATAATTATGGATAATTTTAATCATCAATACGAATTATGCGCTATATAGTAGGACAAATTGTAACTCTCGCGTATTTCACTGCGGCCTGACTCCGCTCTGCCGTGTCTTTTTCTTCTGAAGCCATGAAACACTGGACTTTGAAAAAAAATCTGTGAAGCAACGAGGCCGTGAAAGGTGAACCGTGATATAGCAAAGGATTACTATATTGTGTGTGTGTGTGTGTGTGTGTGTGTGTGTGTGTGTGTGTGTGTGTGTGTGAGTGTGAGTGTGAGTGTGAGTGTGAGTGTGTGTGTGTGTGTGTGTGTGTGTGTGTGTGTGTGTGTGTGTGTGTGTGTTGTCAAACCTGCACTTTTTATTAAAGTGACCGGCTTCCCGTCAAAGGGTTCGATAAGCCGGGGTGAAGGGACTCGTCCGTCTCTGACCACCCGAGTTAAATTAGCTCTAAAAGAATCAATATAATCTCTTTATGACGCCAATCCCTCTCAAGTCAAATGATGCGCGTGCCGAGTAACTCAAATTTGAGGCAAGTCGTCAGAATAACCGCGCCATAATGATGGCTCCCTTCTGTTGTTTGAGGCTTTTGTTATTTTACAGATATTTTTAGATGTCTTTGTTAAAAACTCAAGGATTCGTTAATTTACTAGAGCGCACTCGCCCTAGCTGAGCTCAAGATAACTACTTCGAACCAGATCTGACAATTGCTGATGTTAAGCATTAAAGCTGTCTTCACTTTAAAAAGAATTGAACGGATTTAAAGAATGACTATGATAAGGAAATAAAGACATTTTAAAGTTCTAATTGCTGCATATAAAACCATGCTCAACATAGTTAATACGAAACAACCGATAACCGAATTAAGGATTAAGAAGAGATTTAATGAATAAGCAAGAAAAATAATTACAAGTTGAAAAACAACAACACTCACCCACTCAGAACAAAAGAGGAGACTAAAGGTCTAAAATCCTATTTGGTTGAACAAGTCGAGTGATCGGCTCTCCTTTGTTCCAAAATCCGAATTCTGTTTAAAAAAAGGAAAGGTCTGGCCGTGAGGAGCGTAGCCAAAAAAGTAAAATTGGCGTCTTCCCCTTTCTGCCCAGAGCGGCTGTCTCCTCTGCCTTCCTCGAAGCTTAAAATTTGACAAAGTCCAATTCGAAGACTCTGGAAATTCATTTTAGTAGATTTTTGTTCAATCTCAAAAAGAATGGAAAATCCATCTTCGTCTAAACGGCATTCTTTTCCGGGCAGCGTCACGGCCATCGCTCTGACTAGGAAGAAGCGCCACGCTCTGTGTCCGGGCAACATATTTATAGGCTTCTGACATTACCTCATCGGAATTACCTCACCGGCACGTGAGGTGGCTTTTCTGGAATTTTCTGGAAGCTTAGAGAATGTTCCTTAGCTGATCTCTGTCCAGGCCACCCGGAAACCACTGGTTGTCTTGGCAACCTTGCTTATAGCAGCAACCACTGCGCATGACTGCAGTCTGCCACCGGAAGCAGCTGTTTCCTATTTTGCGCATTCTTTCACTATTAGCCCTTGATATCTCCTCTCAACTTAATACATTCAGGTATGGATGACACACCAATGTTAAATACAGGTTGGGCAAAACATTGAAACATTAATGACATATATCTTGTCTAATAAGAATCAACCTTAACACATAATCATACTTAACCATAATAATGGGTTCTTCTACTTTAAACATATTGATATTGCTCAAGCTGTTACATCTTAAAATAATTGCATGGCAAACTCATATTCCAAAATTGTGCGTTGCTACGTGTTTGAACAGGTCGTGTCATCCCAATTGCTAACAATTTAATTTATGAGATTTGTTAGTTTCCCTCAGGTCACCCCTATGTCAAACTTTAACACAATCTCCTGGTGGAATTTTGGAACTACTACATGTTTTGGGATAGCCAATGTGCCTGGGCCAAATTCAATACACAATTTTACACCATCTTGTACCACCATTCCACTTGACAGTGTGTGTGTGTCTGTGTGCACGTGCGTGTCTGTGTGCATTTGCATTTGTGTGTTAGACCAAGGAGAAATTAGGATTATTTAGATCCTGCCCATTTACCATTATCTAAAATTGAATAGGGTTAATATAATAATTTGATAATATTAATAATAAAATTTTGAAGTCCGAAATACGTACATTGTGTAAACATATATAAATAATATAGACATCACAAACATTTATACATTTACCTATAGACTGAATTTAAAACTGTTTGGGGTTTAATGAAACTATTTTTTTTAATAAAGTTGCAAGAGCTTAGAGAATGTTCCTTAGCTGATCTCTGTCCAGGCCACCCGGAAACCACTGGTTGTCTTGGCAACCTTGCTTATAGCAGCAACCACTGCGCATGACTGCAGTCTGCCACCGGAAGCAGCTGTTTCCTATTTTGCGCATTCTTTCACTATTAGCCCTTGATATCTCCTCTCAACTTAATA
This sequence comes from Syngnathus floridae, assembly GCF_059516105.1. Taxonomy (NCBI): domain Eukaryota; kingdom Metazoa; phylum Chordata; class Actinopteri; order Syngnathiformes; family Syngnathidae; genus Syngnathus; species Syngnathus floridae. The sequence continues at coordinate 2,646,779 of NC_142416.1, read as the reverse complement.
CATTCAGGTATGGATGACACACCAATGTTAAATACAGGTTGGGCAAAACATTGAAACATTAATGACATATATCTTGTCTAATAAGAATCAACCTTAACACATAATCATACTTAACCATAATAATGGGTTCTTCTACCTTAAACATATTGATATTGCTCAAGCTGTTACATCTTAAAATAATTGCATGGCAAACTCATATTCCAAAATTGTGCGTTGCTACGTGTTTGAACAGGTCGTGTCATCCCAATTGCTAACAATTTAATTTATTAGATTTGTTAGTTTCCCTCAGGTCACCCCTATGTCAAACTTTAACACAATCTCCTGGTGGAATTTTGGAACTACTACATGTTTTGGGATAGCCAATGTGCCTGGGCCAAATTCAATACACAATTTTACACCATCTTGTACCACCATTCCACTTGACAGTGTGTGTGTGTCTGTGTGCACGTGCGTGTCTGTGTGCATTTGCATTTGTGTGTTAGACCAAGGAGAAATTAGGATTATTTAGATCCTGCCCATTTACCATTATCTAAAATTGAATAGGGTTAATATAATAATTTGATAATATTAATAATAAAATTTTGAAGTCCGAAATACGTACATTGTGTAAACATATATAAATAATATAGACATCACAAACATTTATACATTTACCTATAGACTGAATTTAAAACTGTTTGGGGTTTAATGAAACTATTTTTTTTAATAAAGTTGCAAGACATGAGGTTTTGTACACATTCATAAAGACACAAAGTCTTAGATGCTCAAATGCATGTCAGAGGATTCGGATTCTTCAGTCTTTATTATTCGCCTCCTCTGTGAACTCTGAGTCCTAAATATTTCCTATTTTTCTGCTATTTGGGCAATTCTTGTGCGCTATGGTTTGTGTATCATAATCTCAGAATTAATTGTCTGAATCAAATTTAAGTGTTTGTTGTAAGTGATGTCGGCGGCTCGGTGGTGCACTGGCTAGCACGCACTCCAAATTCCCCCTAGGTGTGAGTGCAAGTGCGGATGGTTGTTCATCTCTGTGTGCCCTGCGATTGGCTGGCAACCAGTTCAGGGTGTCCCCCGCCTACTGTCGATGACGGCTGGGATAGGCTCCAGCACGCCCGTGACTTCCGTGGGGACAAAGCAGTACAGAAAATGGATGGATGGATGGATGGATGGATGGATGGATGGATGGATGGATGGATGGATGGATGGATGGATGGATGGATGGAAGTGATGCAGTTTTATGAAAGAACTGTAGCCACTGTATTTTCTGACAGGTTCTTTCCTTTGTGTTTGTTTTGTGCAGTTGTCCATGGATTTCAGAGCGTTTCTCTGTAGCTGTTCCCATTTATAATGGCATCATATTTCTGTTTGTTTTGGCCAACTTCTGTATGGCTACATTCACGGATCCAGGCATCTTTCCAAGAGGTAGGTGGATGGATGGGGTTGTACCTTTCATGATTAGAACAAATGTGTAAAAGTGTGCAATTCAATTTTGAAAGGATATGAAACAAACTTTCTGCCATGGAATACCTTTTGATGGAGTTTTGCACTTTGTGCAAACTCCCCAAGTTGAACAACTGTAAAATCAGTCAAACTCAAACGTGTAGGTGACTTCTAATTTTAATTTTTTTAACAAAAATATTTTCGTTGGTGCACATTTTTCACCGGATGAAACACTAAACTCAACAAGACTAAAGCCTTCATTGATAAACAATAACTGCAGTATGCAATAAATCAGCATGCATTTTTGTTGACTAATGATGAGACGATAATATTGTTCAGTATATAAAGACTGGGGGAAATCCTATGAAGATTTTAGTTTATAAAAAAAGACGACAAATATAATAAATGATTTATTGCCGTTGATTATTGCTCACTTGAACAAGTTCTTGTACGATTCACGGCAAAACAACGCCAGAAGGCGATTTCTCACGCAATTTACGTCAAAACCACACTTGGTGGCGAGTTCCCGCACCATTCAGGGAAAAATAACACGAGGTCAGTAGGTGCTGGCAAGTTGCTGGTATTGTGCTTTTAGGACTCAAAGGAGTCGTTAAGTAATTCGAATAATTCAATCAGAATAATGCATCAATTACATTTACTCTGTCTCGATGATTTGTTTATTCCAACTAAGCTACGTAAACGTGTGCTCGAAACTAAATGTGTACCCGTACCTATGTACATGCGGAGTATGTTTCCGCTCGACTGCTGCACCAAGTCTCGCGCGTTTGGCTTTGGCTTTGTGCAGCGTTTGAGCAGAAACATACTCTGCATGTAGATAGTAGTTCCAGGCACTGCAGAACATGCTCAGGCACAACACAGTCAGAAAAAACGTCAAAAAATAAAGAACAAACTGACAACGATGGAGAAACGGAACAGGATGGGCAAACAAAAAGACAGAAACTATCAAAAGATAGCAGAGATAGAAGAGAACAAAGTGACAAGTTTGCACTGCCAAACAGAGCGAGCCTTTCACAACAACGCGCCGTCAATGTTGCAGCACCTCACCAGAAAGCACCTGGCGCATCTATCGAGTGCTGCAAAGATCCCAGAGGCGCGGTAAGTCAAAAGTCGCATCTGGAACTGTTTGCATGTTAAAAATAGGTGCTGTTTGCCAAACATTTAAGTTTTATGGTTAGAGAACTCTCTTTAACCTGTTTAAAATTGACAGATATCATGTAATGACTGCACAAGATTAAATACACACATTTTTCATGTTGTGTAAAGTAATAAACATAATGTGTAACGTATGATGATATTACACATTCTCAGAAAAAACAGAAACATTATCAAAATAATTGTGTGAATCATATTTACAATTTCTGTAATCACGGTACATAGTGAGAAGTTGAAACAGTCTTGATTGTGCATTTAATTTGATAATGTATTAATGATTGCACTAAATAGAATTTCTCTTTGGCAGATCACAGACCAAAATGGAAAGCTATCTTCGGATGGCCTAAAGGCATCGTGGACATGCTACTGACTGATATGAGGCCTATTTCCATGGTTGAAGGCAAGGGCTTGAAAGTGATTGTGTCAAAATTCAATTCACATCATGACCTTCGTTCTAGAACCGTCACCCAAAAATTTTGATATTTTCAAAAAAAAAAAGTGATTGAGACTTAATGGCTAAATTATCTTAGGCTGAGCCTGAGTTGTCACGTTACATTTGCAAGGCAGAACACCTTTTGTTTACATACAGTATATGCTTTAATTTACTGAGGTATTTTATGTTTGCACTTTAAATGATCATGTAAAGAGCATTTACAATGTTATAATGTTGGTTGTCAGTAAAGAATATATACAAGAATACAAAATCTTGAGTAATGTTTTAATGTTCTAAAAAAATGACAAAAGCATGTTTTATCTGATTACTCAATTAATCGACGTAAATAATCACGAAATTACTTGAATACAAAAATAAGCGATAGCTTTGCATGCTATTTTGAAGTGGGGGTGAAAAACATGTCACAGTTTACCGCTAATACGTCATCGTAAGTTAACAAAAGGTTTTGCGGTGGTTGTTTATAATGTAACACGGGTGTCAAACTCATTTTTGTCATGGGCCGCATTGTAGTCATAGTTTCCTGCGGAGGGCCATTATGACTGTCATCCCAAAATAATGTATGAACACCTCATATTACATACAATGTAAGCTACAAAACAAACCAACCAATAATTCGTTTTCAAATCAGACTAGTGAAAACTTATAGTTTAAAAAGAAGATTTTTAAAAGTGAAGACAATTTCCAACTTTAGTAATGACATGAATTTGATGCAAATATGTCTTCGTGGGCCACATAAAATGATGTGGCGGGCCGTATCTGGCCCCCGGGCCTTGAGTTTGAAACGTGATGTAACATCAATCCAACGGCTACAATGTTCTAACACTAACATTAAACAAATCACAATATAATGCTGGCTAATGTACAGGCTTTGAACATGTAGCGATAGTTGCTACTTTTTGATATAATTGTATGTGAAGTCAAATTTGTGCTAATTGATACTAGTCAAGCAACTGTGGTTTAAGATGGAACAAAGTTCAGGTAAAGCAAACAGAAGTATGAGCTAATCGAGGACATGGATGCAAACTAAAAACTATATCAAACTTGCGTTTAATCTAGATGAAATATTGCACCAACCATAATTCAAAACAACTTTGACCTACATTATCATACATGAAACGTGTATTAAAATGAACATTAAATGCATTTTCTGCTAAAAAAAAAAAAAAAACGTAAAAAAGGAAAATCGCTAATAATAGACTAAAATGTTGACATTTTTGTTGACTAAAACAAGACGAATTAATTTGTTTTCTTGGACTAAAATAAAGACTAAAATTCTTTACTTGCAGTCGACTAAAGCTTGCCGAAATGAAAAATGAGATGAGATTAATTGAATGTGCTAAAAACTAACAAGCGTGATTCAAATTTAAAAAAAGCTGATAAAATTACCACGAATGTTTTAGTGAGATATTGTAAAAGGACATTGCTCAAAAACACATATTCAAAGAAACTGAAAAATCCTGAAAGTGTTCCGGATCATAATGTAATTTAGCTGATTTGTCAGTTATTTTCACTAAATTTCCTCCATTCTTGTATGTGTATATGTAAGTGGTAGTGTAATACAAGCAGTATTATTTTATTTGTGATCAGTTTATATTGAGTTATTAGCATACACAATCATGGGCATGAATGCTGGGGGAGGTGTCAGGATCAGTGGTAGAGTGGTTGTCTCCCAACCCAGAGTATGCGGGTTTGATCCCTGGCCAATGTGATTATGACAATGTATTCTTGAGCAAGATACAGTTATACAATTATCATGTCACACACCACCATGATAATGACAGAAATTGACTCCTACAGTGCTAAGACCACAGGCCAGTCATCTTCAACAATGAACATTGTGTGCACTGTACGTAATAATTTACAATAGCGTTTTTTCACTTACTATGCATGTTGCTTAGTGCGGCTTCTGGCATTCCTGTTAATGTCCAATATTCTGTGTTCAACAGTGTGGCGGGACAGTTTGATGTCTGATACCCTTCGTTTTAGTTTGTCGTTTTCAACAAGATTTCAACAATGTCACTGAGGCATTTTTTAACAAGCTCCGCTTCATTTTATGGCTTTATAGCCCGTGCAATGTTCCAAGCCAGTTGATACGATGCACGCGCGACAAACTGAGTGCTTCGTAATCTTTTGGAAAAACTGTACCTGTTTTTCTGCCTGACTTTTCAGTGTCCAACTTGCGCTTGCGAAATTCAGTCCCTTTTGGAAAGTCCTTATTGATGTTAGCATGGAGTGAGCTGAAGTGGCGCTGACGATTTGAAGCTTTGAAATACGCTAATGACGTCTGACATATCAGGCAGAATGGCTTGCCATTACGTTCGACAAAAAATATAAACTTTCCCACTCTGTTATGAACATCCTGAGTTCATCTTCATATTTTCGTTTAGCTGTGCATTTTTTCCCTGCCATTTTGAGAGCAAAACTGACACTAATTGTTTAGTCGAATGGGTTTGCCCCTCCTGCTTTGTGGGATTTCACCTAACGCATGCGCGTTTGACGAAAACACCATATTGAACACAACCGAAGCGAAGACGCACAAAAAAACCCCACAAACACAAATGTTGATATCAACGTAAAAGAGCCGCATGAAACTAGTCAGAGCTGCATGCGGCTCGGGAGCCGCAGGTTTGCCAGGCCTAGTCTAGAGCATTTTCTATTCGGGATCCAGAACTTTGGAATGCCCTACCGATAGATATCAGAACTGCTACCTCAGTTGAAACATTTAAGAAACGATTAAAGACACATTTTTTTGCCATGGCCTTAATTAACCTGTGGTGGCCAATTCGGCTGGAGTTTGTGTTTTCGGTGACTGAAACTGATAATGGCTGTCTGGATTTCTCATCGACCAATAATCACCGTCGAAGACACTGCCAGGACAATCGAGGGCACCTCCTGCAGCTCTTCACTTTGATTTGGACATCTACTTTTTGTTTGGATTGTTTTACATTGTGTTCTATGTGCCCTCTCTTCATCCATTGCAGCCTGGTCATCCTGGAAGGGGAATCTTCCCATCTGTTGTCTCTTCTCAAGGTTTCTCATTTTTCCCCAAGTCGGGTCTTTTTGAGTTTTTCCTTGGCCTCTTGGGAGTTTAAGATCAGGGGATGCTTGAGAATAATTGTCAATTTTTGTACATGTGAAGCCCTTTGAGACTTGCAATTTAGGGGTATATAAAACTTGACTTGACTCAATCGCCAAGACGACAACTTCTCTGTTAGCATAGAGTTGTTCTCCCCTCCCGTCAGATTTCCTGCACACGCGTCAGATTTCCTGCACACGGGGAATGGCAGAGCAAAGAAGAGAAGGCGGGAGGAGGTGGTGCGGGTGGCTAGTGCGTCGGTTTGGAAGTTGAAAATTGGTTCGTAAGTAGACGCAAAAAATATCGCAAGGCTCCGGTTCGTGTCTCGAAATGTTCGTAAGTATAGGGGTTCCTAAGTAGAGGTACCACTGTATTATCAAATGTTCAAAATACTTTCAGACCTCCTCCTCTGCCATCACATCTCAGAATGCTTTATCATTACGTGTGGCGTGCCGCAGGGATCGGTACTCGGACCAATTCTATGTAATATTTATATGATTCCGCTTAGGGACATAATACGTAAATATAACATTAGTTGTTGAATTGGGTTCATGATGTCTTCGTTGATGATAGCCTGACGAAAGCAGAAGTTACTGCCGAAACTGAAAAGTTTTTTAAGGTAAGACCTACACACCTTGTCTGAATAAAAGAATACTAACGGCTATAACATTAGCTTTCAATGTTACGCGGATGACACTCAATTACATATGCCGTTATCGATGACAAATCCGTGGGACTGTTGTAACCTTGAGGCGTGCCTTGCGGAGATCTAACACGGATGTCTCTCAATTTCCTTCGTCTTAACCCAGATAAAACTGAGATGTTGATAATTGGTCCAGCTCGTTACCACCACTTATTTAAGGGAACCACGATAACTATGGATAACTGTACTATCAGTCAGAGTGATACTGTAACTAATCTCGGGGTAATGTTTGACCAAACGCTCTCCTTTCCAAAGCACATTAAGAACATAACTAGAATTGTGTTTTTTCACCTCCATAATATTGCTAAGATTCGTCCGATTCTTTCGACCAGTGATGCGGAAACTATTATACATGCGTTTATTACGTCGCGCCTGGACTACTGTAACACATTATTCTCTGGTCCTCCTAAGTCCAGTATCAAAAGTCTACAGTTAGTACAAAATGTTGCTGCAACTGCTCTCACGGACAAGAAAATTTGATCACATTACCCCAATATTAGCCAACTTGTATTGGCTCCCGGTCCATTTAAGATGTGACTTCAAGGTTCTTCTATTAACCTATAAATCATTGCATGGCTTAGCACCTTCGTATCTCATCGGCATAGTTGTTCCTTACATTCCGTCCCGTAACCTCCGCTCACTAAACGCTAGTCTTTTAGTGACCCCGACGACCAAAAAAATGTCTGCAGGGGTGTCCAAACTACGGCCCGCGCCAGTTTTTATTGGCCCGCAGCAAATTCTGAAAACATAATTGAATATGGCCCGCACAAGAAGCTTGAGCTCAACTCTGTTGCACTTATCAGTTTCAACACTAGATGGAGCCCGCCAAACAAACGAAATCAAGCGAAGAAAAACTTTTACCGCTATTCACCAGAAATGGCTGCACCAAAGAAACGCAAAATCGCGAGTGAGTGTAGAAGATTTCAAACACGGCGGGAAAATGAGTATTTCTTCAAAGAAATCAACGGAAAGTGTGTCTGTTTGATTTGTAATGAAGATGTTGCTGTGATGAAAGAGTATAATGTCCGTCGGCACTATGAGACCAAACATCAGAGCTACACATCGTACACCGGTGCTGAACGAGCACGGAAAGTTAAGCAAATGGCAGTTAGCCTGCAAGCTCAACAGCAGTTTTTTTTTCGCGCCAACAAAACACAGGAAAACGCCACAACAGCAAGTTATGAAGTCGCTAAACTTATTGCCCAGCACGGCAAACCGTTTTCAGACGGTGATTTCATAAAGCAGTGCCTCATCAAAGTCACAGAAGTAATGTGCCCAGAAAAAGTGCCGGATTTCAACAATGTAAGCTTATCCAGAAACACAGTGGTGCGGAGAATTGAGGACTTGTCAGCGAACGTGAAACTCCACCTGAGAGACAAGGCTTGTGCTTTTGATTTTTACTCGATAGCATGCAATGAGAGCACAGATGCCACAGACACCGCGCAACTGTTAATTTTTTTGCGGGGAGTAGATGATAATTTTTGCTGTACGGAGGAGCTGCTTGATATGATGAGCCTAAAAGGTACAACGACGGGAAAATATATTTTTGAAGCTGTGTCAGAGGCAGTTGAAAAGATGGGGATTAAATGGGACAAGCTCTGGCCATGACTGGCGAGCGCAAAGGAATGGCATCGTTGCACTGCCCCAAGGTAAAAGAGAGCGGAGGTGAGGCTGTTAGGATGCACTGTATAATCCACCAAGAAGCACTGTGTGCCAAGACTGTCCAGCTGGGCGATGTGAGGAACACTGTCCTAAAAACTGTCAACGTAATTCGAGCGAGAGGACTGTACCACAGAGAATTTCAGGCTTTCCTATCTGATGTGGATGCTGAATACGGGGATGTACTCTACCACTCTGATGTGCGCTGGCTCAGCCGCGGCTCTGTGCTGCAGCGTTTTATTTTCGCTGAGATCAGAAATCGACCAGTTTTTAAAAGAGAAGGGCCGACCTCTTCATGAGTTAAGTGACCCTCTGTGGCTGGCAGATCTGGCATTTTTAGTTGATCTTACGCATCATCTGAATACACTGAACAAGAACCTACAAGGCAAAGAATAGCTGGTGCCACACCTGCATACGCACATGAAAGCCTTCTGCGTAAAGCTCCGCCTGTTTGAGACACAACTACGAGGCTTTAATGCTGCACACTTCCCTGCGCTGTCTGAAATCAAGTCTGCTTTTCCAAATGCCGACCTTTCTGCTAAAAAGGAGAAATATGTGTCTGAGATTTCCTCTCTCATGACGGAATTCAACCAGCGTTTCCAAGATTTTTCTGCCATTGAAAAACAAATCAAGCTGTTCTCGACCCCCTTCCTGGTGGATGCAGAAGTGGAAGAGAGTCTGCAGTTAGAGTTGATTGAAATTCAATGTGATGATTCTCTGAAGAGTCAGCATCAGCTTCTCCCCCTCCCCGAATTCTATCAGAGTTTGGATAATGCCAAGTTTCCTCTGATGAGACGCCACGCAAAAAGAATGATGAGCCTGTTCGGCTCGACATACATATGTGAACAAACATTTTCTCTGTTCAATTAGAACAAAAGCAGACTGAAAACCAGAATAACTGATAGCCATCTCTGTGAAGTCCTTCGTGTCTCAACCACCGAACTTTCTCCTGACATGTCAGCCATTCTTCAATCCAAAGGACAGCATCACTGCTCCCACTGAGTGCAATGTTCTTCACAATACACAGTATTCATGTGTCAGTATGTCACCTCTAGCGTGTGGCCCGGCCCTTTGTTTATTTTTCTGTATTTGGCCCTCACTAAAAAAAGTTTGGACACCCCTGGTCTAGAGCATTTTCTATTTGGGCTCCAGAGCTTTGGAATGCCCTATCAATGGATATTAGAACTGCTACCTCATTAGAAACATTTAAGACGCGTTTAAAGACACATTTTTATGATATGGCTTTTAATTAGCCTGTGGTGGGCGATTCGACTGGAGTTTGTGTTTTCGCCCCTCCCCCTTCTAGGGAGGTGGACAGGTGACACCCAAACTGACAACGGCTGTCTGGATTTCTCGCGGACCAATCAGCATGAGGGAACTGCAGCGGATTACCCCCCTCGAAGACACTGCCAGGACAATTGAGGGCGCCTCTTGCAGCTCTTCACTTTGGTCATACACTTTTTCTTTGGATTGTTTTATATTATGTGTTCTATGTGCCCTCTGCATCCGTTGCAGCCTGGTCATCCTGGAAGGGGGATCCTCCCATCTGTGGTCTCTTCTCAAGGTTTCTCATTTTTCCCCCCAGTACGTTTTTTTTTAGTTTTTCCTTGCCCTCCTAGGAGTTTAAGATCAGGTGATGTTCAAGAATAATTGTCTTTTTTTTTATATATGTGAAGCCCTTTGATACTTGCCTGTGATTTAGGGCTATTTAAATAAACTTGACTTGATTTGACTTGTGTGTTAGCTTCTATAGGTCATGCGGACCTTCTTAAACATGCAGGCTGCAAAAGTTCAGAGTATATGGATGTGAAATTATTAGTACATGCTTATACAGGTAAAATATATGAATACATACGTATAAACAGATACACTTTAAAACACTGGATATATGAATATATTTTTTGCTTACAGGGAATTTGAATCTACCCCTTTACTTACGAACTTTTCAAGATCCGAACCGATCAAGATTTGTTGCTTCCTTTTACAAACCAAATTCGTCTTCTGAACCCCCCAAAAATGACCCGTGAGCAAATCTCTCAGAGTGTGTCAGTTGACGGAGTAATTTCTTTTTGTCTTTACCCTTTGCTAGGCCACTTCCAGAGTTCATCTCAGTGTGTGTTTGCATATTGAGAAGTTCATCTGGAGATTGAGTTTTTGTTTGTTGTTTGTTTCGGTCACGTGTCCGCACCACCTGTCTACCAGTCTCTCACAGCCACGCCAATCAAGTAAATCACCTGCACCTGTCATGCCTTACAGCTCCTTTTTTAAACCCCGTCATCCCGGCCAGGCCTTGTCAGTCTGTCCCGTGATGCTACTTGTATGCTCACTATGCATATCCCGTCTGACTCCCGTTGCCGACCCTGCCCGTTTATTGACCTGTCCCCCGCTCCCTGCCGCCGGCCCTGACCACTTGCCCATTTATGACCACGTCCCGATCGCTGCCCGTCCCTACCATCGACCACAATTATTCACTGCGCACTCCGACGGATTAGTTCCAGCCGGATGGCCAGGCTCGCTGGGGAGAACAACCTGTCAGACCGACCCTGCCAGAACTCTAATACTCCACTTCAACTTTCCCGACAAACAAAGTCTGCAGCTTGTTGCAATTGCCTGTTCTGTCCAGTATGTCACAGTATAGATTGACCACAAAAATGCAGCCAATGCACAATCAGACTGCATTGTCCCGCATGGAGCACGCCGAAGGCGCAGTCGCCAGCCTGACGGCAGACATCCAACAGACAGCAACAACAGCAGCTCCAGCAAAGACAGCAGGGGATGGCAAAAATCCTCCAGGTCCTCCCCGAGCGCTATACCAGCAAAACCAGTAGAACCACCCCGGCCGAACCTCTTTCCGCGTCAGAGGGCTGTGGCGCAGCTAAAACCCACCAGCTCATAGATGTTCCCAAACCGAAGATCGGTAACCTCGATCAGTTTGATGTTGACCCCAGACAAGTCTGTGCCTTTTTATCAATCAGACTGTATGCTCCATTTTGACCTAAAGCCCCAAATCTTTGTTACGGAAAAGGCCAGGGTGGGCTACACCTTGACGCTCCTGACAGGTGAGGGCCTTTGGGGCATGGGCGAATACAAAAGACGCGCCCCCTCCTGTGCGTTATTTGACACTTGTCATCGAGCTCCTTTGCTTGTTCGAACTGGCTTCCACCGCTGAGGATGCAAACCGGGAATTACTGGCGCTCCGACAAGGGAACCGGGCTGTGGCCGCCTACACAATTGAGTTCCAGACAGTAGCCGGGCGGAGCGGGTGGAAGCACATTTCTTAACGGGCTGTCCGAGCACGTTCAAGACCTGATGATCTTCTACGATCACCCCTAGACCCTCAAAGATATCATAGTTGGCGGCGTGCGTAGATTCACGAATTCAGACCCAAACGAGAGAGAAGGTCGCTTCTGGATCCCTGCTTTCCGCCTCATCCGCCGGCTTGCTCGCCTCCAGCTGCCCCTAGTGGCGGTGCCGCTGAGCCCATGGAGCTGGGACACACCACTCTGATGGCGGAGGAGCGTCGCTGTCAAATCCACTGGAACGTCTGTCTGTATTGCGGGGTGAGCGGTCACAGAATAGTCCGGTAAAAGGCCAGAGCTCACTCGGGGACGGGGGATCAGAGTGCACTCGACCTGCTCTGGTTCATCTGGACAAGACCGTGGCAGCACTGATAGACTCCGGTGCGGAGGCCAACAATCTGGACACCAGTCTGGTTTGCTGGTGGGGCATCCAGTCCTTCCCTCTGGGTTCTCCCAGTACTTCCCTCTGGGTTCTCCCATTCTAGCTCGTGCTCTGGACAGCCGCCTGACTGGCGAAGTGCCAGACGTCACCGTGCCGGTAACAATGCTCTGGTGTAACCATCGTGACATAATTCAGTTTCATCTTCTATCCGTTCCAGACCAGCCACTCATCGTGGGACACCCCTGGCTGTGGCAGCATAACTCAGTCATTGACTGGGAGACGGGGTCTGTGCGGCAGTGGAGCGAGTGCTGCTATTGTCGTTACACACATAGGTCAGAGTTACGGCCCGCGGGCCAGATCCGGCCTGCGAATTGATTATCTATGGTCCCCTGGATGACATTTAATTACTATTAGAAGCGGCCCGCAGGCCACAGCCCCCCGCTGGTGTTTTGCACGCACCAACACTACATTTCCCACAATGCAACGGTATAGCCCGCGATGTCACTGCAGCGCGCACAAGCGGCTTCATTATTCATCAGTAGTCAGAGCAGACATCAACTTTCTGATACCCCCCTCCTCAAAAATGGCTAAACGTAAGGTGGACGCTGAGAACAGGGGGTTTCAAGCCAGGTGGGAGGCAGAGTACATGTTTACGGAGGTAAGAGGCAAACCTGTGTGTCTTCTGTGTAGAGAAAATGTGACTGTAATGAAATAATTGAATTTAAGAAGGCACTATCAAACATCTAAGAAACACACAGACAAAGACAAGAATATGGAATATGAACAAAAGCTACAGAAGGTGGAAGAATTAAAATGAGGCCTTAAGTCCAGTCAGGCTATGTTCACATATGCTAAATCACAAAGCGAGCAATCCTTTTGCAGTTGATGTAGAAAGTGCACCACCAAATCTACAACTGGAGTTGATTGAGCTCCAGTGCAATGACGCACTGAAGGAAAAATATGAGAGAGTGGGTGCTGCCGAGTTTTCACATTCCATGCCCCAGTTGTGCATCCAAGACGCTCGGACACTCTCTATGTTTGGCAGCACATACCTGTGTGAACAACTGTTCTCGTTGATGAAGCTAAACAAAACATCACAGAGGAGTCGTCTTACTGATAATCACCTTCACTCAATCCTGAGGATTTCCTTGGCTCAGAGCCTAACCCCGAACATTGATCAACTTGTACAAAAGATGAGACACCTCCAAGTATCAGGCTCAGCCTCAGACAAGTGAGCATAACAGAGCAGTAACGTATTTTCCGTTTTTTAATTCGGTTACATTTTTACATTTGTTTCTACAAGACGTTATTTTTCTTTGAAGGAAGTTTTGTTTTGTCTGTATGCCATAATTTTTTGTATTTTATTTATTTATATTTATTTTTCAGTTGAATGGACTCAGGGAAAATTGCAGATAAGAGCCATGAGAAAGAATACAACTGATTTGATTTATTTTTTTATTTTACTATTTGAAAGCAGTGATCGGTAGGTCATAGAGCAGTACAATAATACATTTTCAATTTATAATGCATGCACTTTTATTTATGCATTTATCTTGATATCAAGAAACACATTTTGTTAAAAACAATTTAATTTTTTGCTGTTTGGCTGTTGAAAATGTTTTCCCTTGAAGTTACTGACGTGGCCTAGTGGTAGAGTGTCCGCCCTGAGACTGGAAGGTTGTGGGTTCAAACCCTGGCCGGGTCATACCAAAGACTATAAAAATGGGACCCATTGCCTCCCTGCTTGGCACTCAGCATTAAGGGTTGAAATTGGCGGGTTAGATCACCAAATGATTCCCGGGCGCGGCACCGCTGCTGCCCCCTGCTCACTTCGGGGATGGGTTAAATGCAGAGACAAATTTCACCGCACCCAGTTGTTTGTGTGACAATCATTGGGACTTTAACTTTAACTTTAACAAAATATTGCCATATTCATTTAATCATTAAATAATGTACACTGTGTTAGGTCTTGGTTCAATAGGCTATGTGTAATCATTTCGATATGTTTTAATAAACATTGAACCAGTCCGGCCCTCGGCTTGTAGCAAATTTGTTTTTTTGGCCCTCGGTGTGTGTGACTTTGACATCCTTGTCATTACCTGAAGGAGGCGGCAAGTCCACCCAGAGATCCTGCCACCAATCAACACACCAACATCGTGAACTGGCCCTCCTGCTATCATAGACTCAAGGAGGTCTTCAATAAGGCCAAGGCAATCTCCCTTCCTCCACACCGCCCTTGCGCAATCGATCTCCTGCCTGGCACTTCTCCTCCCAGGGAATAGCTCTATTCGCTGTCCAACCCGGAATGCCAAGCGATGGAGAAGTACATCCAGAACTCTTTGGCAGCTGTAATCATCCGACTGTCCTCCTCGCCCGCCAGTGCCAGTTTTTTTTTGTGTGTGTGCAAGAGGGATGGCTCCTTCCGCCCTTGCATCGACTATTGGGGGCTCAACAAAGTCACGATGAAAAACCGCTACTCCTTGCCCCTTGTCCACATTTGAGACCCTCAAGGGGGTAACGGTTTTCACCAAACGGGACCTACAAAAAACATATCACTTAGTGTGCATCAAAGGGTGATAAGTGGAAAACAACGCTCAGCACGCCCAGTGTCTACTCGAATTACCTTTCGGCCTCACCAACGCGCCCGCAGTCGTTCGTTTGCCTTGATGATATTCTAATCTTCGCCTGCTGAAGAATGTCAAGGTGGAGAAGTGCGAGTTTCATGCCTCCTCCATTAAATCCCTAGGATACATAGTACAAGAAGGCATGGTCGTAATACAGGCCGACAAGGTAGAGGTCGTGACAAACTGACCCTGGATTCTGCCAGACGTTCCCAGTAAACCCCCACAATATGTTTGGGTCTGCCAGGTCGGACCGGTATCCCCCCCATCATCGGATCTAACAAACCATCAGGTAGTGATCACTTGACAGTTCCGCCCCTCTTCATTTTTGTGATTCCGATTCCATTTTCAATTCTGTTTAATGATTCAATTCTTTATCGATTCTCATTTGGGGAAAAAAGAAGCATATAAACGGTTATGATCATTTTGTTTTTATATTGCATCTTTGTGCAAATATGACATTACAAACCCGAGTGAAGAATGCAAACATTGTCCTACAATACAGGGATGAGAATTGTCCGCGGATCCGCGGATTTCCGTGTTTTTTTTCCCTCGAAAGTATTTTCGTGAATCGTGTAAAACCGTTGAGAAAATACTTTTTTTATATATGGGGGGAGCTGTCGGCCAGCTGGCCGGGCAACGTTAGCCTCGGCGACTCGCAAGCAATCCCCGCCCGCCACGACAGCATATCCCCCCCGCTACTTTTCCGTGCTTTTTTACATTTGCCATTTTCATCCCTGACAATAGAAATCATCACCTACCAGAAATCAGGGGCTTCTACAGTGGCAATTGGGTGCAAGCCTTTAACTACAAATTTTGTCACTGTACAATGACATCCCTCAGTCCTTTCCTTAGACAATTTTGCTCCTCCCTGCCTCCGTGACCGGATATGCGAGAGGTTAGGGTTACTGCTGGCGTCTGAACCAGTCAGATGGTTTCGCTCGTCGTTATCTAAAATAAACCATGAGACGCGATTTGCATGACAGATTTTACAATTATAGAAATTGAGCTACCATGAAAAGCAGTGTTAGTTACTTATCTGCAGTAAAATTGCACGTCGGGCTAATGTTGCTGCTGCTAGGTTGTTGACTGACCCTCCGCAGCGGATCAAACACGCAACACTCCGTGTCTCATTGCTTATGTCACTACACAATGTTGCGTCGCGTGCGTAACATGCGTAGTGACACACTTCATGCTGACTGGATTTGCTGAGGGAATTGATAGCAAAATAGCAAAGAATTCCAAGGAATTGGTAACGTGGGGACTGGTTCTCTACAAGAACTCAACAAGAGTGAAACAATAGTCATTTTATGTTCTCACTGCGCAAATATTATAGATTTTGAAGTTGACATGTTTGGTCTTTGATCAATTTCTCTGTCTGTAGCTGAGGAGGATGAGGATAAGGATGATGACTTCCGTGCTCCTCTTTATAAAACTGTGGAGATCAGAGGAATCCAGGTCAGAATGAAATGGTGTTCAACTTGTCACTTCTACCGGCCACCACGTTGCTCCCACTGCTCTGTCTGTGACAACTGTGTTGAGGTGTGTTACATACAATTGTATGGTGTCTTAACAAAATGTTCATACCCCTTGAACTTTTTCACATTTGTGACCTCACAATCACAAACTTGAATTTATTTTGTTGAGATGTTGTCATGAATCAACACAAAATACCACCAAAAAAGTGGAATGAAAATATTTTCAGTAATGTAAGTGAATATGAATCCGAAATGTGCTGTGTCCATTTATATTCATGCCCTCACAAATTTTGCCAACTCAAGGTGTGCCTTGCACCAGAATTATTTTAAAATACTTCACATTGACAAATACAATACGCTAAGGAGTACAAGTCACATTTTTGGGGGAGCTTCTTTTGAAAAACTCCATCACTAAGAACAGACATCAATAGGCAAAAACAGGCTAAACGATATGGTATGCTAACATTACATAAACACAAACGAGGAACTGAGAACGTGCCTGACGTAACTTAACAGTTATTCAATACACATTTATCAAACCATCCGTGTCACCACGAGGGACCGGTACGGAGTCTGCATCACCTGTCGATCTCATGCTCCATCCTGCCCTCTCTCGTGAACAAGATCCCAAGATACCTGAACTCCTCCACTTGGGGCAGGATCTCATCCCCGATCTGGAGAGGGCATTCCACCCTTTTCCAACTGAGGACCATGGTCTCAGATTTGGAGGTGCTGACCCTCATCCCTACCACTTCACACTCGTCTGCGAACTGCTCCTGTGAGAGCTGGAAATCACGGCTTGAAAAAGCCAACAGCACCATGTCATCTGCAAAAAGCAGAGATGCAATGCTCAGGTCCCAAAACCGGACAGCCTCAATGGCTCTGTCCATAAAAGTTGTGAACAGAATCGGTGACAAAGGGCAGCCAACCCTCACTGGGAACGAATTTGACTTACTGCCAGAAATGCGGACCAAGCTCTGGCATTGATGATACAAGGACTGAACCACCCTTATAAGTTGGTTTGGGACCCTGCACTCCCAAAGCACCCTCCACAGAACTTCCTGAGGGACACGATCGAACGCCATCTCAAAGGCCACAAAACACATGTGGACTGGTTGAACGAACTCCCATGCATCCTCGAGGATCCTGCCGAGGGTAAACAGATGATCCATTGTTCCACAGCCTGGATGAAAACCACACTGCTCCTCCTGATTTCGAGATTCGACCTCCTGAAAAACCCTCCTCTCCAGCACCCCTGAATAGACCTAACCATGGAGGCTGAGGAGTGTGATTACCCTGTCGTTGGAATACACCCTCCGGTCCTCCTTCTTAAAAAGGGAAACCACCACCCTAGTCTGCCAATCCAGAAGCACCAATCCCGATGTCCACGCAATGTTGTAGAGGCGTGTCAGCCAGAACAACCCGACAACATCCAGAGCCTTTAAGAACTCCGGGTGGATTTCATCTACCCGCGGGGCCTTGCCCCCGAGAAGTTTCTTAACTACCTCTGTGACTTCGACCCCAGAGATTGGAGAGTCAACTGCAGAGTTTCCAGGCCCTGCTTCCAAAATGGAAGGTGAATCGTGGATTTGAAGAGGTCTTCAAAGTATTCTCCCCACCGACTTACGACGTCTCGAGTCGAGGTCAGCAGCACGCCATCTCCACTGTAAACAGTGTTGACGGTGCACTGCTTCCGCCTCCTGAGACGCCGGATAGTGGACCATAATCTCCTCAAAGCCGTCCGGAAGTCATTCTCCATGGGTTCGCCAAACTCTTCCCATGCCCGGGTTTATGCCTCAGCAACCGCTGAAGCCGTGTTCCGCTTGGCTATCCGGTTCGGCCACCCCTGTCGGTTGCCTCCGGAGTCCCACAGGCCAGAACGTCCCGATAGGACTCTTTATTCAGCTTGGCGGCATCCCTTACCGCCGGTGTCCACAAGCAGATACAGGGATTGCCGCCACGACAGGCACCGACCACCTTATGGCCACAATTTTGGTCAGCTTCCTCAACAACGGGGGCATGGAAGATGGTTCATTCAGACTCAATGTCCCCCGCCTCTTCCGGGACATGGGAAAAGCCCTGCTGAAGGTGGGAGTTGAAGCTCTTTCTGCCAGACCTTCCCAGCAGACCCTCTTAGTACGTTTGGGTCTGCCAGGTCGGACCGGTATCTTCCCCCACCATCGGAGCCAACCCAGCATCAGGTGGTGTTCAGTTGACAGCTCAAGTGTCTAAACTCAAGTGTCCAAAACATGCGGCAACAAATCCGATGACACGACTACAATCAAGTCAATCATGGAAGTGGGGCCTCGGTTGTCCTGGTGCCAAGTGCACACATGGACATCCTTATGCTTGAACATGGTGTTCATTGTGGACAATCTATGTCGAGCACAGAAGTCCAATAATAGAACAGCGCTTGGGTTCTGATCGGGTGGGTGGGGGCGTTCCTCCCAATCACGCCCTTCCAGGTCTCACTGTCATTTCCCACATCAGAATCAGAATCAGAAAACCTTTATTGTCATTCTACATAGTACAATGAAATTGGAGACCTCCATCCAGTGCATGAGGTAGATACGAGTAACATAGTCAAGTAATCGACTAATAGAAAAGTAGATGAATAATCGGAAACAGTAGTGCGGACAAAGTGCAGTAGTAGTGCAGGAGGAAAGTGTCATCAGTGTCGGCTGGAGTTGAGGGCGGCTATGGCTTGGGGAAAGAAACTGTTTTTGAGTCTGTTTGTCCTGGTCTTCATTTGCCTGTAGCGTCTTCCAGAGGGCAACTGGTCAAACAGGGCAGAGCCAGGGTGGGAGCTGTCCGCTGAGATGGCCTTAGCCCTGCTGAGGCAGCGGCTAGTGTAGACGTCCGTAAGGGAGGGGAGAGGGCGGCCGATGATCCTCTGGGCTGCCTTCACCACTCTCTGCAGCTTCTCCCTGTCAGCGGCGGTGGAGCTGCCGAACCATACTACGATGCAGTAGGTCAGTAGACTCTCAATGGAAGATCGGTAGAAGGTCAGCAACAGGTCGGTGTTGAGGTTGTACCTCCTGAGGACTCTCAGGAAGTGTAACCGCTGCTGAGCCTTCTTGACGATGGTGGTGATGTTCTCTGACCAGGAGATCCGGTCAGAGATGTGGACGCCCAGGTACTTGGTGCTGTGGACCCTCTCCACCTGCTCGCCGTTGATGAAGAGGGGAGTTGGCTCAGGGCTATGCCTTCTGAAGTCTATGATGAGCTCGTTGGTCTTCTTGGTGTTCAGAGCGAGATTGTTCTCAGAGCATCAGTCGACCAGGTCCAGGACCTCCTCTCTGTAGGCTACCTCATCGCCATTGGAGATGAGACCGACCACAGTGGTATCGTCGGCGAACTTGACAATCCGGTTGTGGTTGTGGGCCGGTCTGCAATCGTGAGTGTAGAGGCAGAAGAGGAGGGGGCTCAACACACAGCCCTGTGGGGAGCCGATGCTCAGCGTACGGGTGGAGGAGAGGCGGGAGCCAACTCTCACAGCCTGGAGTCGGTTGGTCAGAAAGTCATTAATCCAGGCACATGTGAGAGAGGGGAGTCCGAGAGTGTCCAGCTTTGTGGTGAGTCTGTCCGGGAGGATGGTGTTGAATGCCGAACTGTAATCCACAAAGAGCATCCGGACATAGCTCTGCTGCTGCTCCAGGTGGTTCACCGCAGAATGGAGGGCTACGGCGATGGCGTCCTCTGTGGATCTGTTGGTCCGGTATGCAAACTGGTGGGGGTCGAGGTGTGGGGGAAGATAATCCTTGATGTGCTGAAGAACCAGCCTCTCAAAGCACTACATGATCACCGGAGTGAGGGCCACTGGTCGGTAATCATTCAGGCTAGAGATGGCCGACTTCTTCGGCACTGGGATGATGGTTGAGGTTTTCAGGCAGGGCGGGACGGTTGCTAGGGCCAGGGAGCGGTTGAAGATCGTGGTGAAGGTGGGGGCGAGCTCCTCAGCGCATGCCCTCAGCACCTTGCCGGGGACCCCATCCGGGCCTGCGGCCTTTCTGGGATTCACTGCAAGGAGCACCTTTCTGACCTCGTGCTCCTGAACAGTGAGTGGAGTGATGTCAGAGCTGGGAGGGGGAGGGGGCAGGGCAGGGACAGGGGAGTGCCGCTGGGATGTTCCAAACCGAGCAAAGCTGTTTAGCTCCTCTGCCAGCTGTGCGCCTTGGTCTTCGACTTGAGCGGCACTGCCCCTGAAGTTGGTGATCTCCTGGATGCCCTGCCACACCTTACGGCCGTTGTTGCTGGACAGGTGGGACTCGATGCGTTGTCTGTGGTCAGCTTTCGCCCGTTTGACTCCTCTCCTCAGCTCCGCTCTGGCAGCGCTGTACAGAGCTCTGTCTCCTGACCTGAAGGCGGTGTCACGGGCTCTGAGGAGAGAGCGGACCTGGCTGCACATCCAGGGTTTCTGGTTAGGGAAGACCCGGATGGTTTTGGTCACAGTCACATTGCTGGCGCAGAACTGGATCTAGCCCAGAACTGTGTCTGTGTGTGTCCCCAGCTCCTGGTGGTCGAACAGGTCCCAGTCTGTCCGTTGAAAACAGTCTTTGAGTTTGTGGAGTGCATCCTCAGGCCAGGAGGTGATGGTCCTTAAGGTGGGTCTGAGTTTGCGTCTGAGGGGGGTGTAGGCAGGGAAGAGCAGGAGGGACAGATGGTCTGATTGCCCGAGGTGGGGGAGGGGGATAGCTCTGTATGCATGTTTGATGTTGGTGTAGACATGGTCCAGGGTGTTCTCACCCCGTGAAGCTCACTTTACGTGCTGGTGGAAATTCGGCAGTACAGTCTTTAAGTTGGCCTTGTTAAAATCCCCCGCAACAATGTGGAAGCCATCAGGGTGAGCCCGTTGTTGTTCACTCACAGCTCTCAGCAGGAGAGAGAGTGCCGTGCTTACGTCAGCGTCGGGTGGAATGTAAACAGCAATGACGATAACAACAGCTAGCTCCCTCGGGAGGAAAAAAGGCCGGCACCTGACTGCCATGTACTCGAGGTCCGGACAGCAGTGGCTGCCCACGATGGTCGCATTGTTGCACCAGTTATCGTGCACATACATACAAAGCCCCCCACCTCTGCGTTTACCGGAGTCCAATGTTCTGTCCGCGCGTAGCAGGGAGCGGCTTGCTAGCTGCATACTAGCATCGGGGATATCCGAGCGCAGCCAGGTTTCGGTCATAATAATCACACAACAGTCCCGGACGTAGTGGTTTCCCGTGAGCTGTAGATCCAGGTCATCCATTTTATGCAGCAGGGATCTGGCGTTGGAGAGAAACAGGCTCGGGAGAGGCGGCTTGTGCGGTTGTTTACGTAGCCTTAGCATTAGGCCAGACCGACGGCCTCGCTTTTGCTTCCTCTCTCTTCTTCGCCTGCATCGCCTCCCAGACCCGACAACAATCCACGGAGACCCCGGCGGTCTCGCAATCTCGTCTGGGATGTTGTGCTTGCGGTGAAAGTCACTTGAAATAGGTATCCGTGCTTGGTATCCAATGTCCGTGAGCGAGTGGAAAGTGTACTTGGGATTCCCAGTACAGAGTGTGCCAAAGAGTGAAAATAAAAAAAGATAGGCAAGGAAAAAAGAGCACTGGCGTGGAGAGCCGTAAGCCGCTGCGTCCGTGCGCGCCGCCATCTTGACCGGAAGGATGATGAACATGAGCATCAAAGTCACTCAGCAGAACGATATTGTGCTTTCCAGCACTTCCTCCAAGGACTCTAAAAAGTACTCTGAGCTGCCGTTTGGTGCATAGACACAAACAACAGTCAGGACACGTCCCCCCACCTGAAGCCGGAGGGAGGCTGCGCTCGCGTTTACCAGGGTTAACCCTAATGTGCAGGCGCCCAGTTGGGGGGCTTTAAATATGCCCAGACCTGCCCGACGGCTCTCTCTCCGTGGGCAACTCCAGAGTGGGAGTGAGTCCAGCGCCTCCCAAGAGGACTTGTACCAGAACCCAAACTCTGTGTGGAGACAAGTCCGACTATGTCGAGTCTTAACTTTTCTGCCTTGCACACCAGCTCGGGCTCATTTTCTGCCAGAGAGCAGTCGGACCGCCCTTGGCCGCCGCCCAGCTCACATAGCTTTGGCCCCTGTCACAGGTGGTGAGCCCATGGGAAAGGGGACCTACGCTTCCTTTCCGGGCTGTGCCAGATGCTCACCTTCGAACCCCAACTCTAGGCCTGGCTCCAGAGGGGGCCCCCGGTGACCCACGTGCGAGGGAAAACAAAATCCAATTGTAGTATTCCTCATAAGGGTTTTTTGTGAGCCGTGCTTTGTCTGGCCCCTCACCTAGGACCCTTTTTCCATGGGTGACCCTGCCAGGGGCATAAAGCCTCGGACAACTTGGCTCCTAGGATCATTAGGACACGCAAACCCTTCCACCACGATAAGGTGACGACTCACGGAGGGGATGTATGTGTGGAGTATGTTGAAATTGGAACGGTGTGAATTGGACAAAAAAGTGAGTGTAATAATAATAATAAGAAGAAGAATCTGAATCAGTTACTGGCACTAGAATTTTCTGAGGGAGCAATCCCAAGGGATGAATAAAGTTGAATCTAAGGCTAAGCATGAATGTGTGGAGTATGTTGAAGTTGGAATGGTGTGAATCTACGAATACTATATGGGAGTATTGGGAGGACAAAAAAGTGTGTGTAATAATAATAATAGTAGGAATCAGAAAAACACACGTGTGAATGCTTCAGAGAATCAGAATTAAAGTAACACGCCTCAGTCTTCACACAATAAAATAAAAAGACCACAAACCCCACATATAGATCCTTGGCCCCCCTCTACCACCCATAAACCTGTTTGTAGCACCCCTAAACTTCTGATCCTAATATCGCCCCTGAAGCTTGCAGTCGTTCCTCGGGATCTAACTGTCATATAATACATAGAGTTCTTTTTTCTATATCTGCCTCATTTTTACATAGATTACTGTCAAACGTCCGTGATTTCTTGGGCATGATCTCAGAGATGTTTTCTTTGGTTCTACAGGAATTTGACCACCACTGTCCTTGGGTCAATAACTGCATCGGCAAGAGGAATTACAGATACTTCTTCCTCTTCCTACTTTCTCTGACTGCCCACATCATGGCTGTTTTCGGCTTTGGGTTGCTCTTCATTTTCTATCATCACCACTCCAATGATCGCCTGCATGTGATTGTTACGTATCCTTGAATGAATCAACTTACTTGTATTTGTTCCTTTCTTATTGCATAGATTGACCTATTTTCCAGTCATGAAAGAAACCTGGAAAATTATGGGGAAAAGGTAAAATGCCCTGGGAACAAATTAAGTTGTACGAAAAAATAACGAGGAACATTAAAGGAGCGCATCGAAACAAAAAAACACAAAGCTACGTTTTTACTTTTACAAGCATGTGGATTTAGAAAGTAACATGATGTTGCGGTTCGAGAAGTATATCGATTGAATTCCAAATCTATTTTTCCCCTTTCAAATAATGGAAACAATTTTAATCCGTTCCAAGACTAAAAAAGAACGCCTTTTTTAAGCATTTTTTCATTCGCACATTTTTGTCCGATCACGCAACTGCAGCGCACCACAGAACGCGCAACCGTAGCGCGCTGCCGATCGCGCAACTGCACCGCGCTGGTTGAATTATTGTGACAGAGCCGTCGCTGAAATTTAGAAAATATATTTAAAGTCCTTATGTACTTTCCAAAATTTAAGTGGACCTCAGTGCGCAGGGAGCTTAATTTGGTCCAATCGCGCAAATGCAGCGCGCCGGGCGCTCGCTGTCACATTACTTTAAGAGCATCTTGGTGTTTTAGGATGGCTTTACTGCTCCCACTTGCTTTCTTTGAAGGCATGATGAGGGGTTAATACAATCCTCAAAGTACCGAAAATACAATAACTAACGGAGTCAGTCGGCATTCGGGCCGCGCAGTCGGATTTTCTTGGGTCCTTCCGGCTCATCTCGCGAGGTTCGACCTCCGAATTTTGTCCGACATCCGAAACAAAAAATCTCAAATTTTTCGTTTGAATTCCGATTTGTTCGAGAACCAGGACGTTCGAAAACCGAGGTTTGACTGTATATATATATATATATATATATATATATATATATATATATATATACACACATATATATGTATATATAGTATATATATGTAAATATAGTATATATATATATGGGGTTGGGTTCGGTTGGTGGGTGGGTCGGTTGTGTCTAGGTAGGTCGGTGGATAGATGGATATTAGATAGATAGATAGATAGATAGATAGATAGATAGATAGATAGATAGATAGATAGATAGATAGATAGATAGATAGATAGATAGATAGATTACTGCCCACAATCTCTCGCTCACTCGGGGTATTGTGACCACAAGTCTCACTGCAATGGTTCCTACGGATCCAAACATCAAAGCTGGCTGTCCTTTTCCCCCGGCGAAAGTACCGTATTTTTCGGACTAAAAGTCACTCCGGAGTACAAGTCGCATCAGCCATAAAATGCACAATAAAGGGGAACAAGAACATGTATAAGTCGCACCGGAGTTTAAGTCGCATTTTGGGGGAAATTTATTTGACAAAATCCAACACCAAGTACAGACATGAACTGGCAAAAACAGGCTAAAAGATACAGTATGCTAACGTGACATAAACACAAACGAGGAGCTAAAAACGGGCCTGACGTAACATTTTATTATTCAAATAACTATTACATAAATAATACGTGTCTCAAACCATCTGTGTCATTCCAAATCATTGAATTCTTCGTCCTTTCTGTAAACAACGCCGCGTGTGTGGCGCGCCGCTGACGTCGGACTCGTCGCCAGTTGCAGTTCAAATAATTCAACAGGCCCATATAACAATATATAAATGATATAACAAATAACAATAGTATAAACAACAATCTTATCGAACCATCCGTGTCACTCCAAATCATGAGCCAAAATGGCGGCGCAGTGGTTGCACAGCGAAGCCAGAGGTCCGATCAGATTTCGCAAATACATAGTTATTTACCTTACAGTCGTAAGTCTACTTATCCAAAATAGTCGTGCGTTGTTATCCTACACCCGACAACATCTCCTGGACATAGGATTACAACATCAACACGTTGGATTGGAAGGTTTACGAATCAACAACGACATCGCTAGCTCTCTATGGCTACCCAACGCGACTCAACGGCTGGCTGTATCGCGCACCCGGCCAGAAAACGTAAGCAAAGGCGAGGTAAGCGTGGAGGCGTACAGGCTGGGCTAGGGCTAGTGCCCCACCGTCCGGCACATCCTAGCTTACTCCTCGCCAATGTCCGTTCTCAGGCGGACAAAATGGACAAACTGCGGCTGTGGATTTACACAAAGAGATAGATTAAGGACTGCAACCTCATGATTTTCACAGAATCATGGCTCCGTAGCACTAGCCCCGACAGTGTTGTTGAGCTAACAGGCTGCGACCTGCATACGGCCGACAGAACTGGCGACTATGGGAAAACTCGCGGTGGAAGTTTATGCGTCTTTATTAACAACGCTTGGTGTTCAGACAGTTCCACAATTGAGAGTCACTGTTCTGCTGATGCAAAATATATCCGTTCTTGTCCCTCATGTATATTATCCCGCATAGTAGAACACACCTCATATTTACCTGATTGCACTGTACTTACTGCTCAGTATTACTTTTTACTCTGCACTTTACTGCTTTTTGCACTTCTGGTTGGATGTCAATGTTCATTTCGCTGTACTGTGCTTGTGCTGTACAATGACAATAAATTTGAATCTAATCTAATCTAAATCCGTCGGAATCTTCGTTTTAAGATTAGGGGATGCTTTGAGAACAATTGTCAATTGTTTGTCTATGTGAAGCACTTTGAGTCTGCTTGTGATTTAGGGCTATACAAATAAACTTGACTTGACTTGACTTGTCTTGTCACTTAAATTAAAAAAAAGAAAAACAGCTGTTGACTCCGGATCTACGTGTGCCGCTGACGTCAGACTAGATATATCAAATAAATGTAATATAAACAACAATTTTAATGA
This sequence comes from Syngnathus floridae, assembly GCF_059516105.1. NCBI lineage: Eukaryota > Metazoa > Chordata > Actinopteri > Syngnathiformes > Syngnathidae > Syngnathus > Syngnathus floridae. Next base: position 2,620,499 of record NC_142416.1, on the reverse strand, counting down.
GCCATCCGTGTCACTTCAAATCATTAAATCCATCGGAATCTTCATCTGCTGTGTCACTTTAAAAAAAAAGAAAAAAAAGAAACAGCTGTTGACTCCGGATCTACGAGCGCCGCTGACATCAGCCTCGTCGTCAGCCTCGTCGTCAGCCTCGTCGTCAGCCTCGTCGTCAGCCTCGTCGTCAGCCTCGTCGTCAGCCTCGTCGTCAGCCTCGTCGTCAGCCTCGTCGTCAGCCTCGTCGTCAGCCTCGTCGTCAGCCTCGTCGTCAGCCTCGTCGTCAGCCTCGTCGTCAGCCTCGTCGTCAGTTGTGGATCCAATTATTCCACAGATCTACGTATATAACTATATTGTAGCGTTACCAAAGTACCAGGCAAGACGTGGGTTTTGCAACCGGCTCTTTATTTCACAAAACAAGTGCTCAAAATCGGAGGGTGCAGGTTCGATTCCACCTCCGGCCCTCCCTGTGTGGAGTTTGCATGCTCTCCCCGGGCCCGCGTGGGTTTTCTCAGGGCACTCCGGTTTCCTCCCACATGCTTGGTCGGCCGATTGAGCACTCCAAATTGTCCCTGGGTGTGAGTACGAGTCCGGATGGTTGGTTGTCTCTGTGTGCCCTGCGATTGGCTGGCGACCGGTTCAGGGTGTCCCCCGCCTCCTGCCCGTTGACGGCTGGGATAGGCTCCAGCACCCCCGTGACCCCGTGGGGACTAAGCAGTTCAGATAATGGATGGATGGAAGTGCTCAACATATGAGCCAACTCAGTGCTATAATCAAGCGCCCTGGATCGCTCTTCAATATACAAATCCGATACACAACTCTGCCCCATTGTCGACAGCAAAGGATCCATCACATACAACCTCTCCGAATCACTTGCAGAAATCATAAAACCCCGTCGCGGACTCACTAAACAGCACTGCAGAAACTCACAATAACTGACAAAGGACTTACAACAAATCAATATAAGACAGGACAAAATAGTCATAGTTCTCAAAACCCCCAGTAGAAGCCAAACTCAACATCGTACACAGTAGACTCAGTAAGTACAATTCACTCTGGAAACGAACCAAACTCACAGTTGAAGACATCATGTCACTACACAGATTCGTCGCCACGTCCACTTATTTTCAATATAACAACACCATATACAAACAGACTGAAGGAATGAATTGTTTTTTTTCTTGGAGCATCCATAGCCACAGCACCAGAGGATTGCAGCATATAATTTTGGAAAAAGGTATGTCTGCGACATTCTAGAAAAAATATAAAACGGATACACACAACAGCTCACAGACTACCTCAACACCATAGACCAGTGGTCCCCACCCTTTTTAGCTCCACGGATCGGATTACTGTCAGACAATATTTTCATGGACTGGTATTTGATGACGTCACAATTTTTGTGAATAAAACTTCTAAAAACAATTCTAGAAAATCAAAATCAAATATCGAAAGCATCTGTAAATCAAATAATCACAGACTGCACATTGTTTATGGACGTTTTCTTCGCAAAAATCATGTTTCAACGACAGTTCCATTTACGCAAAACAGACAACCACAATCCTAAACGTCATCGTACTGTCTTTGCAGCCAATCATATCGCAGAACAACGGAAGTGTGTTACAACATCAACACCACCATCCCAAGACACCCTTCAACCCTGAGTTCCATAGGGGAATTCTCTATGCAAACACCACAGTATAATATAATAATAAATGTGAATCCACTGTGTAATCAATCTAACTTTACTTGCAGCATCCTCATAACATTGTACTTACAACATAAAAGGAGTCTGGTGACCAGCTCTTCACCCATGTAAATGTCACAGAGGTGTAAACTAATGCAAGGTATTTATTCCCTTTTTTGTGTGGCCTGGTACCAAATGAGCCACGGACCAGTCAGGTCTGCTTCCCGGGGGTTGGGGACCACTGCCATAGACCACACAGGCAGCATCAAATTCACACATGAGGAAGAAAAAAAACAATGATTTAGGCTTTTTAGCCCTAGAAATTCACCACAGATGGCAGTATCATACTTTAAATACACAGAAAACCCACCTACGCGGAGCAATACCTGTTATTGACAACAGAGCACCCCAAAGAACACAAACTGTCACTAGTCAGACCACTGTACAAACGAGCCATCATAGTAACAGACAAACAGGACAGGGAAGAGGAGAAGACACACGTACACAACGCACTCAGAACCTGCCAATATCCAAAGAACAGGCACACAAAAAAACACAACAGAAGATCAGAAACACACTCAACAAAAACAAACCGGCCATCGTCACACTGCCATATATCAGAGGAGTTACCAACGCATCCAAAGAGCCATTAAGAAATACAACATCAATACAACGGTCAAACCACACACAACTCAGACCGCTCTTGACCCAAGAACAAGATAAAACCAAAACTCAAATGCAACATAATATACGAAATACCATGCCTATTATGCAACAACACATACCCATAACGTCTTGTTGCAGGTGGGTAGTCAGAATATGGTGTTGGTGATGACAAGGTCATGCGCAGCACAAGACCTGAGCAGCAGTAAACCGTTGCTGTTGCATTTGCCAATGCCATGCTTCCCAATGATTCCTTCCCAGGTCTGATAGTCTGTCCCCACTCTGGCGTTGAGGTCCCTGAGAACAAATAGCTTCTCTGATTGTGGGACTGCTGCAATGAGAGCATCTAGTTCAGCCCCTCTGTCCGGCTTATGCTGTTACAGTGTTACTGAGAACTAGAAAAATCCACGTAAAATCAAGATTTAGGTGTAATTCAGTCCAACTGCAGGTGAGTGAGAGCTCAGTATTCAACAACAATGCACACTGGCACTCAGGGGAAATGTGGTGAACTTCAGGCAACTTTCATCGCTTTTGTCCATACTGCGCCGCCATAATCAACAAAAACATACCTGTCTAATGGGTCTTTAAGCTCTCTGATCTGTGATTGACCCCAAACATTGTGATTGCGTAGAGTCTAAAAAATAGACTATTAACAGGCAATATATTCCTTAACGTTCTTTTTCAGGCTGGCTGTAATGTGTGTTGCAGGCCTGTTTTTCATTCCAGTTGCTGGTCTCACTGGTTTCCACATTGTTCTTGTGGGAAGGGGCAGAACTACCAATGAGCAGGTAGAACATATTTTACCATTGAATTCTTTTTTGTCTCCCTGTCATGCTGTTCACCTCACATCATTAATCACTGTGGATAAGGACTGAGCGAACCTCAAATAACAGCTTCCCACCAATAATTTCAACCCAAAGTGATTATCATTGCCTACAACAATTTAAAACAGGGGTCACATACATAAACGATTCCCACAGGAAGTCTAACCATTTTGTGTCCATATTCTTGAAAAAAAAAAGTGGGCTGCATCTAACCTGGAGTTGGGGCTCGAAGGCGAGCGTCTGGTGACCGGGCCTTCGCCCATGGGGCCTGGCCGGGCACAGCCCGAAAAGAAAACGTGGGTCCCCCTTTCCATGGAATCACCACCTGTGGGAGGGGCCAAAGTAGATTGTAAAGTCGATTAAACAACGATATAGAGACAGACAGCAGTTCAGGCTAACTGCATAGCCTGTCAGCATAGGCAGCCGTGTGATTACGCAATCCTCAGAGGAGGCAAGGCAGGAAGTTGCCTCCTCCAAGCAACTCGTCTTCGGTTTTAACATAACTATAAAAATTCAGCAATTTTGGTACAAAATGATACAAAACTATTGAAATTAAAAGCAAAATGACTTTACAAAAACAATTGAATTTCTTTTTTCCCCTTTTCATGATGACAGGGGAGGCACGACCTCCCTTGCCTCCTCTGACCGCACGTCCCTGGCACCCTTTTTGGAGTCCTTGGAGGAAGTGCTGGAGAGCGCTCCTTCTGGGGACTCCATCGTTCTGCTGGGTTACTTCAACGCTCACGTGGGCAATAACAGTGAGACTTAACAACCATAAGTGAACCGACTTCTCCATTTAAAGGGCCAGACTCTCCTTTGTCCCCGCACCACTGTAACATAGCTCTCATGGGGAGACGAACGTTAAATAAGCCGGGGGTGAAGAGACAGGTCTGAGTTGCTAACCACCTTTATTAAATTAATTCTGAAGAAATCTATTTAATCTTTTTATGACGCCAATTCCTTTAAAGTCAAACGACGCTCGTGTAGGGCGGGGCTTCTCAATATTTTCTGTGATGCCCCCCCTAGGGAGAAGAAAACCTTTCGCACCCCCCACATTATTAACATTAAAGGAAAAACAAAAAATAAATAAAAATGAAAGATCAACTTACAATAAAGAATAACTTTATTAATAACTTTGTTTTTTTTTAGTCTGTAACAGAACAGATTCAAAGTGCATCACTTTTCCTTAAAATAAAACATAAATTGTAATTATTCAAACTATAAATATTCTTGACCAACTGCCATTTTATGCTGAAAAAAATGCAATAAAATACTGATAAACATACATATTAAATTAAATAAGAGCAATAAATAATATTCAATTCAAAGTAATCAGCATCATTAACTCAGGAGCACGATATATAAAACATTTTAACCTACAAAACAAAAATGAATGAAACACTTTGTGCTGTTTTTTAATCAACATGAGGCAGCATTCCACGGCTGCAGGTAGTATCAGCTCTTCTGCAATGGTGTGTTTTTTTTGCACTGAGCAATATGGTACGCTGCTTTATATGATGCTTACAGTGCTTGCTGATTGACTGAAGTATCATTCACAAAGTGGGATGATTGTTGGCAATATTCAGCCCATTTTCACTGTAAAACCTCAAGCATCTTATCAGCGTGATTGGGGTGCAATGACTTCATAAGTGCCGCCTTAATTTATTTGGCTTCATACTGTCCGCTGCCAACATTGTAAGGCACAGTAAACACACCGGTCTTTCCTCATCTTCCATCGTTGTCACACTGAAGTGGAGCGCTACGTACGCTTCGTCATCTTTCCTTGTCTTAGTTTTCGTGTGACTCTCAATTTTCTCATCTCCGTCTCTCTCCGCCGTTCTTTTCAATCCTGTTAAATATTTTTCCATGGTGTCCCACTGCACCAGGGGTGCCCAATACGTTGATCGCGATCGACTGGTCGATCACCTGGCCACTACTGGTCTACTTTGGAAGGAGATTAGCCAGCGCCGTTACATTGGCGTCTTCCCCTTGCTGCCAGAAGCGGCTGACTCCTCTACCTTCATCGAAGCTTAAAATTTGACAAAGTCCAATTCGAAGCTTAAAATTTGACAAAGTCCAATTCGAAGAGTCTAGAAATTCATTTTAGTAGATTTTGGTCCAATCTCAAAAAGAATGAAGAATCCATCTTTGTCTAAACGGCATTCGCCCTGACCAGGAAGAGCCCTTTTCTCATCCGAAGCCAAGCATTTATAGGCTCGTTAGCTCCACTGGCATGACCTCATCGAAGAGGAATGCATGACATTGGAATGTGTGGAATGTCTGGTATGCTAGGATTGCATAACCTCATCTGATATTTTAGTATTGCTGTCTCAGTGGATTTTCCAGCTGATATTTTAATGCTGTCTCAGCGGATTTCTCAGCTGTTATTTTAATGCTGTCTCAGCGGATTTCTCACCTGATATGTGAGGGTTGCACAATCTTCACCTGACTTTCAGCTGGGAACCACTGGTTGCATTGGCAACCTTGCTCAAAACAGCAACCATTGCGCATGACTGTTCTCTGCAACTGTTTGCCGTTTCACTCGTTCTTTCAGCCGATTATCATCACTAATATCACTATTAACCCTTAATATCTCCTCTCAACTTCATACTACATTCATGTATAGATGGAAAAACAATGTTAAATACACGTTGGATATTGATTAAACATTGCAACATCAATAACACATCCATCTTGTCTTAAGTAATGATCAACTCAGCATTAAGGGTTGGAATTGGGGGGTTAGTTCACCAAATGATTCCCGAGCGCCGCACCGCTGCTGCTCACTGCTCCCCTCTCCCCCAGGGGATGGATCAAAATCACATGGGGATGGGTTAAATGCAGATGACAAATTTCACCACGCCCAGATGTGTGTGTGACGATGATCATTTGGACTTTAACTTAACACATATTCATACTTAGCCATAATAATGGGTTCTTCTAACTTTAACATATATGATGATATTGCTCAAACTGTTACAGATTGAAATTATGGCGTACCAAAATCATATTCCAAAATTGTGTGTTGTTACATGCTTGAACAGGTCGTGTCCTCCCAATTGCTAACAGTTTATCCATCCATCCATCCATCCATCCATCCATCCATCCATCCATCCATCCATCCATCCATCCATCCATCCATCTTCTTCCACTTATCCGGGGTCGGGTCGCGGGGGCAGCATATTTAGGAGGGACTCCCAGGTTTCCCTCTCCCCAGCCACTTCATCCATCTCATCCCGGGGGATCCCAAGGCGTTCCCAGGCCAGCTGAGAGACATAGTCTCTCAAGCGCGTCCTAGGTCGTACCCGGGGTCTCCTCCCCAGGGAGGCGTCCAGGATGCATCCTGATGAGATGCCCGAGCCACCTCATCTGGCTCCTCTCAACGTGAAGGAGTAGCGACTCTACTCCGAGTCTCTCCCGGATGACCGAGCTTCTCACCCTATCTCTAAGAGAGAGCCCGGACATCCTGCGGCGGAAACTCATTTTGGCCGCTTGTATCCGGGATCTCGTTCTTTCGGTCACGACCCATAAGTCGTGACCATAGGTGAGGGTCGGAGAGTAAATCGACCGGTAAATTGAGAGCTTTGCCTTTTGGCTCAGCTCTCTCTTTACCACGACGGACCGGTACAGAGTCCGCATTACTGCCGACGCTGCACCGATCCGCCTGTCGATCTCGCGCGCCATCCTCCCCTCACTCATGAACAAGTCCCCAAGATACTTAAACTCCTCCACTTGGGGCAGGATCTCCTCCCCAATCCAGAGAGGGCATTCCACCCTTTTCCGACCGAGGACCATAGACTCGGATTTGGAGGTGCTGACCCTCATCCCGACTGCTTCACACTCGGCTGCGAACTGCTCCAGTGAGAGCTGGAGATCACGGCCTGAAGAAACCAACAGCACCACGCCGTCTGCAAAAAGCAGAGACGCGATCCTGAGGTCCCCAAACCGTACCCCCTTAACGCCTCGGCTGTGCCTAGAAATTCTGTCCATGAAAGTTATGAACAGAATCGGTGACAAAGGGCAGCCTTGGCGGCGTCCAACCCTCATTGGGAACGAATCCGACTTACTGCCGAAAATGCGGAACAAACTCTGGCATCGGTGATACAGGGACCGAACCGCCCTTATCAGTTGGCTCGGCACCCCGTACTCCCGAAGCACCCTTCACAGAACCTCCCAAGGGACATGGTCGAACACCTTCTCCAAGTCCACAAAACATATGTAGACTCGTTGGGCAAACTCCCATGCACCCTCGAGGATCCTGCCAAAGGTGTAGAGCTCGTCCACTGTTCCATGGCCAGGACGAAAGCCACACTGCTCCTCCTGAACCCGAGGTTCGACCTCCCGACGAACCCTCCTCTCCAGCACCCCTGAATGGACCTTACCAGGGAGGCTCATGTGTGATTCCCCTGTAATTGGAACACACCCTCCTGTCCCCCTTCTTAAAGAGGGGAACCACCACCCCAGTCTGCCAATCCAGAGGCACTGTCCCCGATGTCCACGCAATGTTGTAGAGACGTGTCAGCCATGACAGCTCCACAACATCCAGAACCTTTAAGAACTCCGGGCGGATATCATCCACCCCCGGGGCCTTGCCACCGAGGAGTTTTTTAACTACCTCAGTGACTTCGACCCCAGAGATTGGAGAGTCCACCTCAGAGTCTCCAGGCCCTGCTTCCACAATGGAAGGTGTGTAGGTGGAATTGATGAGGTCTTCTCCCTACCAACTCACGATGTCCCGAGTTGAGGTCAGTAGCACGCCATCCGCATTGCAAACAGTGTTGACGTTGCACTGCTTCCCCCTCCTGAGACACCGGATGGTGGGCCAGAATTTACTCGAAGCCGTCCGGAAGTCATTCGCCATGGCCTCGCCAAACTCCTCCCACGCACAGGTCTTTGCCTCAGCAACCGCCGAAGCCGCGTTCCGCTTGACCAACCTGTCAGCTGCCTGCGGTGTCCTGCAGGCCAAAACGGCCCGATAGGACTCCTTCTTCAGCTTGACGTCATCCCTTACTGCCGGTGTCCACCAGCAGGGTCGGGGATTGCCGCCACGACAGGCACCAACGATCTTACGGCTACAACTCCGGTTGGCTGCCTCAACAATGGAGGCGCGGAACATGGTCCACTCGGACTCAATGTCCCCCGCCTCCTCCAGGACGTGGGAAAAGCTCTGCCGGAGGTAGGACTTGAAGCTCTTCCTGACAGGGGATTCTGCCAGACGTTCCCAGCAGACCCTCACAGAGCGTTTGGGTCTGCCAGGTCGGACCGGCATCTTCCCCCACCATCGGAGCCAACCTACCACCAGGTGGTGATCAGTTCACAGCTCCGCCCCTCTCTTCGCCCGAGTGTCCAAAACATGCCGCTGCAAATCCGATGACATGACTACAAAGTCGATCATCGAACTGCGGCCTAGGGTGTCCTGGTGCCAAGTGCCCACATGGACACTCTTATTTTTGAACATGGTGTTCATTATAGAAGAAGTCCAAAAATAGAACACCGCTCGGGTTCAGATCGGGGGGGCCAGGCCGTTCCTCCCAATCATGCCCTTCCAGGTCTCACTGTCATTTCCCACGTGAGGATTGAAGTCACCCGTTAGAACGATGGAGTCCCCAGAAGGAGCGCTCTCCAGCACTTCCTCCAGAGACTCCAAGAAGGGTGGGTACTCTGAGCTGCCGTTTGGTGCATAGACACAAACAACAGTCAGGACCCGTTCCTCCCACCCGAAGGCGGAGGGAGGCTACCCTCTCGTTCACAAGGGTGAACCCCAATGTTCAGGCGCCCAGCTGGGGAGCAATAAGTATTCCCATACCTGCTTGACGCCTCTCACCGTGAGCAACTCCAGAGTGGAAGAGGGTCCAGCCTCTCTCGAGAGGGCTAGTACCGGAACCCAAACTTTGTGTGGAGGCAACTCCGACTATGTCTAGTCGGAACCTTTCTGCCTCACACACCAGCTCGGGCTCTTTTCCAGCCAGAGAGGTGACATTCCATGTCCCAAGAGCCAGCTTCTGCAGCCGGGGATCGGACTGCCAAGGTGCTAACAATTTAATTGATCAGATTTATCAGTTTCCATCAGGTGCTGGGAACGTCTGGCAGAATCCCCCGTCAGGAAGATCTTCAACTACTACCTCCGGCAGAACTTTTCCCACGTCTTGGAGGAGGCGGGGGACATTGAGTCCGAGTGGACCATGATCCGTGCCTCCATTGTCGAGGCAGCCGACCGGAGCTGTGGCCGTAAGGTGGTTGTTGCCCGTTGTGGCGGCAACCCCCGAACCCGCTGGTGGACACTGGCGGGAAGGGATGCCGTCAAGCTGAAGAAGGAGTACTATCAGGCTGTTCTGGCCTGTGGGGCTCCGGAGGCAGCCGACAAGTACCGGATGCCCAAGCGAAACGGAGCTTCGGCGGTTGCTGAGGCAGGAGAATGACTTTCGGACGGCTTCGAGGAAACTCTGGTCCACCATCCGGCGTCTCAGGAGGGGGTAGCAGTGCATCATCAACACTGTTTACAGTGAAGATGGTGTGCTCCTGACCTCGACTCGGGAAGTCGTGAGTCGGTGGGGAGAAAACTTCGAAGACCTCCTCAATTCCACACACACGCCTTCCATTGTGGAAGCAAGGCCTGGAGACTCTGAGGTGGACTTTCCAATATCTGGGGTCGAAGTCACAGAGGTAGTCAAAAAACTCCTTGGGGGTGTCAAATCTGCACTTATTATATTAAAGTGACCGGCTTCCCATTAAAGGGTTGAATAAGCCGGGGGCGAAGAGACTCGTCCGAGTGTCTAACCACCTTTATTAAATTAATTCTAATCTCTTTATGACGCCAATCCCTTTGAAGTCAAACGACGCTCGGGCTGTGTACCTTAAAATTGAGACACGTCGTCAGAATAACCGCGCCATACTGATGGCTCCCTTCTGTGATTTGTGGCTTTTGTTAAATCTCAGATATTTTTAGATGTCTTTGTTAAGACCTCAGGGATTCGTTGAGTTACACTAGCGCACACTCGCCCTAGTTGTGCCGGAGTAACTATTCATATGAGTTTACTCTACTACGTTGCCGAAGTAGCGGGCCTAACCGTCTTCATTCAATGAAGAGTCAAATAAATGGAAGTATGGCAAGAATAGTATTTGAGAGGAAATCTGATACATTAATCATTCATTCTGAAACCGTATATAAACTCCTTACTGTTGAAATGCTTGAAAATGAATCAAATACTTAACCAAATTAAATATTTAAACGAATTAAATATTCAAAGGAATTAAATATTTAAATGAATTAAATTCTCAACTGGACTATTATCCTTCAAATAATTTTGAAGGCAATTAAATGCTTCAATTGTCCAAGATATATTTAAGCGCGGCTCGACTAAATTCAGGACGGGCCCGCAACAAATGAACCATAAACGAATTAAATATTGAAACGGACTAAAATGATCCTTCTAATAATTTTGAAGACAATAAATGCTTCAATTGTCCGAGATATAATTAAGCGCAGCCCGACTAAATTCAGGACGGGCCCGCAACGAATGAACCACTTAAACGAATTAAATATTTAAACGGACTAAAATTATCTTTAAAATAATTTTGAAGGCAATTAAATGCTTCAATTATCCGAGATATAATTAAGCGCGGCCCGACTAAATTCAGGACGGGCCTGCAACGAACGAACCACTCAAACAAATTAAATATTTAAACCACTTAAACGAATTAAATATTTAAACTAATTAAATACTTAAACGGACTAAAATTATCCTTCAAATAATTTTGAAAGCAATTAAATGCTTCATTTGTCCGAGATAAAATTAAGCGCAGCCCGACTAAATTCAGGACAGGCCCGCAACGAATGAACCACTTAAATGAATTAAATATTTAAACTAATTAAATATTTAAACGGACTAAAATGATCCTTCAAATAATTTTGAAAGCAATTAAATGCTTCAATTGTCCGAGATATAATTAAGCGCGGCCCGAATAAATTCAGAACGGGCCCGCAACGAATGAACAATTGAATGGATTTGAATCCAACAATAACCCGATTCACAGTCCGATATTATCAAATAGTAATTAACTGTAACCAAATCAAATTGTCAAATCAAAATCAAATAATCTATAGCATATCACACACAAATTAGCGCACAATGAATTAAATGATGATACAAAGTCACATTTATTGAAAAAGTATGAAATAGAATTACAATCTTAATTCCTCCAGCAACTTGAACAATTCCACTCACTGATTCCCGTACAGATAAAATCATTCAGTCACGGAGTCTTTTTGATTATAAAACACAAAACAGTAAAGTAGGAAAAGGTAGCTACGAGTTGTATGCCTTTTTGATGGAATTAAAGTCGATTGATCATTTCGCTTTTATTCCTAAAGTTCAAATTTGAGAAATAGGTTCGCCTTAAGGGATCGTCCATAACGGCTATTCTCCCCCCGGCTTAATCACAGAAAAATTCCGTTCCTCTCACCTAGTTCCATGTGAAATGTCATCAAGTCCAATTCTTTGAGTAAATCCAAGTTAATCCAAGCAAGCGACCTTGCGTCTCACACTAAGATTCCCGAAGCTGAAAAAGGTCTTGGAACTCTTGCAGGCTTCTTCACGTATTACAGCTCATTGGGAGAGAGAAGCCCCACAGTTGTCTGTGATGGTTCTTTTATAGGCTTGTCTGCCCCCCCCTCCCCCCAGCCACCCCTTACTGGCATTACCTCTTTGGTTTCTATACATCCCATAGCATAGGGTTGCACAATCTCAACTGATCTGCGAGGGTTGCCTCCTTCTCCTTCTGCCCTTAAACTGGGAACCACTGCTGGTCTCAGGGTTCTTGCTTCGGATTGCTCAATCCATTTTTTTCCCACCTTGCGCAAGCCTGCTGCCACCCTGACAGCTGTTTCCGCTCTTTCCTTTTTTTCGACCAACTATTTTCCACCAAAAATACGGCCAACACCCTTTGAGCCCCTTTTCCTTTTTAAATCATTAAAAACACTTTTCCATGTTGCTTCCATACAATATGAAAATCAAAATTCAATAATGCATATCAGTAAATCATTGGTCAATCATTTGTTTCACCCAACATCTCTTGATTAACAAAATTTGTATATAAAGTCATGAATCATTGCTGTTGCTTACTCATACTGATTAAGACATCATAAAAACATTTGAATCAACCTGTTGATTAACCATACTGATTAAAACATCTCAAAAACATTTGAATCAACCTGTTGATTAACCATACTGATTAAGCCATAATAAAAACATTGAATAAACCTGTTGATTTTACAAATTCTTAACACACTACCATAGTATCCTATGTCAAGTCAAGTCAAGTTTTTTTGTTTAGCCCTAAATCACAAGCAGTCTCAAAGGGCTTCACATAGAAAAAAAAATTGACAATTTTTCTCAAAGCATCACCTGATCTTAAGCTCCCAAAAGAGCAACGAATAACTCAAAAAAACCCTACCAGGGGAAAATGACAAACCTTGAGAAGGGACCACAGATGAAAGGATCCCCCTTTCAGGATCACCAGGCTGCAATGGATGCAGAGAGGGCACAAACAATACATAATATGAAAGTCAATGAAAACGTGGATGTCCAAGTCAAAGCGAAGAGCTGCCGGAGGTGCCCTTGATTGTCCTGGCAGTGTCTTCGAGGAGGGTAAGCTGCACTTCCCTCATCCTGAATTGGTCCACGAGAATCCAGATAGCCGCTGTCAGCTTGGGTGTCACCTAACCACCTCCCCAGCTGGGGAGGGGAGCGGGGAGGGGGGATGGGGAGAGGGAGCGAAAACAAACTCCAGCCGAATCGGCCACTACAGGTTAATTAAAGGCCATATCATAGAAATGTGTCTTTAAACGTGTCTTAAATGTTTCTATTGAGGTAGCAGTTCTAATATCCATTGGTAGGGCATTCCAAAGCTCTGGAGCCCGAATAGAAAATGCTCTAGAACAAACCTGGGCAAATTACGGCCCACGAGCCACATACGGCCCTTTGTGCGTCCCTGTCCGGCCCGCAAAAAAAAAAAAAAAATTTGTGTTGTGCGTACAATACAACTGTTTCGCTTTTATTTTGAAAGGCGTCGCACTTCCGTGTAGCGTACGTGTATGTGAGCTGTGCGTGAAGGTGAACAGTGCGAACTAATGCTGCCCGAGAAACGTGTGCTGACCCTCAGAAAAGAAAAGTTGACAAGGAGCGCCGTGTTTTCAACAAGACATGGACTGCCAAGTATTTCTTTACAGAAATGAACGGTAAAGGACTGATTTGTGGTACACAGGTCGCTGTGTTTAAAGAATATAATTTGAGTCGCCACTACACGACCAAGCATGAGAAAAAATACATCTGTCTGATAAACAGGGCGCATCAGAGGCTGATGCATTGCTAACAAAACTGCAAGCCCAACAAGGACTTTTTATCAAACTTCACACCCAGAGATGGAGCGGCTTTGTCATTTGAGGAAAAGTTAAAGGAATTAAGAATAAATTGTACTGATTAATAATTGTTTTTTTATTTGACCTTTACACCACAGTTTCACGTAGCTTAATATAAACATAAACAGAATAATTGTATTCTTCTAATTACCAGTACCAAGTATTTAAAATAAATAATTTAGTGCATTTTACAATGGAAGAAAATTGAGCAGGTTTAAGTTATCGTAGGTGTGGCCCTCTGACACAACTCAGGTTTTTCATGTGGCCCCTTGTAAAAATTAATTGCCCACCCCTGCTCTAGACCCTGCAGACATTTTCTTGGCCCTCGGTGTCACTAAAAGACTAGCGTTTTGCGAACGAAGGTTACGAGACGGAACATAAGGAACAACTAGATCGACGAGATATGAAGGCGCTAAGCCATGCAGTGATTTATAGGTTAATAGAAGAACCTTGAAGTCACATCTTAAATGGACCGGGAGCCAATGTAAGTTGGCTAATATTGGGGTAATGTGATCAAATGTTCTTGTCTGTGAGAGCAGCCTTGCAGCAGCATTTTGTACTAACTGTAGACTTTTGATGCTGGACTTAGGAAGACCAGAGAATAATGCCTTACAGTAGTCCAGGTGCGACGTGATGATCGCATGTATTATAGTTTCCGCATCACCAGTCGAGAGGATCGGACGAATCTTAGCAATATTACGAAGGTGAAAAAACGCAATTCTGGTTATATTCTTAATGTGCTTTTGAAAGGAGCGTTTGGTCAAATATTACCCCGAGATTAGTTACAGTATCGCTCTGAGTGATAGTACGGTTATCTATAGTTATAGTGGTTTCCTTAAATAAGTGTTGATAACGAGTCGGACCAGTTATCAACATCTCATTTTTATCTAGGTTAAGACGAAAGAAGTTGAGAGAGATCCATTGCTTGATCTCCGCAAGGCACGCCTCAAGATTACAACCGTCCCGCGTCAACTGTCATCGATAACGGCATATATAATTTGGTGTCATCCGCGTAATATTGAAAACTAATATTATATTTACGTATTATATCCCCTAGCAGAATCATATAAATATTAAATAGAATTGGTCTGAGTACCGATCCCTGTGGGACACCACACGTAACGTTAGAGAGCTCAGAGGACGTATTGTCATGGACCACTCGGTGCGTCCTGTCTGATAGATAGGAATAGAACCAGCCGAGTGCTGACCCTAAAATACCAACACAACTTTTAAGACGCTCTAATAAAATATCGAAGTCTACAGTGTCGAAGGCGGTACTAAGATCGAGTAGTAACAATACCGATGAAGTGTTTGAATCCATCGCTACAAGGAGATCATTAGTCACTTTAGCAAATGCTGTCTCAGTGGAATGATTGGCTCTAAAACCAGACTGAAAAGATTCATATCGATTATTGGCGACCATGTAATCAATAAGCTGCTGCGCGACTACTTTTTCAAGAAGTTTTGCTATGAATGGGAGGTTTGAAACTGACCTATAATTACTGAGACGGTCCGGGTCAAGATTTGGTCGCTTAAGTAACGGTTTAATGATAGCGGTTTTAAAGGCTGTTGGCACTATCCCAGAGGAGACAGACAGATTGATAATATTTAAGATGGACGGTCCTAAAATTTGAAATAATTCTTTAAGTAGTATGGCTGGAACCGGGTCGAGTAAACATGTTGTTTGTTTAGCCGCACTAACCAATTGTGTAAGCCTTTCAAGGGACACGCTTTTAAAATTTGAGGGGGTTATTGCATGATCATCAGCACCGGTAATCGGCAGTCTCAACTGAGCAATTGGAATGGTATTCTTGAACTCATCCGTAATGGATTCAATCTTTGGAGCAAAACATTTCATGAACTCGTCAGCTGAGTGGAAGGAGCTATCGGGGGTCGGCTGGCATAGTGTTAGCTTTGCCACTGTATCAAATAGGTATTTGGGATTGCTTTTATTGAGATTAATGACTTGCGAAAAATAACGAGTTTTTGCTAAAATAAGCGCATCTTTATATTTCAGGAGGCTTTCCTGCCATGCCTGATGGAAATCCTCAAGTTTGGTTAAACGCCATCTGCGCTCATGTTTTCTACATAATTGCTTAAGCGTACGTGTTTCATCTGTGAACCACGGAGTAGGCAATCTACGGAGAGTTTTCAGACGTAGCGGCGCCACAGAGTCGATGGCATTTAACAATGTCGCATTGAATTCATTTGTAAGATTATGAACAGAGCCGATATATGCGGAAAATATGGCAGTTGCCGGCGACAGTAACTCAGATAGCGCAGTCGCAGTCATTGAATTAATATTACGGCTGCTATAATTCTGATTGCTCTCTTGTCTTTGACAAAGAACTAAAATTTAAAATTTTATTAAGTAATGATCAGACAAAACAGTAGTGTATGGCAATACTGTTATATTTGAGGTTGCAAGTTCTCGGGATAATAACAGATCTAAGGTATTTCCATTCTTATGCGTTGCTGCCTGTACGGCTTGCGTAAAACCAAACGTATCAGTTAAAGTCTGAAACACCGAAGTAAGCGGCTCTGACGGTAAATTAATGTGGATATTGAAATCGCCCATGATTATTATATTATCCGCATTTGTCACTAGATCAGCCACAAATTCTGAAAATTCATCCAGGAAGCCAGAGTAAGCCCCGGGTGGACGGTAAATAACAGCAAGATAAAATGACAGTAAAGCGTTGGATTGTACAGTGAGAACTTCAAATGTTTTAAATACGTTAATCGAACGAGGCCTAAATCTAAACTCGGAATTTGAGATGAGGACGACACCCCCACCCGTTTTTCGAGGACGCGCCACATGCAAGCTCACAAAATTTGGAGGCGAGGCCTCGTTAAGCGGCAACAGTTCATTAGGTTTTAACCAGGTCTCGCAAAGACCAAAAACGTTTAGATTATGTTCCGTGATGAGGTCATTAACGAGAACTGCTTTTGTATGAAGCGATCTAATAGTCATAAAACCGAGTTTAAGTGTAATCGGTCGATCAGGGTTCGTATCTATCGAAGGATTTTTAAACGAAATGCGAGTAAGATTGTGTTCTCTAGGCCTGACATCACCTCTCAAATGTTTATTCGCGTGGTGGGACGATACGACCGTGGGAATTGGATAGTAAATATTTGTTACACATGTAAAATGATCTGAAACAGGCACCGTTTCATCAGCGATACCGGTTGGGGTGGAGTGACTGGATTTGTCTACTACCCCAGTAGAAAGTGTGTAGTACACGTGTCCTGTAGCACTATTCAAACTGTGACGCTCTAGTCTACACAAGGAGCTATGTGCATGCTGGAAGTCTAGCCTAGCACTAGTTAACTTTAACGTAACAGACTCCAAACCCATCCTAACAGGTGGTCTAATCACCTCTGCCCTGGCCTGCTCTAAAGTGACCTGTCATGAGTGGCTCAAACAGTAATCTATATTTCTAGAAAGAATGAAGGCGCCTTCACGGTTAGGATGAAGGCCGTCCTTCCTCAGCAGGTCGGGGCGGCCCCAGAAGGAGGACCAGTTATCTATAAAATACAGTCCCTGCTTTTTACAGAACCCAGCCATCCATCGATTAAGGCAGTGGGCATTCCTTTTTTAGTCATGTGATAATATTGCTTTAAGCTGTTACTGAATATATGATAGCCAAGCAAAGATATAAAACCAAAGATCTAAACTTAGGTGTTTCCATGTGTGACTCAGAACCGACCTCGTGCCATTCTATTCATCCTTATTTTTGTTAATTCAGCTCGTTTACTAATTTGCCCCTTCAAGTCTCATGTCAAGGTTTGGCACCATCTGTTGGTAAAATTTGGAATTTCAGCAATGCCAATTTATTCCTGGGAACAATCCAATACTCACATCTTGCACCATCTGTCTCCCCCTCAAAACATTTTAGTCCGTTCCAAGACAAAAAAAACCCGCCTTTTTTTAAAGCATTTTTTCATTTGCGCATTTTTGTCCAATCACGCAACTGCAGCACACCGCCAAACGCACAACCGTAGCGCGTCGCCCACCGCGCAACTGCACCGCACTGGTCGCATTATTGTGAGAGCCGTCGCTGAAATTTATAAAATATTGTTAAAGTCCTGATGTACTTTCCAGAATTTAAGTGGACCTAAGTGCGCAGGGAGCTTAATTTTGTCCGATCGCGCAACTGCAGTGCACTGCCGACCGCCAACCGTAGCGCGTCGCCGACCGCGCAACTGCACCACACTGGTCGCATTATTGTGACAGAGCCGTCGCTGAAATTTAGAAGATATTTTTAAAGTCCTGATGTACTTTCCAAAATTTAAGTGGACCTCAGTGCGCAGGGAGCTTAATTTGGTCCGATCGCGCAACCGCAGCGTGCCGGGCGTTCACTGTCGCATTGCTTTAAGAGCGTCTTTGTGTTTTAGAATGGCTTTACTGCTCCCGTGGGTGACGGGTCAGAGCTTGCTTTGACAAAGGAAGTGTTAGGCGCTCCTTCCCTAGCCTATGGAAGGTCCTTGGGCAAGACTGAGTACCCATTTAGCCCCCCTTGTCAGGGTCACGATGAAGCCACGGGAAGCAGGTGGTGGATGAAGTTTGAAGGCAGCCAGAGAGTATCTTTGTTACTGGTTTTGGACCTCGTCGTGCTGAGCAGAGGATACCCTTATGTACAATGGTCAGGACAGCCGCCCAGTATGGGCACTGCTCGGACATAAAGCAATTGCAACCTACTGTTTGTAAAATTGCAAAGAAAGCCATGGAAAGACATTCAATGCTTAAATCGAAGAACAGCGTGAATTGGGTTCTCAATAAGAACACTTCGCTCGGTAGGGGATGCCATGATGGACAGGTGGCACCAGATCGTCATCAAGATACTGTCCAAAACCAACCAAAGAAACAACCAGTATATATAGGTACATGGAATGTGAGAAGTCTACACCAGAAAGGAAAGTTTGAAAATGTAAAGATGGAAATGAAAAGAATAGAGATTGACATCTTGGGACTTGCAGAGGTCAGATGGAAGGGAGCAGGAGAGTTTACTTCAGACGGCTACAAACTACTATACTCTGGAGGAGACCAACACCAGAGAGGTGTTGGAGTAATGCTCACACCCAATATGACAAAATCATTGAAAGGATATTGGCCAATATCAGACCGTATCATTGTGACCACTCTTAACAGTAAGCCTTTTGACATCAGCGTTATACAGGTATACGCACCAACAACTGACCATGATGACACAGAAGTTGAGTCATTGTACGAAGAGCTTGACAAAACATTGAAACAGCTGAAGACGTCCGATGTCAAGATTATAATGGGTGACTTCAATGCTAAAGTTGGAGCAAACAGAGTTGAAAACATCATTGGCCCACACGGACTCGGTCAAATGAATGATCGAGGGGAACGATTGACTGAATGGTGCTCAGAAAACAATTTCACAGTGACAAACACATGGTTCAAGAATCATCCAAGAAGGAAATGGACATGGATGAGCCCAGGAGGCAGACAACGCAATCAGATCGACTACATCCTGATCCAGTGTCGCTTCCGTAATGCAATCCAATCAGCCAAATCCGTGCCCGGCGTGGACTGCGGAAGTGACCATGTTCCTGTGGCAGCGAAAATGAAGGTGACGCTCAAAGCTATCAAAAAGGCAAAAACATATCCAAGCTACAACTTCAAATTATTGAAAACAGACAACAACCTCAGAACCAAATTTGCAATTGAGGTAGAAAACAAATATAATGCACTTGAAGCAATCACAGAAGAGGAGAGAAAATGGGAAAATCTGAAAGAAAGCATAAAAGAGGCTGCTAAAGAAAATATCCCATCCAAGCCAAAGAAAGAGCACAAAAAATGGATGACAAACGAGATCTTGGACCGCATGGACTCCAGACGCAAAGCGAAAAATGACCCTACAACATACAAATCCATTGACAAGGAAATAAAGAAAATGTGCAATGATGCTAAAGAGGCTTGGTTAAATGAACAGTGAAATAGAGAGAACATGCAGAACGGACAGCAAGTACATGCACAGGACATTTCAGGCAAAAAGACAACATCCCAAAGCGGTTGCATAAAATCCCAAAATGGACACATCCTGATGGAAAAAGCAGACATTCTCAACAGGTGGTCTGAGTATATTGAAGAATTGTTTGATGACGACAGAGAAGACCAACCAGAGAGTACCAAACCAATGGAAGGACCGCCAATCCTGGATACGGAAATGGAAGAAGCAATTAAAACGATGAACAAAGGAAAGGCTGTAGGGCCCGATCAAATTCCCATAGAGGTGTACGAAGCCCTTGGAGAATGGGGAACACAGAAACTTACTTCACTGCTGAATGACATCTACGATACCGGGAACATTCCTGCTGACATGCTTCGCTCCACATTTATCACACTCCCCAAAAAAACAGGAACAACTGATTGTGAAAGTCACAGAACGATAAGCCTCATGAGCCATACATTGAAACTCCTCCTGAAAATACTTCTGGTGAGGCTGAGAAATAAAATAAGACCAGAGATCTCAGAAGCACAATTTGGTTTTGTTGCTGATAAAGGAACAATAAATGCCCTATTCACAATGACCATGATAATAGAAAGGTGTATAGAAATGCAAAATGATATCTACCTTTGCTTCATTGACTACTCTAAGGCCTTCGACAAAGTGAGGCATGTAGAACTTTTCCAAATTCTGAACAAACTGGATATTGATGGCAAGGACCTTAGAATATAGAGTAACCTCTACTGGAAACAGACAGCCACAGTGAGAATAGATGGCGTGCACAGTGAAGAAACTCCAATCAGGCGGGGAGTGAGACAGGGATGTGTCCTATCCCCAGACCTCTTCAATTTATACAGTAAAATGATTCTAAGGAACATCGAAGACATGAGAGGAATATATCTGGGCGGACACAATATCAACAATACGCTGACGATATTGTTCTAATGGCACAGTCAGAACCGACCCTCCAAGAGATACTGAATACTGTTGTGGAAGCAAGTGAAAGGAAAGGACTGGCTCTAAATATATCAAAAACGGAAAGCATGACAATCTCAAAAAAGCCTATAGCACCAACATGCAAACTACAAAGTGATGGCGCACAGGTAAAACAAGTCAACAAGTTCAAATATCTGGGCTATTCCATTACATCAGACGGGAAATGCATATCAGAAGTACAAAAACGCATTGCCATAGCGAAAGTCACATTTAAACAGCTGTCCCCAGTCATGACCAACAGAAACATCAAAACTACAACCAAATTCAAAATACTAAAGGCATATGTATGGTCGGTTCTCTTGTATGGATGCGAATGCTGGACAATCGACAGCAGCATAAGGAAAAAACTAGAGGCAACAGAGATATGGTTCCTCAGAAGAATTCTGAAGATATCATGGAAGGAAAAACGGACAAATCAGGAGGTCCTCGAAATGATGAATATGAAAAGATCACTCCTCAATACAATACGAAAAAGACAGATGAAATTCTTTGGGCACACCTACAGAACAAAGGGAATAGAACATCTCAGCGCAACAGCAAAGATTGAGGGAAAGAGAAGCAGAGGACGCAAACGACAAATGTATGTGGACAGCCTCAATGAATGGGCAACTCATAAAGAGCTAACAAACAACCAGTTCATGAAAGCTTCGGATGACAGAGAAGAATGGAGGGCCATGGCCGTCAATGCCTGTTCCAGGCAAGACACCTGATGATGATGATTACTGCTCCCACTTGCTTTCTTTGGAGGCATGATTAGGGGTTAATACAATCCTCAAAGTAACGAAAATACAATAACTACGGAGTCAGTCGGCATCCGGGCCGTGCGGTCGGGTTTTCTTGGGTCCTCCCGGCTCATCTCGCGAGGTTCGACCTCCGAATTTTGTTCAACAACTGAAGCAAACAAATCTCGAATTTTTTGTTCAAATTCCAATTTGTTCGAGAACCGGGTCGTTCGGAAACCGAGGTTTGACTGAAAATAAATAGATGCAGCTCACTGAGAAATGCCGCTATTTGAGCTAATTTTAGAACAGTCCTGCGGTCGACTCATGCGGTCTCACGGGCGACCTGGTGCCCGCGGGCACCGTGTTGGTGACCCCTGTTCTACCCTCACCTATGGTCACGAGCTATGGGTCCCGGATACAAGCGTCCAAAATGAGTTTCCTCCACAGGGTGTCCGGGCTCTCCCTTAGAGATAGGGTGAGAAGCTCTGTCATCCGGGAGAGACTCAGTAGAGCCGCTGTAACTCCACGTTGAGAGGAGCCAGATGAGGTGGCTTGGGCATCTCATCAGGATGCCTCCTGGACGCCGGTGTTCCAGGCATGTCCCTCCGGTAGGAGACCCCGTGGACGACCCAGGACGCGCTGGAGAGACTATGTCTCAGCTGGCCTGGGAACACCTTGGGATCCCTCGGGATGAGCTGGACGAAGTGGCCGGGGAGAGGGAAGTCTGGGCGTCCCTCCTAAAGCTGCTGCCCCCATGACTCGACCGCGGATAAGTGGAAGAAGGTAGATGGATGGCTGGATGGCTGGATGGATGGATGGATGGATGGATGGATGGATGGATGGATGGATGGATGGATGGATGGATGGATGGATGGATGGATGGATGGGCTGCATCTAACATTTTTGTTACTATTCTTTTTAAAATTACAGATGCATTGATGTTATAGACCAAAAGTCAGTGTTGTTGTGCATGTCCAAACCATAGCAGTCGTGAACACAAGCTACTGAGAGCAAAGACAATTAGGAGACGATCTGTCCCTACTATCGTTCAAAAGATTTGTTCAACGAATCGTTCACCCCCGTCCCCCACACAACCCACACATGGACGCCAGACAAAGTGAGTTTAAAAAAAGATGCTCGTCTTGGTATTGCAGTTGTCATTTGTGCGTCTTTTAATTACTATTATTTCTATCAAAAACATTGGAGTTCTGATGGAAGAATGAGAACGAGCAGTACAGTATGCTCACTCACTGATCTGTTGCTGAACTGGAAGGGCAAGGCACTCACTCACCGAATCGTTCATGAACGGGAAGTTACGTCACTGACTCCTTCGTGAACGGCAATTGTGTGGCAGTATGTTTGGTAAAGTCCCTCCTCCATCTGACCTGAGCTGCTGATTGGTCCTTTGCAAAGATTCACGAGTGGGTGACAGACTGTATTTCTTTTTCTAATGTTGCATGTCTGAGCTCAAATTACCTGAGAAAAGATTGACCATTTTTTATGCAGTCTTGTCAAGAGTCTATATTTGACTGCATGTCTTTCTGTTTATTAAGGCTTATTGCACACAAGTATAAATAATAGTAAAATAGGAAAATAAATAAAAAGATAAATGACAAACTTAATCAAAGACTAAGCTAAATAATACTACCCTAAGAGCTTGAGAGATGCTGAGATAGACAGAGAGGATATTATCCAATAATGATATAATGGTGCACATATACATACATGTTATTTAAAATCTATTGTAAGAAGTATTTTCAAATAAAAATTTCCCATAGAGCAACATAATCTCCCAGCGATTGCAGACTAGCGCCTCTCTTCATGTCATAAAGTTGGGGGCAATAAAAACTTCTCTTTGTGTACTGGCAAGAGACTGTCAGTCTGCTGCTCTCATTTATTTATGTGCTTGCAAGTGCTGTTTGGGTGAGTGGTTCCTTTCTTCTTTGGCTAATTGTGAATGTACATTCACTGACTGTGAACTGTTCGACATAGTTCACATTCATTCACTGAATTGTTCACGCCTGAAGATGCAACACGTTCACTCACTGATCTGTTGATGCACCATGACTCGTTCGCGAATGGGAACATCAGCACGTTCAGTCGCTCATTCACTGATCTGTTCAGTTGATGAACGGGGAAGGCAGTTTACTCACAAATCCGTTCAGTTGATGAATGGGAAAGTCAGTGAAGTGACTCATTCGTGAGCAGGAAGTTACGTCATTCTTCTTCTATGTTTCATTTTATGGCACCAGCTTCAAGTCGCATTACTGGATATAAAGCCTCCTATAACTCAAAAACTGAAAAATTACATCTCGAATGCAATGCATGAATTTAGCGTGTTGGACATGAGGCTCCAGGATATATACAAAAATTCTTTAATACCGCCACAATATTTTTTAATACCATCACGACTTCTAGCTGCAACTATGACAACCTTCAGTGTCAGGGGTTACTAATAAAGTAACATATTACTGTCATTTTCTCACATGAATTTATGAGTGCATGAAAGGACGACATGTTTTTTCATTGTTGTGTAGAATTGATTGACTGATTGATTGGTTGATGGATGGATGGATGGATGGATGGATGGATGGATGGATGGATGGATGGATGGATGGATGGATGGATGGATGGATGGATGGACACGCCACTTTTGCTACTCTTTCACAGTCATTCTATCTTATTGAGGATTCAAACAACCTTAGCCTACATCTATGGCATTGCATTTTCCTTAAGTTCAATGTCAATTAGAGATGTTTTTTTAATTAAATAAATACGGCAATATAATAGCTACTATGACAAGATCAACAGTTAGCTAAATCAGTAACACCTTTGATTGATTGATTGATTGATTGATTGATTGATTGATTGATTGATTGATTGATTGATTGATTGATGGATGGATTGATTGATTGATTGATTGATGTACACGCCACTTTTGCAACTCTTTCACAGTCATTCTATCTTATTGAGGATTCAGATAACCTTAGCCTACATCTATGGCATTACATTTTTCTTAAGTACAATGTCAATTAGAGATGTTTTTTAATTAAATAAATACACCAATATAATAGCTACTATTACAAGATGCTCAACAGTTAGCTAAATCAGTAACACCTTCAACAACCCGTAAAAATATTTATCATTTACTGATGGTTCTCTCACACACAAGCACAGACAATCGTAGCCTACAAATATGGCATTACATTTCCCTTAGGTACAACATCTTCTTTGTATATTAATGATCTACCTGATGTGTGCCCTAATAGCAATGTTCAAATGTATGCCGACGATGCGGTCATCACTGTCCACGGCAAGACTACTAAACACGTCTCTGACAGTCTAACTAGTGCACTTGAAAGGGTATATGACTGGCTCGACAGTGCCTACCTCATGCTCAATGTAAAGAAAACAGTGTTCATGTTGTTCAGCAAAAGACCAATGACCATTGAGAGGTCTGGTGTTTTCTCTAAGGGAGTAGAATTGGAGTGTGTGCCACACTTCAAGTATCTCGGTGTGATCTTGGACTCAAATCTACCCTTTAAGAAACAGATCAAAAAAGTAACTAACACTATTCAGTTCAATTTACGAAACTTCAAACAAATTTGACCCTATCTAACAACAGAAGCAGCAAAAACATATCTGCATTGTATGATCTTCTCGCACATTGAATATTGTTTTACAAACTGGTCTTTTGCAAATGCGACA
Source organism: Syngnathus floridae (assembly GCF_059516105.1). Taxonomy (NCBI): domain Eukaryota; kingdom Metazoa; phylum Chordata; class Actinopteri; order Syngnathiformes; family Syngnathidae; genus Syngnathus; species Syngnathus floridae. The sequence continues at coordinate 2,595,513 of NC_142416.1, read as the reverse complement.
ATCATAAGACACAAAGGACCCAAGACGCCTGTGGCAAGGCATCCAGTCAGTCACAGACTACAAACCATCCCCCCCACCGTGTGAGGACAACACAGACTTCCTCAACTCTCTCCACACCTTCTTCAGCCGGTTTGAAGAAAACAACACCACAACACCCACAAAAACCCCAGTACACCCAGACAGCACAACACTTCAACTGGACCCAGCGGACGTGAAGAGGACCCTACTCAAGGTGAACCCCAGGAAAGCTGCAGGTCCAGACAACATACCCGGGCGCGTGCTCAGAGACTGTGCAGACTCACTCACTGACGTCCTCACAGACATCTACAACACCTCTCTGAACCAAGCCATCATACCAGCAACTTTCAAAGCTACCACCATCGTACCACTACCCAAGAAGTCACCAGCATCATCACTGAATGACTACAGACCCATAGCACTCACTCCCATCATGATGAAGTGCTTTGAGAGACTGGTGAAGGCCCACTTAACATCCACCCTCCCCACTACTCTGGACCCATACCAATTTGCCTACCGCCCCGAGCGCTCCACTGATGACGCCATAGCAACAGCACTCCACCTCTGCCTGGCTCATCTGGAGAACAAAAACAGTCACGCGCGGATGCTGTTCATTGACTTCAGCTCTGCGTTCAACACGGTCATCCCCCAACATCTGGTGAATAAGCTGAGTACAATAGGCGTCAGCACTTCACTGTGCAACTGGCTGCTGGACTTTCTAACGAACAGACCGCAGACAGTCAGAGTCGGAAACAACTCCTCAGCGACCACCATCATAAACACCGGGGTGCCGCAAGGATGTGTGCTATCCCCCCTGCTGTTCACGCTGATGACCCACGACTGCTCTGCCAGATTTGAAACGAATCACATCATCAAATTTGCAGATGACACAACAGTGGTGGGCCTCATCAAAGACAACGATGACTCAGCATACAGAGAGGAGGTACAGCAACTCATCACCTGGTGTGATAGGAACAATCTGCTTCTCAACGTAAACAAAACAAAAGAAATCACTGTGGACTTCAGAAAGAAACAACCAACACACATCCCACTCATCATCAACGGCAGTGCAGTAGAGTCTGTGAAAAGCACAAAGTTCCTGGGAGTGCACATCACTGATGACCTCTCATGGACTACCAACATCACTGCGCTGGTCAAGAAGGCGCAGACACGACTCCACTTCCTGAGAAGGATGAGAAGAGCCGACCTCCCCACCTCTGCACTCACCACCTTCTACAGAGGTGCTATTGAGAGCATCCTGACCAGCAGCGTCTCTGTTTGGTATGGCAGCTGCCTAGCTGCAGACAAAAAGGCGCTGCAGAGGGTGGTGAGGACAGCAGAAAAGATCATCAGGTCACCCCTTCCAGCCATTCAGGAACTGTACACTTCACACTGTTCCAAGAGGGCAATGAACATCATCAAAGACACTACTCATCCTGCACACAGATTGTTCTCCCTTCTACCATCAGGGAAGCGGTACCGCAACCTGCGGTCCCGCACAAGCAGACTGAGTAACAGCTTCTTTCCTCAAGCCATCAGACTCATGAACACACTGAGGAAAACCACTTGATCATTCCAAAGTCACCATGCCACTTGGCACTTTACTCTTGCACCTTATATACAGATCTACACTTTTTCACTTTACTTCTATGACCACTGACTGTACTTCTGCTGCTGTGTATGTATGTGTGTGTGTGGGGGGGGTTGTGTGTTATGTCTGTATTATGTCAATACTCTTATTACACACTCTGTGTGTGTGTGTGTGTGTGTGTGTGTGTGTGTGTGTGTGTGTGTGTGTGTGTGTGTGTGTGTGTGTGTGTGTGTGTGTGTGCGTGTGTGTGAATGTGAGAGAGAGTATTTTATTGTATAGTATTGCACATCTCCTATCAGCATGTTAGTGTTTGAATGACTGCAATGTGTAAGTGTGCATTGTCTGTGTTTATGTTGTGAATTAATATGTCAGAGAAAGAATTGTAAATTCAGTATGAGTAAGTTAGCTGTGTGTGTGTGTTGTGTGTGTTGTGTGTATGTGTGTGTGAGAAATTTAGAGATTTATGTCAATGTCTTATTTAAATGTTTTTAGTTAAACTGCACATTGGAGAATGGTCAAACGCAATTTCAAACTTCTGTGCTAACCCTGTTACATAGAATTTTTGACAATAAGTGAACTTGAACTTGAACTTGATAAGATCAATTGAACAGGTTTTTAAAAGGGCTATCAAAATATTAGTCAAAAAACCCAACTCTTATCACCACTCTAATATTCTGGAAAAGTATCTCCTCAGTTTTGAAAACTTTAGGAACTTAAAAAACGCATGCTTAATATAAAAGTGTTTAAATGGCCTGGCTCCTCCTCCTCTTATGGAATTCATCCATTAAAAAAGACTGCGTACGCAGTACCAGGTCAACATCCAGGGGTGATTGTGAAATTGAATATAGAAGAACTACTTTTGGTAAGAGCGTACTCTCCATATATGGCTGTCAATACTGGAATGTACTCCCTGCCTCAATTAGAGAGATCCCCTCTTTTGATACTTTTAAAAGGCAACGGAAACAGTGGCTAAAAAGCTCACAAACTTGTAATCACTTTTAGTAAATAGTCTGCTGGGATGGTTAGAATAGTTTTTTCCACAGTGTGGCTATAACATTTTATCCTATGTTTTTATTTTATTTTTATCTCCCTATAATATACTAGTCTGTCTATCTGTATGTCTGCTCTGGCAGGCTGAGTTAATGTAATGTCTAATGTCTATTTGTCTGTCTGTCCTGTCTGTCTATGTCACGAGGACAACGGATGGAATTTAGCTCCGGCTAATTCCGACTGGTTTTACACTGGGATGTTTGTATGTATGTCTATATCTTTAGTGTTCATCAAACTGGTACTGTCCTGTCTAAATAAATAAAAAAATAAAACATGTGATAGGCGTTTGGCTTTGAGATAAGTTAGAAACATCCATGTTTTTAGCATGTATTATATTTTATTATATTTACTATTAATTTTTGGTTCATTGTCTTACACATGAAAATGTACTTTTTTTGATGTACTGTGACAGATAATCTGCACTTGCATTTCCCAGGATTTCAGAACCAAAATATCTTGAAGTCACGCAATCATTCTCTAGCACCGAATGTGTATGTCCATCTGTTTTTGCTTTGAATATGTATTGAGACTTTCATTGAACTAGAGGACGAACGGTCTGGCTTTGTTGGCGCTTAACTCACTTCTAATTGACACGTAACGCGCTTCTTCTTGAAGTATGGCGTTAAACCAAACTTGATTATGGAGCCAGTCATGTCCTTGCCGCATGCAAAGCTTTTTGCTATTTTTGACTCATTAATCATATTGCGGAAGCGCTCTCTTATGCACTCATTGGATGTGTATAAGTGGTGTTTCATGGTTGTGTGCAGGCACCACAGCACAGCAGACATTGTGAATGCCACATTAAGGCCCACAGTAATTGTCATATTCAAGATGTCCATTATTCTGTTGTTGTTGTCTACTTTCTTATTGTCTTTAGGTGACTGGAAAGTTCAGAGGAGGCGTTAACCCTTTTACCAATGGGTGTTGGAAGAATGTCACTCATGTCCTCTGCAGTTCGCAGGCACCCAGGTTCACATTTACAATTTATTACCACACCATCCATTCAACGTCATACAAGTGTGTCATGATGTCCATGGACTTTAAAAGTGAAAATTACAAAAATCACATGAACAACAGTAGTTGCAAAAGGCAGCGCATGGGACAAAATACTAGTAGCTTATCTTACTTGGTTGCAAATATAGCTATTACATCAAAAGGTATGGTATGAACCTGCTGAAAGCTGTGTGAGAATCCTGTTGGAGAAATATATAGTAACACGTGGTTTGTTACTGTTTGACATTTTTCTTTAGCAGTGAGAAGTGAACCCTTTATTTAAGTTTATTTTTTAAGGGTTCTTTTAAGGTATTTTTAAGGGTGAGATTACAAAGAAAGTTGAGTTAAGGTCAAAACGGATGACAGATCTGGTAGACATTGAGTAAAAACCTGGATAATCATTTCTCTAAATCAGAACAGTCAAAATCAATGTTCCCTCTAAGCTGCGTGCCTAAGCAATTGCGCAATTCTCTCACCCTCTCAGCACACCAATGTGTTTGGCTCAAAATAAGCGAAACAAAACGAGAACTAATTGAATCTGAGCTGGATTTGCATTTTTTATATTCTTCTCCTATAAAAGGTTTATTTTAATTTCATTAAATTTCAGGTTTATTTCATTACAGAATCACTTTTCAAGTTTATTACGCTTTTAAAATAAATTGATTAGTTGTGCCCCTTCCAAGTTTTGAACGAAACAGCCCCTGTTTAACATTTTACCATGATTTACCAGAAATTGGAGACGTAACCCCATACCTTAAAAAAAATCTCTGGAATTCTCAAAATTCAACAGGAAATTAGCCATTTTCTTTTTCCCTCGAAATATTACCTCACTTTCGGGCTTTTACTGCAGTCGTATTTTATCCAAGTATCTTTTAATCGGATTTACTTTATTTTCAAACATTTCTAATTCCAATGTGCCAGTATCCCAATGTGCCCTTACCACAACGTTGTCTGGGCTGCAAAGGCATAGCTGCACATAGCTAGCTGCTCGCAGTTCTAGTTTATTTTATTTTTAAATACTTTTTTGGCTGATATGAAACTGATGGGATGGCTATGGTGTAGTCAAGCACAAACATATGTATTACGTATATCGCTCAGTGGTGGTGTGCTTGGTTGTTCTTTGACCAGTTAAAGGAGTAGTCTGCCTTTCGCCTGTTGTCTGCAGGGATAAGCTCCAGCACCTAATGCAACTCTGAAGGATAAGCGGTGTTATTTATTTGTGTGTGTGTGTGTGTGTGTGTGTGTGTGTGTGTGTGTGTGTGTGTGTGTGCGTGCGTGCGTGCGTGCGTGCGTGCGTCCGTGCGTGTACGTGTGCGTGCGCGCGTGCGTGCACAAGATGTTTGTACCGTAATTTCCGGACTATAAGTCGCGTTTTTTTTCATAGTTTGGGTGGGGGGGGGCGACTTATACTCAGGAGCGACTTATATATGTTTTTTTCACAAATTTTTACTTGATCATTAAGACATCACTTACAAGTATAGTTGACCACTTCCCATGTTATTTTTAGTATAGTTGATCACTTCACATGCTTTTATATCTTTATCTTGAACATATTCAAAACATAAAAAATAGAGAAAACATCAAATAAAGCAATTAACACTTTAAAGCACCATATCCAAGTCCACTGTCTGCTGTATGTACACTTGCTCCATTTTTGCTCCTCTTATATTGATTATTATTATTTATTATTATTTGTTTATTTATCATTTATTAAACACTCTTATTTATTCATTGTTTGTGCCTTCTTGGTTTTTTTTTGTGTTGCTTGTATGCATATGTGTACTATCTCACCGAGGGATAGTGGGAACGTAATTTCAATATCTTTGTGTGTCTTAGTATATGAAAAAAAATCGACGATAAAGCAGACTTTGACTTTGATAAAACAACCCCAAAAAATTATATTTTCAGACGAAACTGGATGAGGGCGCTCTAAATTTCACCGTTTGCCGTGACTCATCAACTGGGTGGGCTTAAGAAAAATGGCACCAAAAAGAAACTTTTTTATTAAACTATTTTGCAGGTTACAAACTTCAAGTTGTAAAATATGCAGCTGAAAACAGTAATCGAGCAGTGGAAAGAAAGTTTGGAGAACCGTGATGTACCAATGGATTACTGTTTCAAGTGACGTCAGTAGCGCGGCGCGCGGTTATTTACATACAAGCGTGCCCACATAAGGACTACCGGCATCATTAGCGGTGATCATTTCTAAGTGACACGGAGGACAAAGAGTTTGAAGGAATTAAGGATTTGGAGTGACATAGAAGGTTTGAAAAACTATTATGGCTTTTACGCATGCCCGGTCCTACTCTACTGAGTCGGGGGCTGGCGCTCGGCCGAGTGGCTGTCCGCGAACGGTGCGCGGGGCTCGGACATGGCCATTACGCACGTCCGGTCTGTCTGGAAGTCCACGCCGCCACACGCTTGGAAGTTTGTTTTGTTTAATAAAGAGCCGTTTACCAAACCCACGTCTCTCCTTGTACTTTGTTAACGCTACAATATAGTTATCTGTGGAATAAAGACGAGGCTGACGTCAGGGCGCACGCGCGGCGATGTTGACAAAGGACAAGGAATTTGACCGATGGATTTAATGGAATTAAAGTGCACGGATGGTTTGATAATATTATTGGCTTGTATTATAGTTATTTGAAATATAGTTTATCTATCGTTATATGAGCCTGTGGAATATTTTGAAGTGCAAGCGCCCTCAGCCGTGCGCACCCATTGTTGACAAAGAACGATCGATGGATTTAATGAATTGGAGTGACACCGATGGTTTTATAAACATGTTATTCATGCAATAGTTGTCCTTAATCACTCTATATGTTACGTCAGGCCCGTTCTCAGCTCTTTGTTTGTGTTTGTCACGTTAGCATACCTATCGTTTAGCCTGTTGTTGCTATTTAATGAATTGGAGTGACACTGATGGTTTTATAAACATGTTATTCATGTAATAGTTGTCCTTAATCACTCTATATGTTACGTCAGGCCTGTTCTCAGCTCTTTGTTTGAGTTTGTCACGTTAGCATACCTATCATTTAGCCTGTTGTTGCTATTTAATGAATTGGAGTGACACCGATGGTTTTATAAACATGTTATTCATGTAATAGTTGTCCTTAATCACTCTATATGTTACATCAGGCCCGTTCTCAGCTCTTTGTTTGAGTTTGTCACGTTAGCATACCTATCGTTTAGCCTGTTGTTGCTATTTAATGAATTGGAGTGACACTGATGGCTTTATAAACATGTTATTCATGTAATAGTTGTCCTTAATCACTCTATATGTTACGTCAGGCCCGTTCTCAGCTCTTTGTTTGTGTTTGTCACGTTAGCATACCTATCGTTTAGCCTGTTGTTGCTATCCTTTAGCCTGTTGTTGCTCGTTCATGACTGTTTTTGGTGTGGGATTTTGTCGAATAAATTGCCCCCAAAATGCGACTTATACTCCGGAGCGACTTAAATATGTTTTTTTTCACTTTTTGGGGCATTTTATGGCTGGTGCGACTTATACTCCGGAGCGACTTATAGTCCGGAAAATACGGTAAGTAGGAGCAACGTTTCCCATAGGAATCATGTAAAAGCAAATAATGTCTGCTGGACTATCCGAAAAGTCACACTTTTTACCCTATTACTCTGTGTAAAACATGCAGAAAACCAAAACAATAGTTTTATTTTTGCTTTTTCAAACCTTTATAAAAAAAATGAATGTCATTTTACTCTTGACCTCCTAACTTTGCTTGTGGATGAGGGAATCTGTTCTAATTTTCTACACTTGCTAAAAATACCACAGAGAAAACACAGAAAAAGCTAGTAATTTAGTGTGTGTTTGCACGTACTCCTTGCAATGTGCTCACATACGTGTCATTACTTTTTGGTGAAATTAGTGAGTTTTCCAACTGTGTGAGTGGTCAGTGAACGCACCTCGCGCAGAACGTAAAAAAAGAAAATAAAAGAAAAGGATGTGCACAAAATTCTATTGAAAACAAACTGGTACTATCTGACGCACTGCAACAGCATCCGCCTTTTACTAAATGCGTGCGTGTTTTTACAGCAGGGGATACCGAGTTTCACCTACTTTGGCACAACGGCCATACCGTGTCGCGAGCTTGACGATACGCATGCATTTGCCATGTTCCTTTGCGACTGAGTTTCTTAGGAGACATACTCGACTACACTACCGTATTTTTTGCACCAAAAGGCGCACTGGATTATAAGGTGCATCCTCATTGAATTTTTTATTTTAGTAATTATTTCATATATAGGGCGCACCGGATTAAAAGGCACATAAAATAGAAGCTATACTGCAACAAACTGAGGTTGACTCAGGTTGCGGTATGCATCCACTAGCCAATAACCAATGAGCCCTCTGTAAACAAAAGGTCAAAGTCAAAGTCTCCTTTATTGTCAATTCCTCCGCATGTCAAGACACACAAAGAGATCGAAATTACGTTTCTCACTATCCCAGGGTGACAAGACAGAGTTCACAACGCACATACAAGTAAACAACACAGGAAAAATAAAACAAGAAGATGAACAATAAGAGTGATAGCACGCTAGCCACTCACGATGCACAGCAGAGTCCGGAAAGATGACAGTCAACCAGGCCACTGTGAACACGAGCACACAGCAGGCACGCACTGTCCGGTTCGTGGATCCTATCAGGCGAACGCAACCCATCTTGTCGTCCCGCGAACGAACGTACGCCAGGAGAATGGAAGGCATGGCTGGGCGAGCTGGGTTGGCCGCAAGCCTGGCCCGACGTCTCCGCGCTGGCCCCTCTTCCGCTGCCTCGCAGACCCGCTGCCGACGCATCCCAACAATGCTCCAGGACGGAGCAGTCCGAGCTCACGACGCAGTCAAACCCGGGGAGGAAGAGCAGGCCAGTCCGGCGTCGCTCCATGACGAAGCAGTCCGAGCGCCCTTAATCTCTCCGCACCAAAGTCCAGAACGCCATAAAACCCACTTCCGCCGATGTTGAGCAGAACATGCCCGCCGCACTAGTAGCACGACGTATCACACGAGACGAACACACACAAAACTGCCGGACAAACACTCAGTAAACACTCACAAAACACCGAACGGGACAGAGAGTGGCCGCTGCGTGTTTCTCAAACTATCTCCTATAAAATGATCGGAACTAACTAAAGTTCGATCTAACACATTGGTACTGCGTACTTATGTTTCCCTTCAATATCGATCCATAAATTTACTCGAAACATTAACGAAGCAGCCTAATTTGAGATGAAATAGTTTCGTGCGTATAACAGTTATCATTATAGCATTAGCCACCCGCAAACTCCCATGAGCCTCAGCAAAGTGTTGTGGCAGCCCCTGTAAACAATCGCGTTTCTCAAACTATCTCCTATAAAATGATCGGAACTGAATAAAGTTCGATCTAACATATTGGTACTGCTTACTTATGTTTCCCTTCCATATTGATCCGTAAATTTACTCGAAACATTAATGGAGCAGCCTATTTTGAGATGAAATAGCCTCATGCGTATAGCAGCTATCATTATAGCATTAGCCACCCGCAAACTCCCATGAGCCTCAGCTCGCAGACTCCCATGAGGCTCAGCAAAGTGTCGTGGCAGCCCCCTGTAAACAATCACGTTTCACAAACACTCTCCCATAAAGTTATTCGGAACCAACTAAAGACTGATTTAACACATCGGTGCTGCTTATTTATGATTCCGTTGGACATTGATCTGTAAACGTACTCGAAAACATTAACGGAACAGCCTATTTAGAAATGAAATATCCTCGTGGGTACAACAGCTATTCAGTGACGCCCCCTGACCACGGTTGCCATAATGCTGGGAAGCAATGCGACCTTGTAATTTACTAGTCGTACTAAAACGTTCTGAAACATTTTGGCAGACCGCTGTGTACAACCGGTATGGATCAACAAATTCATCAATTGATCCATATATATAAAGTGCTGTGCATTATAAGGCGCACTGTGGTTTTTTGAGTAAATTTTAAGATTTTAATTGCGCCTAATAATGCAGAAAATACGGTACTGTTTTTTTACACTGCTAACGAATAGGTGTGGCAGAGCAAAGGAGATAAGGCGGTAGGTGGGGGTGACAGGAGCGTCAATTCGGTCAGAAATTGGTTTTAAACTATAAAAGTCACAAGTTGGTAACAATGCACACAAAACAAAAAAATTAAAGTTAACATCATCCAACTAGCACAGTGGTTCTTAACCTTTTTGGAGGTACTGAACCCCATCAGTTTCATATGTGCATTCACCGAACCCCTCTTTGGAGGGGGGGGTAGTACCGAACCCCATCAGTTTCACATACGCATTCACCGAACCCCTCTTTAGTGGGGGTGTAATGACATACCAGCAAATCAGTGTGACTTCTGCTGTTGCCTTTGCAAGACCAGTTCAGATATGCGTTATCGGGAATTTACACGACATTCAGGTGTGTTCGGCCATCCGCAGGGGGGGGGGGGGGTAATAGCATACCAGCTCTGCCGAACCCCTGAAGCCGACTCACCGAACCCCTAGGTTAAGAACCACTGAACTAGCACCTTTTGCTATCCATTTGTGGCCTGCTGTCCTCTTTTTTTTTTTTTTGCCCACGGCCTAAAAACATTTAACGCAGCCTGCCACACTAATTTTCTTCGCCTTGATATATTGCCATATAAAGTATTTGTGCTTGTTGTTCACTTTATGAGCTGGGTCTATTTAAATTTGAATAAGTCATTCATTTAGTCTCTATTTAGTATATGTGGCTTTTGGTCAATGGCCTTTGAATACTTACTTCCTTATGTGTCCTCTGCAGATATTTGGCAAGGAAGAGGTATGTGCACAGTGTGTGTGTGCAGCCTCCATTTCCACGGCCACAACTGACTGAGACTCAGCTAACCACAAAGATCCTGGGCAATGGTTTACGAGGAGATCTGCATAGGGTGAGCTAAGATCAAAACTAAATTCAATTGGGTTATAGTCGCAGGTTTTTATCTATCTTGTCTATTTTGTCCCTTCTGGTGCCAACACAAGTGGCTACCACTGAAGTCTTCAGACCTCTTTAGACAGCACTTTTACCTTGTTCTACATATTTGTTTATTGCCAATATTGTTAATAATGCTGACATCAAACCCCCATAACGTTAGGTTTGTTCCACCATTAACATTGCATCATCAAAGAGAGCAAGTGGTTTTAAATACTTAAGATTGCTAATTAATATGTAAGAATCGTCCCTGAAAACATGAAAAAAAATGAAAATTTCAAGATTGTTACTTATGAGATTTTGGCCTGACACCAGCAGTTGATCCCATGGATGTGTTCAAAGTCAAATCAGCTGCTTCTTCAAGAGAGTAGCTACCCAAAGTACAGAGTGTTCATGCTGGAGGTGGCATACGGGGACTCAAGTGAAGTAAAGTGATTTTTCTGAAATCATATATGAGAGATTAACAATGACGGCAAATGTATCTTGTATATTACCATCTGCTGGGTTTTTTTGTGTGTCACTGGAGTGTCTTACTGTTATCATCATTTGAATGTCAACCCAGAACTTGGTGCCCATACGGTAAATTAATATGAAAACTAAATTAGCCAGCTTGTAAGGTTACAACTTTATTACCGTAATCCCTCATTTATCGCGGATAATTGGTTCCAAGACCACCCACGATAGCTGAAAATCCGCGATGTAGAGAAAATTTACATATATAAATATTATATATATTTTAATATATTCATAAATTACTTTGATGAACCTTTATTGTATTTTTAAACTGTATTGTACTTTTACGTACATTGTATTTTTAAACACTGTATAGTACTTTTAAATGCTTCTTTGTATTTTTAAACACTTTTATAAACACTTTAAAGTCAAACTGATTTTCATAAACATCCTTTATTTAAAACATAAGAAAATAAAGAAAATAAGAGTAAATATAATGTTACAATATCCGCAGAAGACTTATATGAACCTATGTTGAAGTTTGATTCACTTTTTTTTTTTAAACACTGTTTTGTATTTTTTAAATATTTTTTTTAAAATTTGAAAGTCAAACTGACGTTCAGAAACATTCTTATTTATTTATTAAATAAAAAAGAAAACAAATAAGAGTAAATATATTGTTACAACATCCACACAAGACTTTCATTAACTGTCAAACGCGCACTTTTTATCAAAGTGGCACCGGCTTCCCGGTAACGGGTTCGATGAGCCGGGGTAAAGGGACTCGTCCGTAACCTAACCACCCGAGTTAAATTAATTCTACCAGAATCAATCTACCGTATTTGCCGGTGTATTGGTCGACCTTTTTCGATCCAAAATCGACCGAAAAAAATCGACCTCGACTTATACACCGAGTCATAAAATTTAACTTCGTATTCATCGCTTCAAATGTGATGGTAACCAAGGCCGTTTCTCATGCATCTCATTGTGCGTTGCACTTAGAAAATTTGAACCGGGCGGCGTGCGCGAGTGCGCGGCCCGCTGGAAGTCGAATGAGGCGCCGCCACCACCTCGGCGGTGCTTATAAACAGCCGATCCGCTCGGCGGGGGCTATTTTCGGCCACTTGGCTCGTGCGCACGGCCTCCCGGATGTGCCGGGCGGGTGCGCGAGCTCGCCGGCCGCTGGAAGTCGAATGAGACGCCGCGACCACCTCCGCGGTGCTTATAAACAGCCGATCCGCTCGGCGGGGGCTATTTTCGGCCACTTGGCTCGTGCGCACGGCCTCCCGGATGTGCCGGGCGGGCGCGCGAGCTCGCCGGCCACTGGAAGTCGAATGAGGCGCCGCCACCACCTCCGCGGTGCTTATAAACAGCCGATCCGCTCGGCGGGGGCTATTTTCGGCCACTTGGCTCGTGCGCACGGCCTCCCGGATGTGCCGGGCGGGTGCGCGAGCTCGCCGGCCGCTGGAAGTCGAATGAGGCGCCGCCACCACCTCCGCGGTGCTTATAAACAGCCGATCCGCTCGGCGGGGGCTATTTTCGGCCACTTGGCTCGTGCGCACGGCCTCCCGGATGTGCCAGGCGGGTGCGCGAGCTCGCCGGCCGCTGGAAGTCGAATGAGACGCCGCGACCACCTCCGCGGTGCTTATAAACAGCCGATCCGCTCGGTGGGGGCTATTTTCGACCACTTGGCTCGTGCGCACGGCCTCCCGGATGTGCCGGGCGGGTGCGCGAGCTCGCCGGCCGCTGGAAGTCCAATGAGGCGCCGCGATCTCCTCCGCGGTGCTTATAAAGTGCCGATCCGCTCGGCTTGGAGCTATTTCCGGCCTCCCTTTGGTGCCGGGTGGCGTGCGCGAGCTCGCCGGCCGCGATCTCCTCCGCGGTGCTTATAAACAGCCGCATGCGCACGGCCTCCCGGAATTTGAACACATTTCGTCAATAAATTTCGCATATTGAATTTTGAAGTTTAATATAATGCAACAATTGAGCTCGACTTATACAAAGGATATATCATAAAATCGTAAATTTCCGTCGAATTTTAGGGGGTCGACTTATACACCGAGTCGACCTGTACACCGGCAAATACGGTAATTTCTTTATGACGCCAATCCCTCTCAAGTCAACCGACGCTCAAGCCGAGTAACTAATTCGAGGCAAATCGTCGAATTGACCGCGCCATACCATGATGGCTCCCTTCGGTTGTTTGATGCTTTTGTTATGTTACGGATATTTTTAGATGTCTTTGTTAAGACCTCAAGGATTCGTTAATTTACTAGAGCGCCCTTGCCCTAGCTGAGCTCAAGATAACTACTTCGAACCAGATCTGACAATTCCTGATGTTAAGGATTAAAACTGTCTTCACTTTAAAAAGGATTGAACGGATTTAAAGAATGACTATGATAGGGGAATAAAGACATTTTAAAGTTGTAATTACTGTATATAAAACCATGCTCAACATAGTTACTACGAAATAATCAATAACCAAATTAATGCTTAAGAAGAGATTTAATGAATAAGCAAGCAAAAGAATTCCAAGTCGAAAAAACAAAAAAATAACAAGACTCTCCCACTCAGAACAAAAGAGGAGAATAAAGGTCTAAAATCCTATTTGGTTGAACAAGTCGAGTGATCGGCTCTCCTTTGTTCCAAAATCCGAATTCTGTTTAAAAAAGAGGAAAGGTCTGGCCATGAGGAGCCTAGCCAAAAAAATTGAATTGGCGACTTCCCCTTTCTGCCCGGAGCGGCTGTCTCCTCTGCCTTCCTCGAAGCTTAAAATTTGACAAAGTCCAATTCGAAGTGTTAGAGATTCACTCACTCCAACTTATTTTGCAAGAACCACACGGGAGACAAGTAAGTTATTTTAGACACCTGCAGGTGGAGAGTCCATTCGTCGCTGTGCGTACAGCGATGTTCGAATGGAGGTCTGACTCTCGGCTCCTGCAAGAGCATTTTTATTAAGAGAAACAGGGTGGGGGTAAGAGTGGACTGAATAGAGAAAGCCCTTGACCTCTGGTCAAAACATAGCAAGGGGTGTTTTACGACTTTGTGTCGGATGGGACAAGCTAGGTTATTTATCACAGGTTGCATTCCAACATAAGCATAAAACTAATCTAGCTAGGTTATTTATTACAGGTTGCATTCCAACATAATCATACGATAAAGATAACCTGGAAAACCCTGACATCTCCCCCGTTTTATCATATGATCATGCCACCCCAAACAACAAAGACAAGCAAGAAAATATAACGTAGAAAGAATAGTAAAAATAATAATAAAAACAAAAAATAATGATAGCAACAATTTCCAGTGAAGATGAGGTTTTCCCTCAATACCCTAGATCAAACCTATTGTGGAAGCGAAAAACCTGCTGGCCAGATGTTAATAGCAGAAAAAGTCTCAAACGGTCCCTCTGCCTTAAGCGACCAGAATGCTATCAATAAAAAAAAAGAAAAAGAAAAACACAGAAACAGTACATCATTGTATCAATCACTTGCGAAGCATTTTTGATGGTCAAATCAACAAGTTTCTGTAAAACATGCTCAGCAGAACAGCGTCTACGCAATCCACGTTTCATTATCATTATGACATCTGTCACGTCTAAGAAGTTGTATATGTACTCGTGTTTTCGTCAGCTGACGATGTTCTAGTCTGTAGGTGTGGTCTGTCACTCACACTGGTGCACACTTGTGTCCAGTTGGCAGGCAGCATCGGACAACTCTTGTGACCACAAAACCACGATCCATTCTGAACAGGCACGTACACTCATAGGATGCAGGTGAGGCAGTGCTTCTGAACTTCTGGATGAAGTAGGTCCCGTCCGATGGTGCAGCCATGTTGGTAGTAGAGCCCTTACACCTTGAAAACGGCTCTCTCATCCTGGCACACAGCGGTGATGTCCAAAGCTCCCATCCAGTTTCCTCCTGGAGAGCAGACGTCGTTAATGCATTTGTGGGTCCCGTTACCTTGGATGTAACATGTGTAATTCACTCCAGCTGGTCTCTCTGTGTAGGCCACTTGTGGTATTGTTCATCCTCTAACAGTCACATTGAGATTTGCCCAGAAGAGTTCATCATAGGCACCGTCTGCAAGTCCAGGGCGGGATGGGTCGGCATCGCTGATTGTGACAGCTCGGTGTTGATATCCAACTCCTCCCATGGATGCCATACATTACGTTTTAGTGACATTCATTGCTCTGGCCTCCAAGTGAACTTGTGTGGAGGAACAGGGGCGTTTCGAACACACATAACGTCCCTCCTGTGTGTGAGCTCTCACAGTGATCTTCACATACCGGTACCAAGTGTTGGTTTCGTATTGGTTTCTGGGGTCCCATGACCAGTCCTATAAGTTCTCATCATGTGACCATCGTTTTCCACGGTCAACATTGTCATTTGGTCTGTTCATAGACCATACCATCTGGTTTCCATAGCAGGATCTCTGCATCCATTCCAACCTGGTGATCCTGAAAGTGGGATCCTTCCATCTGTGGTCCCTTCTCAAGGTTTCTCATTTTCCCCTGGCAGGGTTTTTTTGAGTTTTTCCTTACCCTTTTGGGAGCTTATGATCAGGGGATGCTTTGAGAATAATTGTCAATTTTTTGGCTATGTGAAGCCCTTTGAGACTCTTTGTGATTTAGGGCTATACAAATAAACTTGACTTGACTTGACTTGACATAGCACGCTCCAACCACAACGCAGCAGAGGATCCATCTGGCATATGGATCCCCATTGCTACTGGGATAGCAGAGACACCGGGACATCCCCTCGCCTAGCGGAGTGGGGGTCGTTGTTCGCTTCACCATCATTGAGACGCCCCACCACTCCGAATTAGGGGTCCAGCACTCTCTGCAACTTGCAGTGGCTGAGGTGAATCCAACTGGGCCGTACAGCAATCTTCACTGCGGTAGTCAGGAAGATTTGGAATGGTCCCTCCCATCGTGGCTGGCCCAGTTTCTTCTTTTGATGACCTTGATGTAGAACCAGTCTCCTGGATTGATGGGGTTGTCGACCTGTGAGGAGGAAAGATCAGGCGGCAGTAAATTTGTCTTTGACACAGTTTGAGCGTCCTGATCATATAATCTGCCAAGGACTGCTCTTCATCTGTTGTTTGCAACTCTCGTAGTCAATTGTAGTGCCCATTTAACTGGCATATAGGAGTGTTTGCGGGAAGAGTTTTAACACTACCTAATGATTCCCTCTAACCAAAGACTACTTATGACAGGGGCTTTCCCATGTATTGCCTCCTGTTTTAAAAGAGATTGTCTTATCCATGCCTTCTTTCTCCTCACACGCCCGCACCCACACAGGGTGCGCACACACACACACACACATTTGCACGCACATATACACAAAACGGCATACAAAGTTCAAACGAACGACAACAGACTGTCACAACTTTACAGAGAGTACGCACTAACACAGAACACACAGACAAAGGGATTCTAATCTATCTCTCATGTAGCTTCTTTTGATAGAATCTCCGATTGGTAACTGTATAGCAGAGGTTTTAGCATATAATCCCATACTCTGCTCTCTCTCGCCTCTACTTTTTCATGTCGGTGCAGTCGTAGGTGGCCCCTATTGCAGTCATTGTCTTGTTAACTGTCGCCTTGTGCGACTCCTATGCATGATTGTGTGAATGTCAAAAATTGAACGTACCTAACTTTCTGACCATCCAACCTCAATGTGGTGCAAAAAACCTTACTATTGTATTGAGTAGGTACATTGAGCAACCGAGCTTCCTCCTGACTGAATTCACTTTAGTCCAAATGGCCTGTTCTAAAATTTATATAACTCGACCTCTACTTCTTAAGATTGACGAGCCAAAATCTCAGATCTTGCTCTTGTTTTCTACCGTTTTTGTTTTATCCAAATCCGTTCGATCTCTGATTACAATGCTTTTCTCTGTAGCCCTACGTATTTTTCAATTCTTTTTTATCAAATCTCCTTAGTTCTGTCAAACTCAGTGCACAATGAACCTCCCTTCCACTTTGAACCAAGCTCCACCAAATTTGGTAACGCCGTAGCAAGGAGTGCAATTTGGTCGTCGGACACTCCAAGTCCATATCTTTTTGCCGCACTTCACCCTCTCAAGTTGGTGTTATTTTGTTGTTGATTCAGAGTGACCCCATCCATCACTCTTGAATGACTCCATTGTTCAAATGAGTCCATTTTCATCATTGTGAGTTCCTCCGCTTTTCACTGTCTTTTCCGTCCCCGAGGATGTTGTATTTCCTCCGGAGTGTACTTGTCCCCCTCCAAGCACAACAGCAGTCTTTTCTTGTCCTTCGCCAAAGGTCAAAGGTGCTTCAGAGCCAGGCACCATTTTGTAGTTGTTCACGGCTGCAGGCGAAGTCTCGGATTGGGTTTCAGGGACCCTGACACTGAGAATGACAGGCTGGGACATCAAACTTGTAAGACTATCTCCAAATGTAGCTGCTTCCATCAATTTGCTGGTAACGTTTGTTTACCAAACTTCAAATTCTTCTAATAACAGCGGTCTCGTTTTTATATTGTAAATCCTGCAACTCATCCCATTTTTGAGCTACATTTTACCTATAGTTCCAATTTAATGGGACAGTATGTTGTCTTCAGTATCATTATTGAAAATTAACTCATCGAGGTCTGCGTTCCACATCTAGCCCTGATATATGTCTTGACCTCTCAAATGTTATTAACTGTGTCATGCTTGCTCAAAAATGTGACTTAGAATATGGTGCTGTAAATTCTCAATCTCCCCAATCAAATTGGATCCCACTTCGTAGTTCTTATCGTTCTCATGTTCCTGTTAGCCTGCAATTGTCCAAATCAAAAATGTTGTTTTCTTCTAACTGTCTTTCTTTTGAACCTCCAAATCTCTTGTGTTGCCAACCTATCCACACCAGAAAACCATTTAAAGAGTCTTAAATAAAGGACCAACAGATTACTCCCAATACATATCTCCTCATTATTTACGAGAAAGCACTCCGTTCCTCACTTGTGTGGGCGCACACGGGGCTGCTGGACGATCTATGACCCCACAGTCAGCCTCCCCAACTCTACACGGTGCATATCTTGTCAGTTGTTAATGGAAGCCAGATGTGTCTCGTGCCAATTAGTTCATGGACCAAGGCCCAAACAATCCCGCACGAACCTGACCCAAAACATGACCTGGTCACACTTAGGCTTACTCGTGAGATATACATTGCATGATACCAGAATAAAAATTGACCACAGTATAACACCAAATGTATTAGAAAATCCATGTCGTAAAGTGTTGTATTATTACTATCTTCCACTATCTGTCCTACTCACTCCCTCCTTCTGAGGCTTGGCAACACCCATGCCTCACACCTTGAGAAACGTTTTGGGAGAACGTGTTCTTTACTACGTATGATTCTATCATCATTTAATTTGACTTTCTTTCCAAAACGCTTCTCAATTTCCCAGTTCACACATGTTCTGCATGTGTTACTGGTTGTCCATTTTTTTCTCTAGTTAATTATCAATCCAAAAGCTATGTTTTTCTTTTTAGCATTTAACTTACTCAAAATCCCTCTTTCATCAAAGTCGCTCTACTAATTTTCCATAGTAGTCGCCAACGACTTCAACCATTCAACCTGTATTTTCCTTTCATTCAGGCAATCATTCATCAATGCTCATATGCATCTCACACACAGTCTCCAAAAAGGAGTCTTCCTATCACATTGGTCCCAATTCATCCAAGCTCACCACACAACATTCATATACCATTTTCAACTCAAGGTTCCTGATAGAACAATCCACCAATCCAAAAAAAACTCAACAAAAAAAAAAACACTGGCAAATTAATCTGAATTTTTTCTTTGTTTTTAAATTTGAAGAACTCAGTTTCTCAGATTTAGCTCGCATATAGAATTTTGTATAATCTTATAACACAACCAATCAATCATCCCTATTAAATGTAGCATTGCAAAATCTTAAATTCACAATTTAGCATCTTCCAATTTCTGAAAGCATGTTCTGTTGTTTTGTTTGCTTCGAATTTCTCATGAGGGCTCGACACTAACATGCACTAGTGTGAATTAGTTTCTGCTCGAAAACAGATTTCTCTCTTTTCCTCTCATTTTTATCCGTCAAAATTGTTTCTGTTCTGCGGTGTAAATTGAATAGACAACAGTCTAGCAAATTTCTTTATACAGAAAGTTTAGCCAATCTTCATCATTTTAACACATACGCACACACATGCACAGCTCTCACGTGCGAAAGGTAGGTCCCGGCACAAATGATTCGTCACAGGCTGGCCATTTCCCGTGGTCGAACATGAGCTGGTCCCTCCCATGCACACGAGGACAGCACATTCTAATTTCTTTTTTTTATTATTTATCTTCTAGAAGCAAGTTGTATTTCTTTACCACTTGATTTGCATATTTTAACTTTAGTGTACCCACACAATTTGATCTCTAGTCATTTGTCATTGGGCATACAAACAGCATTGTCATACTTCTTGGATGGACAGGAGCTCTAAAAATCTAAAAAGATTTTTTATAAACTGACAATGACATGTTTTGCTGTCATATGGGAGAGGTTTCAGATCTTTTAAATTTTGATACATGATTTGCATAGGAGCGGAACCTCCTCTTGCCCCTTTGCTTGAGCCGCTGCTTGAGCTGCGGCCTTGTACCTGCTCACAGGGGCCTTATTGTCCTGGTCTGACAAACACTTGTGACCTCATCAGTTTTCATTTTTATGTTTTGTCTCTTGAATTTGTTCATTTGTCATCTCTTTGTGAAGATGTCAACCACACTCTAGCACTTCTACCACTTCTTCCACATTTCAACTTTAAAATGTCCTTGTACTCCATACATTTTCTTCCACTTCGGCATGTATTGCATACAATTAAGAAATCTACTTGCCATGTACCTCTCATCTCAAAGAAGTGCAGAGCAAGCGATTTACCGTTCTTATTTCCCATGTTAATTATAGTAGATTAAGGTTTTGCAATTTTTTTTCAAGTTTTTTTTTTCTTTGAGGATCCTCAATGCAGGTTTAAATTGACCTTTCAACAAATTACTAGTCTGTTTTAGTGCCGTGGATCAATGCTAGAACTGCTCTTTAGTCAATTTATCCTACCAGTCACACTCTCAACCACACAAACTCCAGCGCTTTTTAGGCCTATCCAGGGTTGGGTGTAAAACCCTCCCAAACAGCTTTGGAAAAACGGACGAAAGAAAGAATCTACGCCCTTCTTCAGTTAAGAAAAAGAAGTTCTGTTTTTCTTAGCTCGTTCCTTCCACTGGGACTTGAACCCAAGCTGTTCTTTGGCCGGAAAAACATACAAAGAAAAATCTACGCCCTTCTTTGATTAACAAAAAAGAAGCTCTGTGTTTCTTAGCACGTTCCTTCCACTGGGACTTGAACCCAAGCTGGATCTCGTGCACCTCTACGTTTTACGCGTTTCACAACAACACAATCACACAACTTCAGGCCTTTAACTTACTTGTCCCCTGGTTCGTTGCACTGCCGGGTCCCGTCAATCTACCTCTGTCAGACGAAGGTAGACCTAAGATGCTGGCCCGGCGAAGAATTCTCTTCCCACGACTTTCTTTTCCAGGTCCTCCTAATGGACGCTGGCTTGTCGACAATGCAGCACGTCCTTCTTCGTCAGACAGACAGCGGGTATGAGGGATCCCGGGTTTCGGCACCAAAATGTTAGAGATTCGCTCACTCCAACTTACTTTGCAAGAACCACACGGGAGACAAGTAAGTCCTTTTAGACACCTGCAGGTGGAGAGTCCATTCGTTGCTGTGCGTACAGCGATGTTCGAATGGAGGTCTGACTCTCGGCTCCTGCAAGAGCATTTTTATTGAGAGTGGACTGAATAGAGAAAGCCCTTGACCTCTAGTCAAAACATAGCAAGGGGTGTTTTACGACTTTGTGTAGGATGGGACAAGCTAGGTTATTTATCACAGGTTGCATTCCAACATAAGCATAAAACTAATCTAGCTAGGTTATTTATTACAGGTTGCATTCCAACATAACCAGACGATAAAGATAACCTGGAAAACCCTGACAGAAGATTCTGGAAATTCATCTTAGTAGATTTCGATTCAACCTAAAAGAGAATGAAAAATCCATCTTCGTTCTTTTACTCCGGGCAGCGTCACGGCCATCGCCCTGACTAGGAAGAAGCGCGCCCGCTCTGTGTCCGGGCAACATATTTATAGGCTTCTGGCATTGCCTCATCGTAATATGTAGGTGAAACGTCAGAATCCCTGCACCACTGGTTGTCTTGGCAACCTTGCTTCAAGCAGCAACCACTGCGCCCGACAGCAATCGGCCACCGGATGCAGATGTTTCCTGTTTTGCTCATTCTTTCACTATTAGCCCTTGATGTCTCCTCTCAACTTAATACATTCAGGTATGGATGGAACACCAATGTTAAATACAGGTTGGACAAAACATTGCAACATTAATCACATATATCTTGTCTAATAAAGATCAATCTCAACACATCATAGTACTTAACATAATAATGGGTTCCTCCAACTTAAACAGATATATTGATATTGCTCAAGCTGTTACATCTTAAAATTATGGCATAGCAAACTCATATTCCAAAATTGTGCGTTGCTACGTGTTTGAACAGGTCGTGTCCTCCCAATTGCTAACAATTTAATTTATTAGATTTGTTAATTTCCATCAGGTCACCCCATGTAAAGCTTTAACACCATCTCCTGGTGAAATTTTGAAACTACTACATGTTTTGGGATAGCCAATGTGCCTGGGCCAAATTCAATACCTAATTTTACACATTTTTTTGAAGTGTAATCGTGTCTGTCTCCTCTCTGCTCTTGCGTGCTAGCTGGCTGACACGCAAGGGCATCTGCACAAGACTTTTTATACACTCTATTGTACTTTTAAATACGTTATTGTATTTTAAACACTTTTTTGAACATTGCAAACTGTAAACGTGTCACGGTTCCGCTCTGCTCTTGCCGTGCTGACCAGCTGACGCGCCCCTGCAGCCCAGCGCGAGGGCATCTGCACATTGCTCAGAGGCTGTCCCAAATCCTGGACAGCAGTGCTTTTTTCCTACGTGCGCGGCAGCCAGCCAGGCACCCGGCGCTTGTCCTCAGTGCACGGCCCGCACTATCACCAGTCATTGCTGTTGCCAATGATTTCTGCACGGCGGTGCGTTTTTCCTTAGTGCGCGGCTGCCTCGTCTCCGCTCTCGCCCTGCGGGCCGGCTCACGCACCCTCCACGCTAGACCTCTGAGGCGTGCGTCACCAATACGGAACGGCTAACCATCAGTCCTGACCGTTTTGTCTGCTTTGACACGCACGCTTGCCACCTGATTCCTGTTTGCCTGACCCGCTGTGTAACGAGATGCCCACACGACGCGGGTTCGCTGGCCGGCTTGTCATTTTAAAGTGTAAACGTGTCATGACTCCGCTTTTCTCTTGCTATGCTGACTGGCTGACCTGTCCCCACAGCCCAGCGCGAGGTTATCCGGACAAGACTTCCATCCATCCATCCATTTTCTATATTGCTTATCCCCACGGGGGTCGCGGGTGTGCTGGAGCCTATCCCAGGAGTCATCGGGCAGTAGGCGGGGGACACCCTGAACCGGTTGCCAGCCAATCACAGGGCACACAGAGATGAACAACCATCCGCACTTGCACTCACACCTAGGGGCAATTTGGAGTGCTCAAATTGGCCTACCAAATATGTTTTTGGAATGAGGGAGGAAACTGGAGTGCCCAGAGAAAACCCACGCAGGCACAGGGAGAACATGCAAACTCCACACAGGGAGAGCCGGAGGTGGAATCGAACTAGCACCCTCCTAACTGTGAGACGGACGTGCTAACCAGTCCACCACTGAGCTGCCCCGCACAAGACTTTCATAATTTTATTTTTAAACACTTTATTATACTTTGAAACACTATTGTATCTTTAAAGCAGTGGTTCTTAAACTTTTTCCTTGTTCGCACCCCATTCAATTCACCAACCAGTTCTCGCACCCCTAACCCTAACCCTAAATAATTATTATAATAATAATTGGTTTACTTTACAGCTATAAGGCTTAATTAGCATTATCCCTAATCCCAATTAACACAATGACTTCTTGATTTCCAGAATTTTTCACTTTTTTTGGTTACCCGACCATTATCCCCGAAAAATTGTAAATTTCCCCCAGGGTATCCTCGCATCCCCTAGAAAGCATTCTCGCACCCCTAGGGGGTGCGAGCACCCCCGGTTAAGAACCACTGTTTTACAGGGAATATAAAGACGCTATGGGGTCCCAAAATGTATTTGATAAAGATGGACTTGTATTTTTGGAAACTGCGAATTGAAGAGTAATCGATGAAAAATCAACGGTTGCGTGATCGTTGAAGTTCATCCCAGAAATTGCCGACGTGACTGACATAGATTATAGGAGGCCGAGCGTTGCCGAGTTATTTAGCCCATGTAAGCATAATGGCGGATACAGAAGTGGAAGCGATGTCGTCTGACAAATCTCCCTCACGTGATTCTTCACCTTCTGACGAAAATGAAGAAGAGTATGATTTCTTTCTTGGGGTACAAGGCTACCAATTTGAACCAGTGAGAAGTACCCCAGCGACTGAAGCATCGCAGAACGAAGGCGCGGAAGGTACAGCCAGATCGGGAGAAAATCAGTGGCTATATACTGATATTGTTTTGGGTGTCCAATTTAATAAATTCTAAGAAAGTTGCAAAGAAAGTTTCTTATAATAAAATATTCTGTAACATATTTTTTCATAGGGTAGAAAACAGTAGGAAAATATTTTTTTAGGATTGGGAAAACCCATGAACGATTATTACTTTGTTGTGCTAATTCTTATTATCCCTTTGCACACAGTATGTTACTACCGAAGTTACACCTATAGTTATAAGCCTAAACTTTTTTATTTTTCAAATAACATTTTCATACCTCAAGAATCTCCCTTTTGGCAATTGCACGGCTCTGTCTTGGCACTTTTGCGGGGGGGGGGGGGTGAACTTGGGGGGGCTCCGTTTTCTCTATTATGCTTATATGTGAAGTATTGGAGACAAAACACCAGGAAATTGTATGGATCTTCGCGCTATCAATCGGTAAATAATGGGGGGAGTCCTATCATATACGTCACGGTACCATGTGATCCAGAATGGCGCGGTTCATGACAGGGACAGGAAAGATCGAGAAATACACACAAATTGACTGCGTTTGGCTCACGAATGCAATTTTATTTCAAATTCTATCCGATTATTTGGATACAGGTGAATATAATCGAACATTCTGAGTGGTTTTTAAAACATGTTAAAGGTGCCTTTACATACGCTTTAAATACTTGCTATGCCCTTCTGCTTTAATGACGCACGATGTGAACTCGCTGACTGGCTCATCAGCTTGCCTCGTAGTCCTGCTTTGCCGGCATTTCAGCCCTCCTTGTTTCCTTTAAACTTTCCCCAAATAAAGAGCCCTTGTTGCATTTGGTTGTCCTGCCTCGTTTGTGACAACAAAATGAAGTGCGAATCAGAGATGCTGCTGATTCTGCTCACACAAACGAAGTGGAATGGATATGTAGCAGGGGATTGAGATAAAGCCTGGTTAGAACTGCTCCTACAGCTCTAAGCCAATCATCGGCAAGGATACAGATCTACATGTTCCCCTTGGTCTCATACCGGCCAATAGTGTGCTGTAAACTCATATGGGCATACAAAGCCTCGTGCTCCAAGTGACGCCGCAAAAAGTCGTGATGCAACGAATACATCCGCAATATTTGTTTTCATAAAAATCCGGGATGCACTGAGGCTGCGATAGGTGAACTGCAAAGTAGCGAGGGATTACTATATTATGAATTATAAATCCTTCAATTTGATTCTACAGTTATTTTCAATGCAGAGCAGGATCCTGGTCCATGTAGCCCATTTTAGACTCAAAACCTTTTGGCGTGATAAGGTTGCAAATAAAAATAAAGTGAATGCGAGGTCTTTGGCATTTGCCATTTGGTGAAAATATACAGCTCACCATTTTAATCAAATTGGGTTTCTCATAAGGTGGCACGGTGCTTGACTCACGGCCAACTCACAGTGCAGAGGTTGTGGGTTCGATTTGAGCTTCAGCCTGTGTGGAGTTTAGATATTCTCCTCGTGCCTGCGTGAGTTTCCTCCAGGTACTCCGGTTTCCTCCCACATTCCAAAGACATGCATATTAGACCGATTGAGCACTCCAAATTGCCCGTAGGTGAGTGTGAATGATTGTTCGTCTTAATGTGCCTTGCGATTGGCTGACAACCAGTTCAGGGTGTACCTCGCCTCCTGCCCGAAGTCAGCTGGGATAGGCTCCAGCACGCCCGCGAAGCTCATGCAGACAAAACAGTTTGGAAATTGGATGGTTTCTCATAGTTTGGACTATTACTTTTTTCGGATTGACAATGGATGTAGGGACGGCACTTTTCAATGGGGATAGGGCATGATTATTTTATGAATGACGAAGGGACGATGACAGAAGGGTGCCCAGGACAAGGTCATAGGATGAAATGCACATCTCTATTAAAAACAGATTTTGCCACTTGCTGTCTACTGAAAATGACATCACATGTGTTCAGAGCTCACAAATCACGGCTTATGTGAGGGTCAGAAGCTGAGGTTCGCGTTAAACCCTTTGTCGAGGACTTATTGGAGGGCAAGTCATGTGCCAGTAGCTTTGGTAATTCCAATAGTGTATCTTAAAGTTTCTGCAGTTGAAAAGCTCGTCATTGTATCTTAGGACACAAGCTGATGGGCCGCTGCGAGGCGAGCCACCATCCGTCTCAACCACTGCATCTTGGCCGCCCCCAAGGTTCCCTTCTTGAGTGTCCCACCCGCGGCCCGGAGTGTTTACTTGGAAGAATTAGTGTTCAAAGCAGGCCCGGGCCACCCACATAATGCAACTAGGAATAATGGAATAGGAGTTAGGTTTTCTCTTTTGAAACACTATATGACGAGGGTGGGGCATCAAATTTTGTGTTTAAAATTTCCCTTGCTCCTTCATAATCATGGGGGTGGTTGTGTGTCCCAATGATCTTAGGAGCTAACTTGTCAAGGGCTTTATGCCACTGCCAAATAGGTCCTTGGTGAGGGACCAATCAAAGAACAACTCACAGATACTTTATGAATACAGTAATCCCTCGCTACTTTGTGGGTCACCTATCGCAACCTCGTTGTATCGCGGGTTTTTATGAAAACAAATATTGCGGATATATTTGGTGCATCGCTGCCTTTTGCGGCGTCACTTGGAGTGTGGGGCTTTGTCTGTCCATATGACTTTACAGCACACTATTGGCCGGTAGACGAGACAATGAGAATACGTTTGCTATCCTTGCTGTTGAATAGCTTAGAACTCCTCATTTCTAGCCACGCTTTATCTTAGCCTCCCGCAGTCGCTATACATTTCCAATCTTCCACTTTGTTAGTGTCTGCAGAATCGGCAGCATCTCTGATTTGCACTTATTTTGTCATGAACAAGGCAGGACAACCAAATGCAACACGAGCTCCCAAAGTTTAAAGGAGACAAGGAGGGCTGGAATGACTATAGAGGATTTTCACGAGATGGCGGCGCACACATTTGCAGCGACTTAGGGCTCTCCATTTCAGTGCTTTTTTCTTCTTATTTTGTAATCTGTTTTCTTACTATCGTGCACTTTTGTTATTGCGAACCTACAGTACATCTGCCAGACGCTTTTGGGTTCCTGTACCGGCTATCTGTTTCGACTGACTTTCACCACAAGCACAGTATTCCAGATGACATAGCGAGACCGCCGGGCTCTCCGTGGATTGTTGTCGG
Organism: Syngnathus floridae; assembly: GCF_059516105.1. Lineage (NCBI taxonomy): Eukaryota > Metazoa > Chordata > Actinopteri > Syngnathiformes > Syngnathidae > Syngnathus > Syngnathus floridae. The sequence goes on along the minus strand of NC_142416.1, from coordinate 2,568,664 downwards.
GTCTTGGAGGCGGCGCAGAAGGGGGAAGATGAGGAAGCAGAAGCGGGGCCGCAGGTCCGGTATTATGCTAAGGCTACGCATGAAACCAAACAAGCCACCTCTCCCGAGTCTCAATCTCTCCAACACCAGATCCCTGGTGCACAAGACGGACGACTTGGAACTGCAACTTGCTGGAAACAAGTATGTTTGTGACTGCTGTATGCTGATCATCACTGAAACCTGGCTTCACCCGGACATACCCGACGCTAGCGTGCAGCTAGCAGGCCGCACACTGCTCCGCAGAGACAGAACGGAGAACTCCGGGAAGAGCAAAGGTGGGGGGCTCTATATTTATTTACATGATGATTGGTGCAACAAAGAGACAGTCATAGACAGTCAGTGCTCCCCGGACGTCGAGTACAGTAAAGTGCCGGCTTTTTTTCCTCCTGAGATAGCTAACCGTTGTGATAGGCACGGCTGTGTGTATCCCACCCGATGCCTGTGTAAACACAGCACTCTCTCTCCTGCTGAACATCATCAACGGACATCAGCAAGCTCACCCCGACGGTGTTCACATCATTGCAGATGATTTTAACAAGGCCAATCTAAAGACTGTACTGCTGAGTTTCCATCAGCATGTAAAATGTGCCACAAGGGGAGAGAACACTCTGGATCATGTCTACACCAACATCAAGGATGCTTACAGAGCCATACCCCTCCCCGTCCTCAGACAGTCAGACCATCTTTCCCTCCTGCTCTCCCAAGCCTACACCCCCCTCAGACACAGGGCGAGGTCCATCATAAAGATTGTTACGACCTGGCCTGACGATGCACTCACCAAACTCCAAGACTGTTTCATACATACAGATTTGGACTTATTTGGACACCAGAAGCTGAATATACACACAGAAATGGTTCTGGACTATATTCAGTTCTGCATTGGAAATGTGACTGTGGAAAAAAAATCCAAGTTTTTCCAAATCAGAAACCCTGGATGACCAGTCAGGTCCGCATACTTCTCAGGGCCCGCGACGCCGCCTTCAGTTCAGGAGACAAAGCTCGATACAGTGCAGCCAGAGCTGGCCTGTGAAGAGGAATGAAAAGAGCGAAAACAGACCACAGGATGCAGAGTCCCATCTGTCCAGCAACAATAAAAGGAAGGTGTGGCAGGGGATTTATGACATCACCAACTACAGAGGTAGTGATACGTCATCAGCAGACCTGAGTGCACCACTGGCAGAGGAGCCAAACTGCTTCTTTGCTTGGTTTGATTCATTCCAGCAGCGCTCATCTGTCCTTGCCCTGCCCCCACCCCATCCCGGTTCCTGCACCACTCCAGTCACTGTCCAGGTGCACAACATTGAAAAAGTGCTGCTTGCTTTGGACCCCAGGAGATCCCCCGGCCCAGATGGGGTGCCTGGTAAAGTGCTCAAAGCATGTGCCAACCAGCTGGCCCCCACCTTCACCGGGATCTTCAACCCCCCCCCCCCCTTGCTCAGGCTGTCATCACTTCCTGCCTGAAAGCCTCAACAATAATCTCGGTGCCGAAGAAGTCTCCCATCATCAGCCTGAACGACTACCGTCCAGTGGCTCTCACTTCGGTAATCATGATGTGCTTTGAGAGATTGGTTCTTCAGCACATCAAAGACTATCTTCCCCAGACCTCGACCCCCACCAGTCCGCGGGCAAATAGATCCAAAGAAGACGCCATCACTATAGCTCTCCACTCTGTACTGAACCACCTGGAGCAGCAGCGGAGCTACGGCCGCATGCTCTTTTTGGATTATATTTCCGCATTTAACGCAATAATTCCGGACAGACTCACCACAAAACTGGTTACTCTTGGCCTCCCCCCTCTCACATGTGCCTGGATTAAGGACTTTCTTTCCAACCAACCCCAGACTGTGGCACTTGGCCTCCACCTCTCCTCCGCTGAGCATCGGCTCCCCTCAGGGCTGTTGTGCTGAGCCCCCTCCTCTCCTGCCACTACACCCATGACTGCGGACCGGCCCACAAAGACAACCTTATTGTCAAGTTCGCTGACGATACCGCATTGGTCGGTCTCATCGCCAAGGATGATGAGGCTGCCTACAGAGAGGAGGTCCTGAGGTTGGCGGCCCAGTGCTCAGAGATCAACCTTGCCCTGAACACCAAAAAAACTAGAGAAATGATCATCGACTTTATGAAGCACAACACTGACATAGGCCCCCTACACATCAACGGCGAGCGTGTTGAAAGGGTCCAGACCTTCAAATATCTCGGCGTCCTCATCTCAGACAACACCTCCTGGTCAGAGAACATCACCTCCATCACCAAGAAGGCTCAGCAGCGGCTACACTTCCTGAGAGTTCTCCGGGAGCACAACCTCAACTCCAACCTGCTGCTGACCTTCTACCGCTCATCCATCGAGACCTTGCTGACATACTGCATCACAGTATGGTTTGGCAGCTCCATTGCTGCTGACAGCAAGAGATTGCAGAGAGTTGTCAGGGAAGCACAGAAGATCGGTGGTTGCCCTTTCCCCTCCCTGACGGACATGTACACCTCCCGCTATCTCAGCAGAGCCAAGGCAATGTCAGGAGACAACTTCCACCCTGGCTCTGTCCTGTTTGACCTGTTGCCCTCAGGGAGGCGCTACAGGAATATCAGGACAAAGACAACCAGACTTAAAAATTGCTTTTTTCCGAGACCCATAACTGGTGTCAACGGAAACATGTAATAAGCCTGATCACTTTGGACAACATATTCTTCCATGTGCAATATATTTATACTTAACCACCACAACTGTGCATTTGTCACTTTGCAAACTTGTTTACATTGTAGTTTAACATCTATCACATTTTTGTATACTTTATCTTTTCTATATACTTTATAGTTTTATTTTGTACTTTTGGGACGCTCTAATCTTGTTATACAATGTATAATGACAATAAAAGGCATTCTGATTCTGAGAGCAGAGCTTGCATCGTACGTCATCAAAGCAGAAGGGCATAGCAAGCTTTTTAAAGCTATTTAGAAAGTATTTAAAGATACAACAAAGTGTTTAAAAGTACAATAATGTGTTTAAAAGTAAAATTATAAAAGTCTTGTGCCGATGCCCTCGCGCTGGGCTGCAGGGGCACGTCAGCTGTTCAGCACGACAAGAGCAGAGCAGAGCCATGACACGTTTACATTTTAAATTCTTTAAATGTTTAAAAATAAAATGAAGCGTTTAAAAATAAATTTATAAATGTCTCGCGCTGGGCTGCACGGGTGGCTCTTCTCCATATACACAAACACCCTCATATCCACCCACAGCTCAGTCTCTATCATCAAATCAAATATGCAGACGATACTACAATAATTGGACTCACCAACAATAATGAACAACATTACCGTGAACAGGTCACCCAAGCAGCCACTTGTTGCGAAAACAACTACCTACAGCTCAACACATAAAAAGTACAGGAACTCTTAGTCGACTTTTCACGCTCACCCACTCACAAAACACCCATTTCCATCTCCACTTAGCACATCATCATCACTGACTCATTCAAACTCCCCGGTACGCACATGCGAAAACAAATTCCACCAACTTGTTGTGTGGTCATTAATAAATGAATCTAAATCTGACATTGTTGTAATACTGTCATGTAAACAATGGTAAAGTTTTGGCACAGTTCTGAAACGAACGCAAAAAAACATTCCAAGATCCTCGCTCACAGTTCTCCAAGCAAAGTCCCGTTTACTTTTGTCCCGGTTGTCATGTCTTCATTGAAGACAAGTTGATATTTCACAATTTCATGATACGATTAAAAGTTATTAAGATGTGTGTTTATTCAGAGGTAGTTTATTAGTTTGAAGTTCTTAGTGTAAAGTGTTAAAGCTATAGATTTGAATTAGAGTGAAACGTCTACTCTGTAGATCGCGTCGTTTCTCGGTAAGGTAGGAGCATCTCTTGTAATAGTAGTAAACTTCTCGAGAACAATGGCGTCTATTTGTGCCATGACGTCGATGTGAGTTGCAGTTTCAGTCGGGATATTTAAATGTAGCTCTGTCCATTGAAGTATGGAAACGGGTTATTGTGATTGTTTCAGAAACCTGAATTTTGACCTTAACCCAAACATTAATTGCATGTAAACATCGTCATTCTAACTGTGTTGTGTTTAATCATTTCAGTCCAAATCAAGTCTGGATATGCAAGAGAGCCAATTATGTGATGCTGAACTGCCTCCTTCAAAACCGGAACTCCGCTACCATGGAATCACAACAGGGAGCACAGAAGGTAATAACAAATCGTCACTTTGAAGTAGTTCAATATTAGTGTGTGTGTGTGTGTGTGTGTGTGTGTGTGTGTGCGTGTGTGTGTGTGTGTGTGTGTGTGTGTGTGTGTGTGTGTGTGTGTGTGTGTGTGTGTGTGTGTGTGTGTGTGTGTGTGTATTAATTCGTGCTGTGCACAAATCCTGTGGTGACAGGAAGGGAGTGTAGTATGCTGCACATGCACACCAGCTGTGTGTATGCTTATGCTCGCCAAGATTCACTTAAGACATGTTTAAAGACACATTTCTATGATATGGCCTTTAATTAACCTGGAGTGGCTGATACGGCTGGAGTCTGTGTTTTCGCTCCCTCTCCCCATACCCCCCACCCCTCCCCGGCTGGGGAGGTGGTTAGGTGACACCCAAGCTGACAGCGGCTGTCTGGATTCTCGTGGACCAATCAAGTTAAGGGAAATGCACCGGATTATCCTCCTCGAAGACATTGCCAGGACAATCGAGGGCACCTCCGGCAGCTCTTCACTTTGATTTGGACATCCACTTTTTCATTGTTTTTTTTTTTTTATATTATGTATTTTATGTGCCCTCTCTGCATCCATTGCAGCCTGGTGATCCTGAAAGGGGGATCCTCCCATCTGTGGTCCCTTCTCAAGGTTTCTCACTTTTCCCCTGGTAGGGTTTTTTTTAGTTTTAACCTTGCCCTTTTGGGAGCTTAAGAACAGGGGATGCTTTGAGAATACTTGTTAATTAGTTTGTCAATGTGAAGCCCTTTGAGACGGCTTGTGATTTAGGGCTATATAAATAAACTTGACTTGATGTGAAAAAGCATTTTTGAATATTGTCAAACGCGCACTTTTTATCAAAGTGGCACCGGCTTCCCGTTAACGGGTTTGGACCAGCCGGGGTAAGGGGATTCGTCCGTAATCTAACCACCCGAGTTAAATTAACTCTACCAGAATCAATCTAATTTCTTTACGACGCCAATCCCTCTCAAGTCATCCGAAGCTCGAGCCGAGTAACTCAATTCGAGGCAAGACTTCAAAGTGACCGCGTCGTATTGATGGCTCCCCTTTTTTCTGTTTGAAGCTGTTGTTATGTTACGGATATTTTTAGATGTCTTTAAGACCTCAAGGATTCATTAATTTACTAGAGCGCACTAGCCCTAGCTGAGCTCAAGATAACTACTTCGAACCAGATCTGACAATTCCTGATGTTAAGGATTAAAGCTGTCTTCACTTTAAAAAGAATTGAACGGATTTAAAGAATGACTACGATAGGGGAATAAAAACATTTTAAAGTTGTAATTACTACATATAAAACCATGCTCAACATAGTTACTACGAAATAATCGATAACCGAATTAAGGCTTAAGAAGAGATTTAATGAATAAGCAAGCAAAAGAATTACAAGTCGAAAAAAACAAAGAAAACAAGACTCACCCACTCAAAACAAAAGAGGAGACTAAAGGTCTAAAAACCTATTTGGTTGAACAAGTCGAGTGATCAGCTCTCCTTTGTTCCAAAATCCGAATTCTGTTTAAAAAATAGGAAAGGTTCCGGCCGTGAGGAGCGTAGCCTAAAAAGTAAAATTGGCGACTTCCCCTTTCTGCCCGGAGCGGCTGTCTCCTCTGCCCTTCCTCGAAGCTTAAAATTTGACCAAGTCCAATTTGAAGACTCTGGAAATTCATCTTAGTAGATTTTGGTTCAATCTCAAAAAGAATGAAAAATCCATCTTTGTTCTTTTACTCTGGGCAGCGTCACGGCTAACGCCCTGACTAGGAAGAAGCGCCGCTCTGCATTCGGGCATCATATTTATAGGCTTCTGGCATTACCTCATTGGAATAAGGAGATAAAAAGTCAGAATCCCTGCACCTCTGGTTGTCTTGGCAACCCTGCTTCAAACAGCAACCACTGCGCCCGACAGGCACCGGCCACCGGATGCAGGTGTTTCCTGTTTTGCTCGTTCTTTCCCTACTAGCCCTTAATGTCTCCTCTCAACTTAAGATTTTCAGGTATGGATGGAACACCAATGTTAAATATAGGTTGGACAAAACATTGCAATATTAATCACATATATCTTGTCCAACAAAGATCAATCTCAACCCATAATAGTACTTAACATAATAATGGGTTCCTCCAACTTAAACAGAATTATTGATATTGCTCAAGCTGTTACATCTTAAAATTATGGCATAGCAAACTCATATTCCAAAATTGTGCGTTGCTACGTGTTTGAACAGGTCGTGTCCTCCCAATTGCTAACCATTTAATTTATTAGATTTGTTAATTTCCATCAGGTCACCCCATGTAAAGCTTTAACACCATCTCCTGGTGAAATTTTGGAACTACTACATGTTTTGGGATAGCCAATGTGCCTGGGCCAAATTCAATACCTAATTTTACACCATCTTGTACCACCATGCCACTTGACAATATCCATGTTTTACTACCTAGTAAAGGCCAAAACCTATTATGCAATGACATTTACATGTCGTTTATATTAGTTCACACAAACACTACATCCATCTGCTCCTGGTTCGGCCCCCCGGTCAAAATTTAGAACCCAATTCGGCTTTTTCTCTCGAGTATATTGTTATAATCATTTGTTTCAGATGTACTGTAAATATTTTCTGTATAAAAATTAAATTTGGTGATCAAAAACTCTTTTTTCAAACTTGAGTCTTGAAAAAAAAGGGGGTCGTCTTACAATCAGAGTCGTCTTATATTCGGGCCAATACAGTACTATTGTGTGTGCACGTGTGTGCGCACAAATGCGTTTTGCTTGTGGCCTCGCATTTAAGTGTGGGTGTGAACATGCACGTGTAGGCATAACAGACTCCTGGCCTGAAAAAATCTCCCAGTTTGGCCCTGACCAGGAGCCATTGTGTTGCAAGTCCTTGATAATGGACCACGTCATGGAGGTGGTTGTTTGCACTGTAAATTTCATCCGATCCAGACGTCAGTTTGACAAATTTCTCAGTGACAGCAACATTACCCACAGCCTGTCATACCACACTGAAGTGAGATGGTTAAGCAGAGGCGTTGTGCTCAGGCACTTCTTTGATCTACGAGAGGAAATCGGACAGTTCATGAAGAAAAAAGAAAACGGGTGTTGGAATTACAATCTCAGGACTGGCTACAGCACCTTGCATTTTTGGTGGATATTACTGAACACTTGAACAATGTGAATATGTTTCAAGGCCGCAAAATAGTTGTCACGCAATTTTCTGACAACATACATTCGTTTTAGTTGAAGCTGACTTTGTGGGAGACACAACTGGCAATTGGCGACCCTGCTCATTTCCCCTGTCTGAGAAATGTGTTTGTGACCAGACCTGATGCGGACATGAAACAGTACAAAGACAAGATTGCAGGATTAATGTGGGAGTTTGAGAAATGTTTTCAAGTATTTGGTTAGCTTAAGACAGAATTTTCAGTTTTTCGCTCACCTTTCTCAGTTAAACCTTCTGATCGAAATCCAGCTAGAAATAATTGCTTTGAAATGTGATGCAGATTTGAATGGCAAATTTGCCTTCGTAGGTCTGGACAAATTTTATCAGTATCTACTACCAAATTAACAGCCCTCGCTGCTATTTTGTGCAAGTTTGGGACAACCTACCTTTGTGAACAAATTTTATCAGTAATGAATATCAATAAAACAAAAATGTGTTCAAGGCTTACAAACACGCACTTAAATGACATTCTGAAAGTGTAACCTAGTCAGGACATGGCACTTGGTATTGATGCAATTGTAGGCCAAAAGATGTCAAGTATCAGGAACAAAAACAAGTTCAGACTAACGCCTTTAAAATGCTGCCTTAGATCCCATTTGCTTTGAAAAAATACAGCTCTGTGAAGATGAATCCTTACTGTGGTGATTAAAAAAATGTGCAATTCAATGTTAGTCAGTAACTTTACTTCAAAAACGTATGGTGGAATTCTACTGTTCATGCGACTCCATGAATGTTCAGTATGTATTGTATGTGTATGTGTGGTTCAAGTATGAAGTTTACCACATTTACAGGACATGTGAATACTTTCTTCTTTACACATTTAATAGCACTCTCCTTAGTTTGTAAGGTGTAGGCAGGTATTAAATCTAAATTTTATATGCACATGTGTATATGATTTAAAAATTTGTTTCTTTATAAATCTCGTTTAATCTTAAAGTGCATTGCTGTTAATGTTTTATTTTGTTAATGTAATGCTTTTAATCTTTTGTAAAAGGAATGTTCATTAAATTTCAACGTTTTCCTAATGTTCTTGTGCTTCTTTACACCCAAAGAAAAAGGAAAGAGGTGATATTTTGGTTATTTATAGCAGAGTATGGTATAATTTTAATGGTCCGGCCAACTTGACATCTACCGAGGCCGTACGTGGCCCACAATGTGAAATGAGTTCGACACCCCTGACCTAGAAGCTAAGACCCGATAATAGTCAATGGTCTTTTAAGAGCAGAAAGAGAAAAAAAACAAGCAGTACACTAAGAAACCTTGGAGTTTAATTCACGTGATAACAGACCGTGGAGGGAGACCTTGAAAAACATTCAAAACAAATGAATAAAAAATTAACAGAGGGATGTTGATGTTTGAGCATATACTGATAAACAGCACACTACAAAGCCACAGTGGCATTCAGCGGCAGGTGTTGAATACTGGAATAACAAAGTAATCAAGATGTCTGCAAATCTGAAGCCCTTCAAAAAACAGAGTTCATTGATACAACAATACAAGTGTCAACATGAAACGTCATTAAGATGAAATGTACTGTGAGTTATAGTTACTGTAATCTGTTTGTATTATGTCTACACTCACTGGCAGGCGCCGTGCTATTGATAGAAGAACACATATGGGAGATAGAGTCACAGCCCTGTGAGCACACTAAAAGCTGGTCTGTGAGCACAGAATAGACACTAGCCCAGCTTAAAAATCAACAATGGATCTCCTAGGCTGGACCTTCAACGCAATCGATCAGACTATCTCCATATAACACACAGGAACTGGCGAGCTGCCATGCTCCCATGGTACCTCCCTAGCGGGCTACACAATGGACAGGTGTATGTGTGTAATGGCGTGTCTTGGCGTCAGAAGATGTGGCTTTCATCTTTCTTGGATGGCTCTCTTTTAACCTCACACTGCTACAAGTGTTCCGAAAGCTGAAAAAAATAGGGTCTGGCTTCCTTGGTGACGAAGGACTTCCAGCCTTGATGAAATAGCTAAAGGCTGACAATAGAGACCAAAGAAATGAAAATCATGCTTCTTTAAGAGATGTCTGGATTTAAACAGAAAACAACAATAAGAACAAGAAACAACAAGAAAACAACAACAACATGAGGCCAGCATGGAAGATAATGGGCCGGGATCAATCAGGGGTGGAACCGTTTTGTGTTGACTAGTGCCCGGTGTGCTCGCAGACTGCGGCTCCATATCTACCCAAAAAGAAAAGGCCAAAATGACAACCGCAAATCCTTCAAGAACAATCAAGACTCGAAAAGACACTGAAAAACTCAAAACTCCCTAAATCACATCACAAGTTCAGCAAAATGTTGCTTTTTTTTCCTTAGATTTATTCTTGCTTGATTATGAGTATGTTAGGTATTACTCTGGATATGTCTGAATTGTATTTGATTAAACACTGCCTGTAGGTAGTTGCTATGATGAAGAAACAAGCACAGCTATCCTTGGCCGCCCCTAATGAGGTGTTGTGTCACACTGGACAATCCACTAAAATATTTTTGGCTATGCCCTGAGGATGATATGAATACCATCTCCCTCGTTAAAGCAAATCTGACCTGTTGTCCTAATACTGAAAAAGTAAAATTTTTATCTAAAACATTTTGATTTTCCTTTACTCCATTGTAATTTTTAACAGCCAGTGTTTTTCTTCAATGTCTCTGCAGATTACGATCTACTTAACAAAACACCTCCTACTCCAACCATGTATAAATACAGACCTTCTTGCAGTCCTGGAAAGAACCACGTTCCACTTACCAATGCTTATGCAAGCCAGGTAATGGACACATACACTCCTGTTGGAATTTGCACCCCCCTGTTACTCTGCTTGGGAAGTAGGGAAACCTATTCATATTTGCCGCAAGAGCTGAAAACGCCCCCAAGAAGACACACAAAAAGTCGGTCGAGGGCTAGGGCTCATCATTTTACAATGGGAGGGAGGGGACTTATTCTAACGGGTTGACATTCTAACAGGGCTCTGTTAGAATCCATACCCGCCTCTATCTTTGCTCAGTAGGTGGGTAACCTGTTCATATTTGCCACACTAGCTGAAAACACTCCCAGAAAGAAACAGAAGGTCAGTTGATGCATAGGGCTTACCGTTTTGAGATAGCAGGGGTGGACTAATTCTAAAAAGGGTCCTGGTAGAATTTGTACCCCCTGTTATTTTGCTTGGGAAGGGAGAAACCTGTTCATAGCTGACACAGACATACACAGAAAAGGTCAGTTGATGTCCAGGGCTCATCGTTTTAAAATGGGAAGGGGGGGACTTATTGTAACGGGGCTGCTGTTAAGAATCTGTACCCCCCACCCCACTTATATCTTAGACTTAGATTAAACTAAGTAAGACGAATTGTTCATATGTCATTGTATATTCAACTCAACTTCAATTCAATTTAGTTCATTAGACTTATATTTTCCCTGAAGTCCATGTATGGTACCACCTCCGCCACCTATCCGAAAAGGGGGTTCTTTTATCGGCCACACTCAGCTAAAGAGTCGTAAGACTTCTCGCGAGGAGTGTAAATTTTGGTGCCAGTTGATAGCTGTTTTGGGATATTTTAAGTGAGCCTGATTTCCCATGGAGAAAGTGATTGGTTCCTTCCGTGTTGTAGTCAGGCTAATGTGTCAAATCAAGGACACTCCGCCCAAAGAGTGGCTGTCAGTAAGTCCACCGCCACTGTTCCGAAATGCCATTAAATCTCTTCAGATTTTTTTTCAAGGGGAATTGCAGTACTGATATCATTTTTAATACAGTTCTATCACAATTACCGATGTTGACTTGCTTTACCGTCCCTTTAAGTTATAATAAGACAAGCACCAGAAAGACACAGGAAACCAAGAACACAACCAGAGCCAGATTTTCTTCTTGTGAAAGAATGGAAAATGAAGCTCTCAGTGTTCCAAGGTCTTTCAAAGTTCCACTTCCCCTGTGCTGCCTTTTATTGGATTCAACCTTGTAAGAGGCGGTTACAAGTCTCACAATACCCGAAATGGAGATGTTCGTGTGTGCATGTCTTGACTATGTGTGTGTTTGGGGGTGCGCGCGTGTGGCAATACTGATGGGCAACAATGTTATCTTGCTTTTAGAAGTTACACAAAGTGGGTCTTGGGACTCAGGATGAATTGATATTGCACTGGGTATTATTATTATTCATTTTATGTGATGCACTTTTAACTGGTTGCACTGTATAGTGTACTGTGTGTTCTGGTGCACAACACATTCATTACACTCATATCTTCAATATAGTACTGTTATCCTCTCTTTTATTCATTCTTTCATATACCCGCTCTGGGGTATGGATACTGCTGGAAACTGGGAATTTTCCCCTTGGGAAAGTATTTGTCTATCTATCTTTTATGATAACATTTGCACAATAATTCCAACAGCATTCTCCTCTCCTCCCTATATGAAAAAAAATAATAGGGTCCTGAGATTGCAACTCTGAGAGGTCAGGTCCAGCCAGTCCAGGTAGTCCGCTTATTATCAGTTTGGACACTGACCACCTCCTTTGCCTCCATTGTAAGGTCCCCAGCAAGTAATTGAAGGTGGGATAATGCATCTTCATTTACAATTTCAGAACCCGGATACTTCTTGAGGGTTAGGTCAAACAAGGCTAGTTCAGAGGCCCATCTATGTTGTGCGGCACCGAGTTTTGTGGTTCCGAAATGGTTTAACAGATTCTTAGCTGTCAATACTGTACATATATTACCAAGTAAATACTCAAAAATTTCCAATAACTGCCCATTTAAGTGCAACCAGCTCCAACTTCATGGAGTTGTAGTTAGCCATATTGGTTTCAAACTCCTACTTAAAAAAGCAATGGGTCTCAATTTAAACCCGTGCTCTTGTAATATAGCTTGCGTCTATTTCCAAAACAAATTGCCTCTGGAAATCTGCATAGGCAAGGATAGTGGTTGTTATCAGAGTTTATTTAAGCCTTAGAAAAGGGCTTCATGGAGTTTTCCCTTACTTCCTGAGGGAAAACGTTTTGCTCCCAAACGATTCAAAGGGCAAGCCATATTAGAAAACCCAGTGATAAACCGTTGATAGTTGGAAGGAAAGCCCCAAAATGATCTAAGAGCTACCATCTTATCCGGTTCTTTACAATCCTGTACGACTGCCACCTTATCTAGATCCGTAAAAACTCCGTCTGCCAAAACGTGAACCAAGTACTTTACACATCTCTGAAAAGTTACATTTGGAGAGCTTTATCTTTAATCCCTAGGTTCCCAGGCAGTATAGAATCACCTCCAATCTGTCCAAATAGTGCTGCAGCAAGCAAGACATAACAAATTATTGAGATACATATAGAGTGATAGCAACAGTCCCCCAACAGATGTTCCATGAACCGCTCAAATGTGCCTCGCGCATGACATAACCCAAAAGTCAAACAGTAGAAATGTATACGAAAAAAGACCAAAAGGTACCTCTTTGCTCTGTCTTTTTCTGCCATTTCTACTTGGCTGTAGCCATTGGCCATGCGTATAATGTTGGTGGGTGTTTTGGGGTTGATTGAGTGGGTGGATAAGTGGAGTAGGTGGGATAATGCGTGGGGATGGATGGATGGATGGATGGATGGATGGATGGATGGATGGATGGATGGATGGATGGATGGATGGATGGATGGATGGATGGATGGACGAACGTCCATGCTTTTTAAATGAACAACCAAATGTCATTACATTATATAAAACTGACATACAAGTGTCTTCTTCTTCACCATCCTGTTCTTTCTCTTCTTTTGTCTTTCAGTTAAGTCGAGGAAAGAGGGATGTTATTAGTAGGGATTCCTCCTCCTCAACCTCATCCCTCATTCAATCCATCCATCAACCTGGTTTTTGCTCACAACGTAGCTTGGACCAGATGGACACTTCTGACAGAGGGGGGGGAGTACCTGGAGGGGAGAGAAAAGAGAGTGGAGAAAGCCGAATCTCTGACTATTCTCAACGCTCCTACCCCTTATTTTCTGACTCTGTCGTCCTGTCAGGAGTTGCTTCACAATCCTCTGGTTCCATGCAAACCTCAGCATGTAGTGCCCAGGTCTCTGAAACAACCACTACCTCAAGCAGCTTCAAAAGCTTAGCTAATCAGAGTCCTCCACCTCCCCACCTAGCTCATAACGGAAATCTGTCATGGGACAGCTTAATGGCTGCAAAAGATGGTTTTGACAAAGGGGCGCCATCAGGATTGAACGTTTCTGAGGTTTCATCCAGAAGACCCTGCCCTCCAACGGAAGGTGGCTACATCTCCTCCTTTCATTCTTCAAAACTGAGAGATGCTGAAATGCATGGCCAGTCTTCCAAGCATCATAACCCCCTACTGCATCGGTCAGCCACTTCCACATGCTCCTCTCCTCCAGAGAGAGAGCATCTGTTGGTGGCACCACAGCGAAGCAATCGCCCATTGCCTTTCTGCCAATCTTTTGTGCCACCTCCTTCCACTGCTCAACATCCACCACACCATCACCACCAACATCGTTCCCATCATCATCATCACAATCATCATCATTCTCACCATCACCACCACCATTCATCAAGCGCCCACCCTTCTCGTTTCATTGCTCCTCACCTACCCCAACATTCCTACCCAGACCGAGCATACTCCAGTGATATCCCATCATCTTCTAAAAAACACCCTTCCCACTCCCCACACCACCCACCTCTTGGAAAATCACTGTCCTACTCAAGTGCTGCTGCTGCTGAAATGCAGTACAAGCTAATTCGAAAGGCCTCCTCAGCAGCTGGAGCAAATGGAGAAGTCATAGCCGGAGGAATGGTGGGAGGAATACAATTACCAAAGTAAGTAGAAAGATTATATAATATCACCACTTCTAAAATCCAAACACTCTTTCTTCTCTACCCAACAGATTTTCTGAGAGTTGCTTTCTTTCAAAAGTATATTTGCTTGTGTGAGGTTTGGCGAAATGTTATCTGTAAAAACAGTGACAGGTTTAAAACAGTAACCAATCCTTTGACAGTTATTTTACACCAGTGACTCTTCCATTATCAATGGCATATGTCCATAAATTTATCATATTGTGTAACTTTTACCCTGGTGTCATGGAGGTCATAAGTGGTGTAAAACCTTGACACTGTCTTTATGCTCAGCGTCTGGGGTTCTGTCTGGGTTTCCACGCCCTGCAGCCGTGATTCAAAGCAGTGAGCGGAAGTACGTCATTATGCCACACATTATATTGTGTCGATTGTAGCTGATGTGCCTACCTACAAATGTTCCACTGGGTCCTAATCCGCTTCCCATTACACTACCCTCTGTTTTGAATGGTCACCAGGCCTAAACACCAACGTGGGTGTTTGCTTCTTGACCACCCACAGGACAACATTAACTGGTTTACTGATCTCAGGAGACGATACATATTTATATGCTGTCCAGCGACTGTTCTTTGGGACCATCTTTGAGTCACACACAGATCAGTGGCGGCAGTCTCACTCGCGTTTATGCCTGGACTGTTCTGGTGGTTATGATTGACTGTGGGCAGTGAAATACTTATCTGTTCATGGCCACGTGCATTAACAGTCAATGCTTGGGGTTCAGGGGTAAGAGGGGAGGGAGCCCTGACTCGCGGCCTTGTTTCAAGAATGATGATCGCTTTGATGTCACTTTGGTCAGATGATTCTGGGCGCATTAGTTGAGGGTCAGCATTCTCGTAATTCGCGCGCTGAGCTTTCAGATACAGTTTTACGCTAAAGCCACCCACAAACCTTCTCCTGGAATCCTTCCATTAAAATGAGTGGCCCAAGGAAAACAAAGGCGGACACTGAGTGCCAGGTGTTTAAAAAAGAGTGGACAATTTGGCTCGACCGACGCGTGTGAGCAGACGTTCAGCCACGTGAACATCAACAAAGCCCCATCAACAAATCAAGGTTAACGGACACCTCAGCTCTATCCTAAGAATTGCCACA
Source organism: Syngnathus floridae (assembly GCF_059516105.1). NCBI lineage: Eukaryota > Metazoa > Chordata > Actinopteri > Syngnathiformes > Syngnathidae > Syngnathus > Syngnathus floridae. The sequence goes on along the minus strand of NC_142416.1, from coordinate 2,553,274 downwards.
ACAAATTTTACTGCACACTATGATGGACTAGCAAAAAAAGGGAGACCAACAACACTGTTCCCACTGAAAATGAAGGGGAGTATCTCTAGTTTGTTGTAATAAAAAATGTATTTTGAAAATAATTTGTACAAATAGCAGGGATTGAAACTAGCGACCATTCTTTTTTTCAAACGATGCTGGATGGCTCAAGGACATTGATGCACCACCTGTTATCAACTAATCTTAACTTTTAAAGGTTTTAAGGCCGACTTTAAGGAAGTGTTTCCCATTTCCTCACCTCTGTTATCAGGTGTTTGTGAGTTAAAGCTCTGCTCTGATTTTCAGAAAACCGTCACCGTGTTGCCGTTTTGATTCCTTTATTACTTTGTTTAGATGTATTCTTTCACTGATTCTTCAAGATGATGTATTCTATCAGAATGTTTGCCGTTTTATGTGATTTTGCATCATAAGATAAACATCTTTCATAAATCTGACCTGCAGCCGCTGAAGTGATGGAAACTTATTCATAATAACAGTGTTCTATTTAATGAGAATCACTGATAGCAGTTTTTGGGTGAAATATTCTTTTAATGCTTTTAATAAATCCATTTGTTTTTAAAAAGCTTTTTTTTTTAAATATCCATGCTCTACTACCTACTAAAGGCCAAAACTTTTTATGCAATGACCTTTACATGTCATTTATATTACTTCAGCTCAGTGGCCTAGTGGTAGAGTGTCTGCCCTGAGACTGGAAGGTTGTGGGTTCAAACCCTGGGCGGGTCATACCAAAGACTATAAAAATGGGACCCATTACCTCCCTGCTTGCCACTCAGCATTAAGGGTTGGAATTGGGGGGTTAGATCACCAAATGATTCCCGGGTGCGGCATCGCTGCTGCCCACTGCTCCCCTTGGGGATGGGTTAAATGCAGAGACAAATTTCACCGCACCCTGTTGTGTGTGTGACAATCATTGGGACTTTAACTTTAACTTTAACATGTCATTTATATTACTTCACACAAACACTTCATCCATCTGCTCCTGGTTCGGCCCTTCAGTCAAAATTTAGAGCCCAATTCGGCCCACAAGTCAAAACGTTTGCCCACCCCTGAGCTAGGGTCTGCTTGGGCTTGGTTTCCCTCTTGAACAGGTGCGTTCGGTAATACTTTTAGCTCTGCTCTGCTCCTATGTTTGCCTGAACCAGCTGCATCTCTTGGGTGGATTTGGCGTACTCTGCCTTCTGGTTCAAGATTTTTAATTGCCATACACTGTGGGATCCCAGGCATCCTGTATTTTATGGCGACCCAATGGGTGGCTCCTTTTAAAGACCAGTGTACGAGGTGGAGTGTCCGTCATCGCATAGTGTCTGTTCTGCTGTTCTGCTGCTTGCTGTAACTTGTCCTTAGCCTGGACATACACAGAGTTGTGATGTTCTTCCGCCCAATTTTGTGTCATATGACTGCAACTATAGTTTTTCGATCAGAATCATGAAAATATTTTCAGATGTGTCTCTGCTAGTGAGAGGGTAGAAAATAACCTCAGAGTTTGCCCCACTATCTAAGTTATCAAACAACAGTTGCTCAGAAATGGACATACCTCTGCCATCCAGACACCAATGGATCTCTTCAACCCACTGTTCTACTGTCAACAAATTGATTGCAATTTTGCCAGTAAATTTTGAACATGTGTTATTTTGATACACAGTGGTCCCTTGCCACTTTGCGCTTCATCTATTGTGGATTCGCGATTTTGCGGGTTTGTAAGTAATGGGAGAATGGCATTTAAATACACGCTGATAGCGCAGGACATGCCTATGAGCAATGTGCATCACTGCAGATAAGCGCAGGAAGCGCGGCAGCCAGCCGCGTACAAAGGAAAAAGCACTGGTGTGCCGAAGGAGTCGGAACAGCGGCAATGAGCGCTGATAGCGCTGGGCATGCCTCTGTGCAATGTGCTTCACTGACAGCAAGCGCGGGATGCACGGCTAGTTGCCGCGCACATAGGAAAAAAGCACTGCCGTCCAGGAGTCAGCGGCAATTAGCCCTGATCGCGTGGAGCACGCCTCTGAGCAATATGCGTTCAAGCGCAGGAGGCGGTAGCCAGCCACGCGTGAGGGAAGAAGCACCAATCAGTGCATAAGGAGACAATGACAATATCACGCGTTAGTTCGTATCACACGAACCAGATTGACTAACACTTTTGATGGAGAAGTGCTCCTCCTCTGCTTGAAGCAAAGTGAAGTCACTCCCTCCGCAAATATACTGCATTGGCCCGAATATAAGACGACCCTGATTATAAGACGACCCTCTCTTTTTCAAGACTCAACTTTGAAAAAAGACAAATTACACCAAATTAAATGTTTATACAGAAAATGATTACATCCGAAACAAATGATTATAACAATATATTCCAGAGAAAAAGCATGTTATTTTGCCTCATTCAAATCATGCAAAAACTGTCTATCACATCTTAATAGCTGAACATTTAAATATGTAAACTAAAGTGCAATCACATTTGTAAATGAATGGATTCTGGTTTTTGAAATGTAAATAAACCAATTTACTGTGATAAAACAACAAAATTGCAATAACTGCCCTCCAAATATGTTGAATATCCGAAGACAGTAAGCTCAACTACTTTCACTCATCAAGACTCTGAAGCCCAGGTTGAAGGTTGACTCCAGGTTAAATAACAAAGGAAAGGGTGAAACTGGGAGAATACAAACCACATTGTATAATCAGTCATATGAACTAAATTAATTAAATCAATATGAAATCTCAATCATGCCATTAACATTCACAATATGAAATATGTATCATGTCACTGTAACAAACGCACTGTTATCTTATGGATCAGTGAATCATTATTTATATATTTAGTACAAATGAACACATTGACTACGGCCACAATAGGGCGACAGGAGACTGGCTAACCAACATGACGTTAGCTTTTCTAACAGATCGTCTAACATCACAGCAAACTATAATTTCAGAACTCAAAGGATGTATTTCGATACATAATAACTTAAAACAAAGGTACACACCAACGATGCTTTGTATAACACAAAATGTAGGCAGTAGGTTTGCTGAACTGCAGGAGAGAATAGAACAAACAGCGTTCGCTTTCAACATCGTGCCGAACATGTGCTTACTGCCTCGCTTACTTCCTGATTCTAGTCATGTGACCTACCCTTAGTAACAATGATCACAGACTACAAAACAAAGACATTAACCACCAAAAGGAAGCCTAACTGTAACTGTAGTCTTGAAACAAATCTGAATAAGGAACAACATTGCAATGAAATAATGCACTATTGTTGGGGAGCCTGAGGACTGTATAGGGCAGGGGTGGCCAACCAAAGGGCCACATGTTTTACTGTGTTACCGCAAGGAGCCACATCATACACATGAACTATCCCCCGCTAACCAGTCAGAGATTAAGAGCCACATGTTTTGTTGTTACCGCAAAGACCCACATCATACACATGAGCACACATGAACTACCCCCCCCCCCCCCCCTCCCCCGGCTGCTCGGTTTTAAATAGGCCACGTTTAGCTGTGCATTTTTTCCCTGCCATTTTGAGAGCGAAATTGCCACTCATTGTTTCCTCGAATGGGTTTGCCCCTCCTCCTTTGCGGGATTTCACCTCATGCGCGTTTTACGAAAATACCATATTGAACTCAAGCGAAGCGAATACGCAGCATTTGACGAAAATACCATACTGAACTCAAGCGAAGCGAACACGCACACAAAAAAAAAAAAAAAACACAAATGTTGATATAAACGTAAGGGAGCTGCATGAAACCAGGAAGTGGCCGCATGCGGCTCGTGAGCCGCGGGTTGGCCACCCCTGGTATAGGGGGTTGGCTCGGATGGTTATGCTCTTTTCGCCCCCGGTGTCGGTCAGAACACAGGAGGGAAGACGTGGTTCAGTTTTGATTGCTTTACTGAATTATTGGCAAAAAAGTAACAGGCACTGTGGCTCATAGGGGCATACAGGCAAACAAACAAAAGGGTATAGGCACGTTTGGTCGTAAGGATGTGAGAGCAGGTGTGTGTCGTGTACATGGGTGAGTCTTTGGGTGTGTGAATGTGATTCTTGTGTGTGTGATTATTGTATGAAGTGTGTGAAGGGTGTGTGGGGTGTGTGTGTCTGTCTGCGTGCGTGCGTGCGTGCGTGTGTGGTTCTGCAACAGACAGAAATACAGCACGTAAATCAACGCTCAACTTCTGACGTCACACAACACTTGTAGACGGCACACATACATAACTAACTGCGCGTAATGGTTCCGCTATACTAAATAACCATAAATCAAATACTCTCTGCAACACACCAAACATAAGTCATCGAGACAACAAAATACATTTGCTGGCAACTGTTAGTCGCCGTGCCGCTGCATAACAGCTGTAGTCATGCGTGTACAATCCGAGGCAAACTTAAAGGAGCGCGCCGGAGCTGTCAATCAAACGGCGCACACACGAAGCAAACCGCGATCGGACAAACGGCACAACAGTGGACAGTAGTAACAATAAAATGTATGTACTCACTTTGTGACGCACACGATCACAGCAACATACTCAGTCGCTACCAGCAACCTTTCACTTTCCGCTGTGCACAAGCTGGGTATAATGTCTAGACCCCGAATGTAAGACGACCCCCACTTTTTCTGTGTTCTTTCAATGCAAAAAACATCGTCTTATATTCGGGCCAATACAGTACTCTTTAAACATGCATGAGACAAGCGGCACATCGTGACATTTCACATTAGGTCTGTATTGGCAGATTATTCACACAAGACAGGCTGGTCGTGTTTATTAGACTCGCCACTGTTAAAAGTTATGGCACAACCACCAGTGTACACTGGCCGGAAGATTCCTGCCTGTCGTAACAGAAATTTAACGGAGGTTGTGAGGTGTACTGCTGTTTCGGCCAATGGAAAAATGGCATAATTGCATAATTACAAAAGTTACAGTGCCCAGTGTTTCCTTATTACTTTGTTGCGACATTTACTGACTTATCAGACCCAAGTAATGATTTATCTTCTCCAAAGCAGCGCCAAACATAGCCTCTTTCGATTGAAGAGTGTGACTGTTGTCCTTTATATTGAGTGTCATGTTTTTCTCCCTCTCTGGGTCTTCTTTTGAGTGACAGCAGGGTCTATATAAACATTCTTAGGTGGAATTGAATACTTTTTAATACCTTTTTAATACCGTCACAATATTTTTTAAGACTAACACGAATTCGAGGCGCAACTATGACAACCTTTCAAACTTCTGTAAGGATCGGACAGTACAGCCATGTGCAGAGCGAACAGACTTTATTGTGAAAGGGAAGGGGATCGATAGAGTCTTGGAGCGGTGGACGGGCGAGGCTGTATTCGCTGGTGGCTGGATGACAGGACGCTTCTGGAGCGGGCGACAGCTGCTGCAAAAGTGGGACAGGACTGACAAGACAAGGACCGAATCACCAGGAAACGGGGAGTCAAGCTTTCTAAGATCGATGCGGACAAGGGCATGACAAGACAAGCTGACAACTGGAGTTGCGCTGGTCGCACTAATATAGCCCTCTTGATGAGCTAGCACCAGGTGCCGGTGATCAGGGTGATAGTGGGGCATGGCTGAGCGGCCGGCGTCGCCCACTCGTGACAACTTCAGTGTTAGGGGTTACTAATAAATAAAAAATATAATAAATACATATTATTGTCATTTCCTCACATGACTTCTGAGAAGTTAAATGCAATGAAAGGCCAAAACGTTTTTTCATTTTTTTGTAGAAAGAGCCCACACAACTTTTGCAAACATTCTATCTTATTGAGGATCCAACCTTAGCCTACAACTATGGCATTACATTTCCCTTAAGTACAACATAAGTTATAGATGTTTTTTTTTATCGAATGAATTTGCCAATATTATAGCTACTATTACAGATAATCAACAGTAAGCTAAATGGTTCAAATCCATGAAAATACTTATTATTTACTGATGGTTCTCTCTTGAGAAAGTGTTGAGTTTTGTCATGTAGGTTCATATAAAGCCTTGTGTGACCCTCCGGTGTGTAGTCAGGGATCCGCACCTGTTTGTCAAGAACAAGGCAGGGCGACCAACTGCAGCACGGATCTTTATTGAAAGAGGGGAAAGGGGAAGTGGAAGGTTGAACTGCCTGCTTGGCTGGTGTAGCTGGGCAGCGGAACAGGAAACGACGGATGACCGGGACAGAGTCGCAGTGGAGTGCTGACCTCAGAGCGACAAGCTGGCTGGTGGCGGGAACCAACCTGGCGGAGCGAGCAGCAGAGCAAGCACGCAGGGTGGAAGATTGCAGCGCGTAGTCGTGGTCGCAGGCTAGCAGGTGGTCGGGGCAGGCAGTGATCAGAGCGTCGTCAAGGCAAGTGGTCAAGTTGGATGATAGAGTTTTGCCCACTCTACCTTTGATGCAAGAAACACATGTGAGACAGTTTGGCCATTTAAGTCTAAGTTTAAGTCTAAGTTTCGTCTCTTGCTAGGAAATATTTATTGCGAGAAAGCAGGGTGGGGGTGGGAGTGAACAGGTTTCGGGGGTCGGGGGGTTAAAGTAAAACACTTCTTTTCTTACACCTATGTATGTTCAAAGAGGGACTAATGTTTTAGCTAATGCAGCGCTAGCAAGCTGTCCTGAAAGACATACTCATGTTCTGATGAGTTTGAACTAATGGTTAAAACTACCATCAGCGAGTGTCTGACGAGGTCAAAGGTAATTATTTGATTGATTTATTGTATTCGCAGAAATGTAAGTCAAGTCAAGTTTATTTACATAGCCCTAAATCACAGAAAAGTCTCAAAGGGCTTCACGTGCAAAAATTGAAAATTATTTTCAACGTCCCCTGATCTTAACTCGCAGAAGGGCAAGGAAAAATTCAAAAACCACTACTGGGGAAAAATGAGAAACCTTGAGAAGAGACCACAGATTTCCAGGATGACCAGATTGCAGTAGATGCAGAGAGGGCACAGGACACATAATATAAAACAATCCAAAGAAAAAGTGGATGTCTATATTCAAAGTGAAGAGCTGCAGCAAGGTACCCTCAATTGTCCTGGCAGTGTCTTTGAGGGTGAGAATCCGCTTCAGATCCCTCATCCTGATTGGTCGACAAGAAATCCAGACATCCATTTTCAGTCACCCAGCCGGGGTGGGGGATGCAGAACAGAGACCACAAACTCCAGCCGGATTGGCCAACACAGGTTAATTTAATGGCCATTGCATAAAAATGAACCCTAACCCTTTAATGGTGTCTTAAATGTCTCTACTGAGGTAGCAGTTCTGATATTTATCTGTAGGGCATTCCAAAGCTTTGGAGCCCGAATAGAAAATGCTCTAGACCAGGGGTCACCAACACGGTGCCCGTGGGCACCAGGTAACCCGTGAGGACCGCATGAGTCGCCCACAAGACTGTTCTAAGATTAGCTGAAATAGCGGCACTTGTCAGTGAGCTGCATCTATTTCTTTTACAGTCAAACCTCGGTTTTCGAACGTTCCGGTTCTCGAACAAATCGGAATTCGAACAAAAAATTCAAGATTTTTTTGCTTTGGCTGTCGAACAAAATTCGGACGTTGAACCTTGCGAGATGAGCTGGGAGGACCCGAGAAAACCCGACTGCGCGGCCTGGATGCCGACTGACTTCGTTGTTATTGTATTTTTGTTACTTTGAGGATTGTATTAACCCCTAATCATGCCTCCAAAGAAAGCAAGTTGAAGCAGTAAAGCCACCCTAAAACACAAAGACGCTCCTAAAGAAATGCGACAGTGAGCGGCTGGCGCGCTGCGGTTGCGCGATCGGACCAAATTAAGCTCCCTGCGCACTGAGGTCCACTTAAATTTTGGAAAGTACATCAGGACTTTAAAATATATTTTCTAAATTTCAGCGACGACTCTGTCACAGTAATGCGACCAGCGCGGTGCAGTTGCTATGGTTGCGCATTCGGCAGTGCGCTGCAGTTGCGCAATCGGACAAATTTGCGCAAATGAAAAAATGCTTAATTTTTTTTTTCCCCATTATTTGGAATGGGAAAAATAGATTCGGAATTCGACCAATGCACTTCTCGAACCGCCTTCTGGAACGGATTGTGGTCGAAAACCAAGGTTTGACTGTATTTTTGCTATTCTTGTTAAAGTCACACTTACATGTGAACTGGAAATGACAATAACACATCGTGAAAGCCAAATTGAGAAAATTGGCTATTTCAGAAGTGTGTGTCAAACTGGTAGACCTTTGCCTTAATCAGTACCCAGGAAGTAGCTCTCGGTCTAAGAAAAGTTTGTGACCCCTGCTCGAGACCCTGCTGACTTCTTTTTGGCCCTTGGGGTCACAAAAGACTAGTGTTTTGCGAGCAAAGGTTACGGGACGGAATGTAAGGTACAACTAGGTCGATGAAATACGAAGGCGCTAAGCCAGGGGTGTCCAAACTTTTTGCCACATTTGGTTAGATGAAAATGTATAGGGGCCGACCATTCGCACCGACATTCCTCGAACCACTACCATTGTAAATGAACTTGTAAATATGTAACTATATCCTTTGCTGTCGGCAGATAGATTGATATTGCAAATGAGAATCTGCTCTCAATTGCACTACCAGAAAAGTTAGATTAAAATATTAATAATAAATGAAATACAAATGAACAATTTTATGAAAGTTGAATGATTTTTTTATTAGATGTATTAAGTTTGTTTTATTATTTATAGTTATTGTTGCATTAATAAGAAGGCTGATATTAGTGTTTGTGACTGCAGTAAACAGGCCAGGTTACATCATGTCAGATTCCTAATCCAAATTAAATCATTCTCCATTTGATCTTTTTTATTTCACCTTAATACGCAACAAATTATTTCATAATCACAAAATAAAATCCATAGTATTTTTGTTGTTTGCGATCACTGTGAGTGGGCGGTGCGGACGCGTAGTAATGTGTAGAGCAGGGGTGCTCAATACGTCGATCGCGATCGAGCAGTCGATCGCCAAGCTACTACTGGTCGATCGCATGATGTTTAAAAAAACTAATAAAAAAAGGCTGTGTGCGAGAATCCAGCCCATCGCTTGATTGACATACTGTCGGGAGGCAATCACAGTGAACCGCACATGCGCATTAGACAATGACTACAACCCCTCACCGCAGCATGTTTAACGGCCACGCACACACAAACCGCCAAGTTTATAAGCTTCAACGCACGCACTCGTTTTTTTCTTTTAAACAAAAGAAAGTTTATGACCATCAAAAATGAGTGGGGTTGCTGGACCAAGTAAGAAGCCAAAAACGTATCACTTTTATACGGAATGGGAGTTGGACTTTTTTCTCACAATGTCATTTTCTAAGTGCGTTACAAAAATACACGCACTATATTATTTATTTATTTATTTATTTATTTATTTATTTATTTATTTATTTATTTATTTATTTATTTATTTATTTATTGATTGTAGTGGGTAGATCTTTGTGACTTGGTCATTTTAAAAGTAGCTCGTAAGCTGAAAAAGTTTGAGCACCCCTGGTGTAGAGTAATGTATCCCAACGAATAAGCCGCGCCGCTGCACACTGGTGTGCCGTGAAAGATGTGCAGCTGTACCGCAAAAATTGTTTAATAATAACTACGGAGCGCATTGTAAACAAGATCACCAAACCACTAGTCAGTTAGCGCAAAGCCTGGTCAGCCACTTGCTAATCGCACAAATCTTGAGATTTTATGTTGTGTCGGTGTGATTGTGCTGCATCGTCACACATTCAGTTTATGTGTGAGCTTTTGATAGCGGTGATGCGCTGACGGCCGTGGTGCGTTTATGGACTGACGGAAATCCCACCATTTATAGTGGATATTTTTAGAGCTAATCTGCAACAGTAAAGACAGCCATGTTCATTCTTTTGGCTTTTCATGACAGTCGCTTTTAATAGTTTATTCCTTACACTGTTTATAACTGTCACTTTTAGTAGAAAAAGAAATACAATTGAAAAAAATATATATATTTTTAATTATTCAACTTACTCTCTCTACATATAGTACTTTATTTACATATATAGCACGTTCACAACATCTTTCATCATAATATAGCTCATTTTAATATCGAACCTGGTGTAACACTTTTGTAACATGATTTTTGGCGGTGGTGTGCCTCGAGATTTTTTTTAATGAAAAGATGTGCCGTAAATGAAAAAAAAAAGGTTGGGAAACACTGGTGTAGAGTTAGTACGAAGTAGACAGCTCTCGTCAGTAGTCCATTTTTTTTTTTTTTCCCTGCATTTCCTCGTGCAGCATCACTAATTTTAGCGTCGCCTTAGTGTGTGGACATTTGAATGAGGAAGTGTCTGTGTCACTGATTATCTTGCAAACGGACACATGTGTGCGTGTGAACTGGGAAGGGACGGAGGAGAAACGCTCGCAACCGATCATGAGCGCTGGCTCATGTTCACGTTTCCGTTAGGACGAGTTTCATTTCTGTGGCTCGCTCTGGGGCGCGCAAATCCCCGCGACAGTGCCAGCGGGCCACTTATTATTGATTTTATGACACAATACTTCGGGCCAGTTTGTATTTAGGAATTTTTAGGCCGGAATTTTGTTATCACTGCGCAAAGCCATGCAGTGTTTTATAGGTTAATAAAAGAACCTTGAAGTCGCATCTTAAATGGACCGGGAGCCAATGTATGTTGGCTAAGGGTGTTTTCACACCTGGACCCTTTTAAAAGAACCAAAGTCAGGCCTCTTTAAGGGTGTTTTCACACCTGGAGCCTTTTAAAAGAAGCAAAATCAGGCCTCTTTAAGTGGACCAAAAAGTGGACCAAGAGGAAACAAACTCAGTTCTTTTTGTGTTCACATTGTGAGTGTATGTCAAAGAGTACCGAGTTCTCTTTCTGGTTCAGTTCAGCCTTGATGGGGCCTCAGTCCTCTTTCTGTTCTCACTAGGTCCTCTAGAGCTCTCACACTCCCACTGCACTGCATTCTGGGTAGTTTTTGATATCCCCTGACTCCCTACTTCTTCGCATTTTATCTCGAGTAGCTAAATACTTTATTTTTCCATCCATCCATCCATTTTCCGAACCGCTTAGTCCCCACGGGGGTCGCGGGCGTGCTGGAGCCTATCCCAGCCGTCATCGGGCAGTAGGCGGGGGACACCCTGAACTGGTTGCCAGCCAATCGCAGGGCACACAGAGACAGACAACCAATCGCACTCACACTCACACCTAGGGACAATTTGGAGTCTTCAATCGGCCTACCAAGCATGTTTTTGGAATGTGGGAGGAAACCGGAGTGCCTGGAGAAAACCCACGCGGGCCCGGGGAGAACATGCAAACTCCACACAGGGAGGGCCGGAGGTGGAATCGAACCCGTACCTTCCTAACTGTGAGGCGGACGTGCTAACCAGTGCGCCACCGAGCCGCCTACTTTATTTTTTTCACTTTTATTCTGCATTGTATAGAAGTTCTATCAAAACCGGCTGCTTTCATTCTCTCAGAAAATTCTTGAAATACTTTCGCATTACGGTGGGTCGTAGATAGTTGTGATTTAATGCTGTCGTCGTTCCAAATTTCCAAAAGACATTCCGTTTCGTCTTCTCCCCAAACTATGCCGCGTCCAGGTGCCGTGGCAGAACTTTGAACGGCACATGCTTCTCTACGTTTACTATTAGAACCACGGTCACGACCACGACTTGCTGCTGCCATACTTTGGATTCTCTGTTCTCTACAGTTTTGTTTTAGCGCCTGCAGTCACGTGACCAATCTACGGCAAGCCAAGGAGGTTACGATACAGTGCAAAAAGGCCAAGTGAACCCAGTGCGCTTTGTGTTCACAATGCACAGATTAGGTGAACCGTACCATTGACTTTTTAGCGAACCGGTGGTCTCAGTACGGTTCGTTTTAAAGGGGTCTGAGTACGGTTGGCGTTTTCACATATGCACAAAAAATGCTGAGTCATCGATCTGAGTTCGTTTAGAGGGCTGAAAGGGACCAAGTGTGAAAACACCCTTAAAGAGGCCTGACTTTGGTTCTTTTAAAAGGGTCCAGGTGTGAAAACACCCTTAATACTGGGCTTAGGAAGACCAGAGAACAATACATTACAGTAGTCAAGGTGCGATGTAATAAACGCATGTATAATAATTTCTGCATCACGAGTTGAAGAATCGGACGAATTTTAGCAATATTACAAAGGAGAAAAAACACAGTTCTAGTTATAGTCTTAATGTGTTTTTGAAATGAGAGCGTTTGGTCAAATATAACCCCAAGATTGGTCACAGTATCACTTTGGATGATACTAGATGGTATGACACTGCAAGGTCGGTCAGTGGATAACTATCTATGCTTGATTTGACATGAACGTAATGCCAAACTGCGCGCATTCTTATTTTATAGTAGGTGCGCTTCTTGTCCCTTTTGCCTTCTTTCTGAATCCTCCGTGATCACGTGAATTACAAACAAAAGCTCAGAATGTATATATGTGAACTATGTTGTCTTATTGCTATTACCCCAGTTTTTTCATCTTCAGAAATTTAAAAGACAGAGCTTTTTTGCGACATTCTTTGCTGGAATCCTCTACCCATAATGTCTACACGAAGATCTAACTTTCATTATTTTCATTAGAAAGTTCTTAACAAATGCTATCTGCACCTCGATATGGCGGATGACTTTTTGCTACACTTGTCTCCTTGAACTATAGCACCTATTCAACAGGTAAGTCCACGCATGATACTTCAATTTTTTTTTTTTTTTCCACATCTAACCTTTTGGACTTCAATGACTAACGCTAACCGGGCTTTTTTGTTATTGTTCTTGTTGTTGCTATTCCATTGACATCGAACACCATGATACTCACCATACAGTAATTACTTCTTTATTGCATATTACCATGTGTTTATGCCACTTGCACTCTGTTAGAGTGGTGCTCACTCTAACTTATTTTTGCAAGAACCACACGAGAGACAGTATGCCTTTTTAAGCACTTGCAAGTGGAGAGTCATTCGTCGCTGTGCATACAGCGATGATCGAATGAGGTCTGACTCAGGCCTCTTGCAAGAGCATTTTTATTGAGAGAAACAGGGTGGGGATGAGAGTGGGGGTGAGAGTGGTGGTGAGAGTGGATAGGGTGGGGTTGAAGCCCTTGGCCTCTGGTCAAAGCATAGCAGGGGTCTTTTACGACGTGTAAACAGAACAACTTTGATTGCTTCCTCTGCAGCTGGTCAGTCAGTTCAAAAGATCTTAGCACTTTGTTCTACTACTTCTGTTAAGACAGGACAAGCTAGGTTAATTATTACAGGTTACCTTCCAACATAATCATAGGATCAAACTAATCTAGCAACCCTAACACACTCTTAGATGTGACACTCATTAACGACGTAAACAGGACATTGTTGTTACGCAACATCATGCTCGGCAGAAGCCATTTTGTTGTATAACTGCCGGAGTTTGTATGCCAATATGGTAGAAGTAATTATATTATTGGAGACAATCCTGAACTGACCCACCAACTCAGGAGGTCATGAATAAAATAAATCCATCCATCCATCCATCTTCTTCCGCTTATCCGGGGTCGGGTCGCGGGGGCAGCAGCTTTAGGAGGGACTCCCAGACTTCCCTCTCCCCAGCCACTTCATCCAGCTCATCCCGGGGGATCCCAAGGCGTTCCCAGGCCAGCTGAGAGACATAGTCTCTCCAGCGCGTCCTGGGTCGTCCCCGGGGTCTCCTACCGGTGGGACATGCCCGGAACACCTCCCCAGGGAGGCGTCCAGGAGGCATCCTGATAAGATGCCCGAGCCACCTCATCTGGCTCCTCTCAACGTGGAGGAGTATCGACTCTACTCCGAGTCTCTCCCGGATGACCGAGCTTCTCACCCTATCTCTAAGGGAGAGCCCGGACATCCTGCGGAGAAAACTCATTTCGACCCCTTGTATCCGAGATCTCGTTCTTTCGGTCACGACCCATAGCTCGTGACCATAGGTGAGGGTAGGAGCGTAAATCGACCGGTAAATTGAGAGCTTTGCCTTTTGGCTCAGCTCTCTCTTCACCACAACGGACCGGTACAGGGTCCGCATTACTGCCGACGCTGCACCGATCCGCCTGTCGATCTCACGCTCCATCCTCCCCTCACTCGTGAACAAGACTCCAAGATATTTGAACTCCTCCACTTGGGGCAGGATCTCATCCCCGATCCGGAGAGGGCATTCCACCCTTTTCCGATCGAGGACCATGGACTCGGATTTGGAGGTGCTGACCCTCATCCCGACCGCTTCACACTCGGCTGCGAATCGTTCCAGCGAGAGCTGGAGATCACGGCCTGAAGAAGCCAACAGCACCACGTCATCTGCAAAAAGCAGAGACGCGATGCTGAATAAAATAAAGAATGTGATAATGCCACATGCGCTCTGAGATGTAACACGCTTTAACAACGTAAACAGGACATTGTTGTTACGCAATATCATGCTCGGCATTAGACATTTTGTTGGATAGATGCTGGCGTTTGTATGAAGATATTGTTTTCGGTAAAGTGATAAAGCTGTGCGATACTGCTCAAGAAATACCAAAAGTAACTCAAATTGTATTTTTTTTCCTCCTGAATACTCTTATACTGAATAAAGTATTTTTGAAGATGACATTTTATTGGACTCACAGAACTCCTGTTTGAGTAGCATTTTTTCGTTATCCTCCGCATATGCAGAATTATAGCAGAAACGTTTTAGTTGAACTAATTTATTTAGATGTTCAATTGTCCATCCATCCATCCATCCTCTTCCGCTTGGGTTCGAAGTCCATTATCCTCACTTGCACCACTCGCTAGCTACAGCAGCCGGCACCTTACATAGTAATTACTATTAACACACCCCTTCCACCACACGCGCTGTGTGGTTGATACGAACTGTGGGGGCGGGTGTTAATTAATATAAACCAATCGTCTTTCCCTCCTCACATGCTCCTGGCGTGAGTGGCCTGGCCTGTCTCTCTGATAGGCGAGCCGCCACACCGGCAGACAACAACAAAAAAAAAAAAAAAGGGACGCCGAGAGACTCAGGCCAGCAGGCCAATCCTAGGCCGGCGCTTTGGGAATACTCCCGGTTCTCCCGATGGTCAGTCCGGGCGTGCCAAACCCCAATAATCATGAGCATAATAAACCGCATCCCAGTGTAGTATTTGTGACGTCAAACTATGCGACCCCTCGCTGTACACCGCCTGGTGTCATACACATACCACCACATTCTTATTGTTTCTTAAGATTTAAATGAAGCACCGGCATTCTAAATAATCCGTAATTGTTGTTGTGAGACACTTCAATATTGCCAAATGTAATATCCACCAATTTATTTATTTATTTAATCCTTAATGAGAGACGCTTTACTACGCTACATACTGTATTGGCATTTTTACATCTCTCAGCACTGAAAGGAAGGAGTTTAGTAAAGAAAAAAATATTTTATTATGCATTCACTTAAAATTGGCTGCTCGGTGGCACACTGGTCAGCACGTCCGCCTCACAGTCAGGAGGGTGCTGGTTCGATTCCACTTCCGACCCTCCCTGTGTGGAGTTTGCATGTTCTCCCCATATCTGCATGGGTTTTCTCCGGGCACTCCGGTTTTCTCCCATATCCCAAAAACATGCTTGGTAGGCTATTTGAGCACTCCAAATTGCCCCGAGGTGTGAGAGCGAGTGCAGATGGTTGTTTGTCTCCGTGTGCCCAGCGATCGGCTGGCAACCGGTTCAGGGTGTCCCCCGCCTATTGCCTGATGACTGCTGGGATAGGTTCCAGGACGCCCGTGGTATTTTAGCCTCTGATGAAGTGTTTATTATTATTTCATTTAAATATTAGATTCCAGATTTAATTCCATATGCTAAAATATCCATGACTTTTACAGTTGATTTCTGTGCAGTGTATTTTCCTCTAGCACAAACTTTGAAAAAAAAAATTGAAGTCTGAGCTGTGAAAATGAGGAGGAGGGAGGGGATGTGCCCTGCCTTAGCTGTTTTAAAGCCTGGGAGGTGTATTTTCATTTTTCTTACGCTGTAATGTACCGTATTTTTCGGACTAAAATTCGCTCCGGAATATACGTCGCGTTAGCCATAAAATGCACAATAAAGTGAAAAAAAACATATATAAGTCGCTCCGGAGTATAAGTCGCATTCTGGGGAAAATGTATTCGACAAAATCCAACACCAAGAACAGACATGAACAAGCAACAACAGGCTAAACAATATGCTAACGAAGAGCTGAGAACGGGCCTGATGTAACATTCAGAGCTATTCAAATAACTATACATAAATAACACATTTATCAAACCAACTGTGTCACTCCAATTCATTAAATCCATCGATCGTCCTTTATGTAAACGATGCCGCATGTGCGCCGCGCCGCTGGCATCGGACTCGTCGTGAGTTGCAGTTCTAAATATTCCACAGACCCATATAACGATATATAAAGTATATATCAAATAACTATCATATAAACAACAATATTATCAAACCATCTATCACTCCAAATCATAAAATCCATCGATCAAATTCCTAGTCCTCGCCCTTTATGTAAACAATGCCGCGTATGGCGCCGCATAGTATGCGCCGCGACGCTGACATCGGACTCTTTGTAAGTTGCATTTCTAATTATTCCACAGACCCATATAACGATATATAAAGTATATTTCAAATAACTACCATCTTACAACAATATTATCAAACCATCTGTGTCACTACAAATCATTAAATCCATCGATCAAATTCCTCGTCCTTTATGTCAACAACGCCGCGCACGCGCCACAAAAATCTAGTATATAACTATATTGTAGCTTTAACAAAGTACCAGGAAAGACGTGGGTTTGGTAAACGGCTCTTTATTTAACAAACAACAGTTCAACGAGCCAACAACTACTGAACTGTAACGATAAAAACATATACAAGTTGCTACACGAAATAAAATATATCAAATAACTATAACATAAATAAGGTTTTTAAACCTTGTGTCACTCCAAATCATTAAATCCTCAAACGTGGGGCCCTCCGTCATCTTCGTCATCGCGTGATTGAATCCTTTGTCCTTTTTGTAAACAACCGCCGCGCTGCTGACGTCACTTTCAGTTCAAAAGACAGTAATCACTTGCTACATCGCGGTTCGTTTATCGCGGTTTCACTACATCGCGGATTTTTGAATTTTGAAAATTTGTGAAAAAATTCACATATAAGTCGCTCCTGAGTATTAGTCGCCCCCCCACGCAAACTATGAAAAAAAAACGCGACTTATAGTCCGAAAATTATGGTAGTTTGTCTCACGTCTACAGGTTCATAACATCAACATTATTAACATGGCCACTTTGTAATATTTAATATTAAATAATATTTACTTTTGATTTACAGCCCTGCGTGAAGAATCGCTGCTGTGATGCCAGTTCAGTTTGAAGCTGCTTCACTTTATCAGCGCGGTCACTCCCTGTTAGCTTGTCGTATGTGTTAGCATGTTTAGTCTGATAGTGTCTCTTCTCTTAAAAGTGACGGCCCTCAACGTCAACTTTCCTTGTTTTCTTTGCAGTCGCCATGGGAGAAATGAGCGGAGAGGGGTGGTGCTCCTACCTTTTGGTAATAGGAGGAATTACAGTTTCAAGTTTCATGATTTTTTTTTTTATTCAGTTTGACAGTGCAGGCGGGCCATAAATAAGATATTATAAGACCGAAGCTCCGGGCCGTATGAAATCTGACTGGTGGCCGGATTTGGCCCGTGGGCCGTACTTTGGACATTAAGGCAAAAAATGTATCAACGTTTGCCAAAATCTTGAGTTATGTATGTGATGTAGCGATGTATTTATTTTTTAAGGTTTGAAGGAAGCTGTTCCTCACATCGGAGGCTTGCTCTTTAAGCCCCCTGTATGGCTAAACTGATTTACCCCGGAGATAGAATTTGAACCGAGAGAAAGACATCAAAATATTCCCTTCAGCATCCATCATGTTTTCAAGCAGTCGGTCAAAGACAAAGTGAGGTTGAAAAACAGAAAGTCTTCCCAGATGGACTGTGAAACGATGGAACATAAGCAAGCTCTTGCGCCTACCGGACAAACGGACTTACTTCATTTGACGGCTTTCCAACAGCCAATCGCAGTGCGCATCAATAGCATCCCCAAATCCTTGTGACACCTGTTTTCTGAAAGTCACTTGGACCTACCTCTAAAAAATCTGTGAGAAATGGCCTCTGACGTTGTTGCCGAAACAACACTCACATGTGTAAACACTGTGACATTAAGACAGTCATCATCGTCCCCATGGCACGACTGTTAGGGTTGACAAATTATTTTGATCATATGATTATTTTGGAATGTTGACTAGAATCATTAACTTTTTTAAAAGCTTCAACCTTTCCTTGACTCATTGAAACTTTCCACATTTCAGTTGTTGAAACATTCTTGCTTAGTTATCTAAAATTGCTCCACTGGTATCTAAGTATCTAAGACAGTGGTTCTTAACCTGGGTTCGATCGAACCCTAGGGGTTCCGTGAGTCGGCTTCAGGGGTTCGGCAGAGCTTGTATGTCATTCCCCCCACCCGCCCGGCGGAGGGCCGAACACACCTGAATGTCGTGTAAATTCGCGATAATACATATCTGAACTGGTCTTGCAAAGGCAACAGCAGAAGTCACACTGATTTGCTGGTATGTCATCCCCCCCCCCCCCCTAAAGAGGGGTTCGGTGAATACGCATATGAAACTGATGGAGTTCGGTACCTTCAACAAGGTTAAGAACCACTGATCTAAGAGCTAAGACCCTCTGCACTGATTAACCAGTTTGCAGAGGTGATCCCCAAAACCTGTTCACTCTCACCCCCACCCTGCTTTCTCTCAATAAATATTCTCTTGCAAGAAGTGAAAGTTAGACTGCTTTCAAGCACCTCTGTACCACACAGGGTGCTGATGGCTTTCTCCGCTTGGAAGCGTAAAATGGGCAAACTGTCTCACGTGTGGTTCTTGCATAAAGTAGAGTGTGGAAAACTCTATCAATGACCTTCGTCTTGGTCACCTCACAGCCTCAGTTTCACACACTCCTCTTCAAACAAGAACAGACTACCCTGCTCCTTCTCTCATCATAAAAGTGTACTTCCCTGATACAACACCCCTTAAGTAAGCATAAAGACTCTGCATTCCAGGCTTATAAATTCTTGCTTAGCAAGAACCTACGTCAGGGGTGTCAAACAATTTTTTTCCGCAGGCTGCATTACAATGCCTATGACTACAGTCATAGCTTCTGTCGGAGGGCCATTTGTCAACCCAAATAAATGTATGAGCACCTCATATTATATACATTGGAGCCTCGGTTTTCAAACGTCCCGGTTCTCGAACAAATCGGTATTCAAACAAAAAATTAGAGATTTTTTTTGCTTCGGATGTCGGACAAAATTTGGTTGTCGAACCTCGCAAGATGAACCGAGAGGACCCGCATGCCAACTGACTCCGTTCGTTATTACATTCTCGTTACTCTGAGGATTGCATTAACTCTAATCATGCCTCCAAAGGAAGCAAGTAGGAGCAGTAAAGCCATTCTAAAACACAAAGACGCTCCTAAAGCCACGCGACACTGAGCGCCCGGCGCGCTGGATTGCGCGATCGGACCAAATTAAGCTCCCTGCGCACTGAGGTCCACTTACATTTTGGAAAGTAGATTAGGACTTCAAAAATATTTTCTACATTTTAGCGACCGCTCTGTCACAATAATGCGACCAGCGCGGTGCAGTTGCGCGGTCGGCGGCGCGCAACTGTTGCGCGTTCGGCGGTGCGCTGCAGTTGCGCGATCAGACAAAATTAAGCTCCCTGCGCACTGATGTCCACTAATTTTGGAAAGTACAGCAGGACTTTAAAAATATTTTCTAAGTTTCAGCGACGGCTCTGCAAATGAAAAAATGCTTAAAAAAGGCGTTTTTTTGTTTGGCTTGGAACGGATTAATTTTCTGTCCATTATTTGTAATGGGAAAATATGATTTGGAATTCGAACAATTCACTTCTCGAACAGCCTTTTGGAAGGAATTGTGTTCGAAAACCGAGGCTCCACTGTACAGTAAAAGCTACAAAACAAACTGACAAATAACTCATTTTCAAATTGAGACGAGTAAAAACTGGTCAAATATTTAAAAAAATATATATATTAAAAGTGAAGACAATTTGCAATTCTAGTCATGACACGAATTTGATGCATTGTCTTTGCAGGCCACATAAAATGATGTGGCGGGCCATATCTGGCCCCCGGGCCTTAGGTTTGACACATGTGACCTACGTATTTCCGTCCATCATGGCACGACCAAGCATGATTTTTGGGTGTGGGAGGAAACCAGATGACATGGAGTAAACCCACGCAGGCACGGGAGAAAAGGCAAACTCCACACAAGGATGGCTGGAGGTGGAATTGAACCTGCACCCTCTGAAATGTGAGGCGGATATTTTAACCAGTGCTCCACCCTGGGGACGCAGACCTTTTATTAACACAACATGTATTGACAGAGATGAAGAAAACATACAAACATGCATAAATCTCAGCAACGACCATAAAGAACTTAATGTAGAGGGAACACTAGCAACAGACTATTAATAAGTAAAATAGGACCACTTACAGGGGTAAAGTTGGCAATGTGATATGAGCTACACGTAAAGCTCCGCAGAACACATGAGCTGGAAAAAGAATTCTGAAAAGCATGATGCAACAACGTGTCATCAACAATAGCCCAGTGCCCTCTAGTGGCCGGAGGAAACCTCTAAAGTACACGCAGCAGCTCCATTTCCTTGGTTAAAGGAAAATCGACTGTCTTTAACTTAAAAGCGGCGTCATTTGGTTTTCTTTTGTCCCCATAGTGAGGGTTTGCCTATAAAAGCTTCCTTTCTCCACTAATATCCGTCTTGATCTCGTCCTGTCCTTGTTCGTGTCAATTGTGCGGCACTATTTGCCTGGTGGACGGACATGCACTCAACACACCACTCAGTGACCGTGTGTCTGGTGACATCCCTCTGCCCAGCAGAGCGGTGCCACACAACAGCGGTCCGCGACCTTTTTACTCACGGGTGTATACGTGTATTAGACATTACAAAAAATCCATTGATGTGCCAGACCGGACTACAAGCCCAAGGGTTCAAAGCTTGTGTAAAAAGTAGCAGCTTATAGCCTGGAAAATACAGTACTTTATTCAGTATAAAAGTATTCTGGAGGAAAGAAAATACAATTTGAGTTACGATTGGTATTTCTTCAGCAATATCGCACCGCTTTATCACTTGACCAAAAACGAGATTTGCGGTGTTTGTCAATTATATTCAGGACCTCCTGCGTTGGTGGGTCAGTTCAGGATTGTCTCCAATAATATTATTACCTCTCCTATATTGTCATACAAACACCAGCATCTACACAATGTCTTATGCCGAGCATGATGCCATGTAATAACAATATCCTATTTACGTCGCTAAAGCGTGTAACATCTCAGAGCGCATGTGGCATAAGCTCATTGTATATGCAAAGCAGCGGTTAGGTGACACCCAAACTGACAACGGCTGTCTGGATTTCTCACGGCCCAATTAGATGAGGGAACTGCGGCGGATTACCCCCCTCGAAGACACTGCCAGGACAATCAAGGGCACCTCCTGCAGCTCTTCACTAAATTGGGGTCATGAAAGGAGCGTCCACGTCACGGCCCCGGGAGTATTGACGAGATCAACTAGATCAACTAGATACTGGTAATCCCTTCACCACTACAAGCAAAAGTTACAAGCTACAACACAGCTACAAGCTACGCTACAAGCTACGCCAAAAGCTGCAAGCTACAAGCTGTTAGAGTGGTGCTCACTCTAACTTATTTTGCAAGAACCACACGGGAGACAGTCTGCCCTTTAAACACTTGCAAGTGGAGAATTTGCTCGTTACTGCAGGTACAGAAGTGTTCGAACAAAGTCTGCCTTTGGTCTCTTGCAAGAGCATATTTATTGAGAACAGGTAGGGTGGTTAATCAGTGCGGTGGGTCCCAGCTCATTGTTTTACAAGGTCGTGGAAACAAGAACTAGTGGAGCATTTTAGATGACTAACTAAGCAAGAATGTTTCTACACCATTTGGAAAGTTTCAACAACTGAATGGTTAAACTTTTCAGAGTCAAGGAAAGGTAAAAAGTTTAAACAAAGTTAATAATTCTAGTCTACAATCCAATATAATCACACAATCAAGATAACCAAGATAATCTGTGAACCCTAACATATCCCTCCTGTTTATCATATGATTATGTCAACCCCGATCAATCAAACATAAGTAAGAAAACATATCGAAGAAAGAATAATAAAAATAATAATAAAAAAGATCAATAAAAAAACAGAGATGATAGGGGACGGGTTGGGGATCGTGTAGGGTGACACATGATAAAAACAACAAACAATGACAGCAATAATTTCCAGTGAAGATGAGGTTTATCCCCAATACTCCAGTTCAATTTTAGTGTGTAAGTAAAAAACCTGTGGCAAGATGTTTCAATGCAGGAAAAGTCTCAGACGGTCCCTCTGCCTTAGGCGACCAGAATGTTATCAATAAAAAAAGAAAAAGAAAAACACAGAAACAGTACATCATTGTATCCATCACTTGCGAAGCATTTTTAATGGTGAAATCATTAAGTTTCTGCAAAATATGTACGGCGAAACAGCATCATCGCAATCATCTTTCCGCAGCGCGTCATAGTCATCACATCCGACATGTCTGATATGTTGTATTTGCACCTGTGCTATGAAAGAAGATAAAGATCTTGACACAGCAGACTTCAAACATGGGACAACACAGGTCGCAAATAAGCACAATAACACCAGCACAACAAGCACAGGAGTCCAAAATTTCAACAGCAGTTGTGGCAACTGCTGTTGAAATTTGTTTGAAATTGGTGGCCAGTTGCCAGAGAATAGCCATGAAAAGAAATCCCATTGATGTGGGACTTTGTCGTTTGACATGGCCTGCTGTAAGTTCTTCAGTAATTTCCTGGCGTTGTTGTGTCATTTTCTCCTGGAATGTATGTGCAACAGGAAGTCCCAATAATGTGGCACACGCCACCTTGTGCTGCAGTCATCAAGTCCAGAACCATCCTGTTTTGCAAGACCATTAGCCTAATAGCCTGAATCTCTCTGTTTTGTCCATCATTGACCTGCAGCGAGAGATTCACAAAAGATTGGAAACGATAGTTCAGTGTCTCGATGAAGAGTGATTGTTTTCCAACTCCGATCCAAGGAAGAAGCGCATGAACAACTTTGTCTCCGACGGACCATACTTTATGGTCGTCTGGAACATTCGCACCCTAGACAGGGTCATGAGGGTCAAAGGTTGCAACAGCCCTGCGTTGACGTCCAGAAGAGTTGTGTGCTGTCATCAGCTGATGATGTTGTATCCTCTAGGTGTGGTCCGTCACCCACACTGGTGCACACACTCCTGTCCAGTTGGCAGGCAGCATCGGATAAACCTTGTGACCACAAAGCCACCAGCCATTCTGAATGAAGTATGTTCCGTTCAATGGTGCAGCCATGTCGGTGGGAGAGCCCTCACCACCTGAAATGGCTCTCTTATCCTGACACTCAGCAGTGATGTCCAAAGCTCCCATCCAGTTTCCTCCTGGAGAGCAGTCGTCGTTAATGCATTTGTGGGTCTCGTTACCTTGGATGTAACATGTGTAGTTCACTCCAGCTGGTCTCTCTGTGTAGGCCACTTGCGGCAATGTTTGTCCTTTAACAGTCACTTTGAGATTTGTCCAGAAAAGCTGATCACAGGTACCGTCTGCAAGTCCAGGGCAGGAAGGGTCGGTATCACTGACTGTGACAGCACGGTGTTGATATCAAACTCCTCCCATGGATGCCATACATTTCGCTTCTGTGACATTCATTGATATGGCCTCCAAGTGAACTTGTGTGGAGGAACACACATAACATCCATCCTGTGTGTGAGCTTTCACAGTGAACTTTACATACCGGTACCAAGCGTTGGTTTCGTATGGGTTTCTGGGGTCCCATGACCAATCCTCAAAGTTCTCATCATGTGACCATCTTCTTCCACGGTTGACATTGTTAATCGGTCTATTCAGATGAGCCCACAATCCACAGCACGCTCCAACCACAACGCAGCAGAGGATCCACCTGGCATATGGAGCCCCGTTGCTACTAGGATGGCAGAGACACCGGGACATCCCCTCGCCTAGCGGAGTGGGGATCGATGGATTCTTCACCAACACTGAGACGCCCCACCCGAGACGATGTGGCCCCTTTGTAGTCAGCCTTCCCCACCACTCCGAATTAGGGGTCCAGCATTCTCTGCAACTTGCAGTGGCTGAGGTGAATCCAGCTGGGCCGTTCAGCAATCTTTACCGCGGTGGGGGTAGTCAGCAAAACTTGGAATGGTCCCTCCCACCGTGGGCTGGCCCAGTTCTTTCTTTTGATGACCTTGATGTAGACCCAGTCTCCTCGCTTGATGGGGTTGTCAACCTGTGAGGATATAAGATCAAACGGCAGTAAATTTGCATTTGACACATCTGTCAGTCTGAGCGTTCTGATCATGTAATTTGCCAAGGACTGTTCTTCATCTGCTTTTTGCAAATCTGCAGGGAACACAGGTAGTCTATATGGTCTCCCATGGATGATTTCAAAAGGTGTTAGCCCTTCTGAAGTGGGAGTGATCCTCATATAGAGCTTCACTAAGTCTAGGCACTCTGGCCAAGGTCTGCCTGTTGTTTCCATGCATTTTTTCAACCTGCTTTTGATAGTAGAGTTTGATCGTTCAACAAGGCCAGCGCTGGAAGGATCCCAGGCACAGTGGTTTTTTAACATTATCCCAAGGTGTACAGCCATGTTCTGTACAACTTGGTTCACAAAGTGTGGACCATTGTCACTGTAAATGGTTTGGGGGATGCCATGAGTCGGTATGATGGCTTTGCAGATGGCTTTTGCCACTCTTAAGGCATCTGCACGTTTAGATGGAACTATTTCCACCCATTTGGAAAATGCATCAATGCACTTTGTGTGAGTTCAATAAAATCCATGTGCATGATTTGAAATGGGTAAGACGGTTTCGGAAATGAACCTCTCTTAGGTCTCATGTTTCCTTGTGGATTATGTTTCACACAAACAGGACATGCTTTACAAAAAAAAAAATAAGTAAGCATCTAATCCAAAGGTAGTGAATTGTTGATGTATGATGGACTTCATCCCTCCTGTCGACACATGGCAAGGCATGTCGCAATTGCTGCTGCCTTAAAAAGTGATTTTGGTAAAACAGGTTTGTCATTGATGCGGTGGATATTATCTGTATCCACTATTGCACCTTTTGTCGTCCACATTCGTTTTTCCACCATTGGAGCATTGACCTGCATATCTATCAATATAGTTTTCTCTATGAGTTGCGTGTCCTCGGAATCTATTAAAAAAAAAATCATGACCATGTTTCCCTGCTTCTTCTTCTTTAGCAATTTTGTCTGCTAATCTGTTTCCATTTGAGACTTCATCTGTGCCTGTGGTGTGAGCAGCACATTTACACACAGCTAGTTTAGTAGGGAAATGGATGGTTTGCAACAAGTCTTTTAACAAGGAGGCATGGGTAACCGGCTTACCGGTTGATGTTGTCATCCCTCTGCGCTCCCATTGTTTTGCAAAATAGAATAGAGTAGAAAACACATACTGACTGTCTGTGTATACAGTGACTTCCTTATCTTCTGCTAATTGACAAGCTCTTGTTAGCGCAATTAGCTCAGCAGCCTGCGCTGACCTGTTGTATGGAAGTTTCTCTGCTTCAACAATCTGGTTTGGCAATTTCACAATTGCATAACCACTTTGATTGTTTCCTTTAGGATCCTTTGAACATGATCCATCCACATACCACTTTTCCCCTTTGTCAAGTGGTGTGTCACTTAAATCTTGTCTGGGCAGCTGTAGATTTTCTGTAGCATCCAAATAGTTATGTGGGGTTCCATCCCCTGGCAACGGGATCAACGTTGCTGGGGTAAAGACTGTGCATCTCTTTATCACAATATGTGGTTGTGACAGAAGTGTAGCAGTGTAGGACAGGTGTCTGGCAGGTGACAAAAAGTTCATTTTGCTTTGCAGTAGCAACACATCTACAGCATTTGGAACTAGCAGTTCCATTTTGTGGAACAGGACCACATCTGCGGATAGTGTCACTGCAAGCGCTGCCGCGCATACTGCTTGGACACAGTCTGGTAAGGATTGAGCCACTGGATCCAATTTTTTTGAATAAAATGCAATTAGTCTTAGCTTGCTGCCATGAGTCTGCAGCAACACTGAGGTCATACAACCATTCCTGCAGTCTGCTGTTTGCACAAAGGTTTTATTGTAGTCTGGCAAGATAAGGGTTGTAGTTTCCATCAGAGCCTGTTTCAGCACTACACTGATAGCTTGAATGAAAATAGTTGGACTATCAGCAAATCCCTGTGGCAATCTGGTGTACGTATAACTTTGTCCTTTAAAGGTAAATGCAAACCAAAACTGTGAGTCTGGGTGAATTGGCACTGAGAAAAATGCATTGCGAAGATCAATTACTGTGAAAAACTTCTGGTTAGGCTTCAAAGTGTTTAGAAGTGTGTGTGGGTCAGGCACATTAGGTGCGCTTGTCTGCACTGCTTTATTTACCACTCGTAAATCTTGTATCATTCGCCAATCAATTTTATTGGCCTTTTAGACTGGAAAAATAGGAGTGTTGCAAGGAGAATCCGAACACTTCCTAATGATTCCTCCAGTCAAAAGATCATTTATAACAGGGGCAATCCCATTTATTGCCTCGTGTTTTAAAGGATATTGCTTAACTCTTGGACGCCACTCTGATCTTGATTTGATCTGTACTGGGGGAATGGACATTAAAAGTCCTACATCAGATGGGCCCTTTGTCCAGAGTTTTTCAGGAAGCTCAGCCAATTCCCTCTCCTCCATCTCAGTCAAACAAACATTAACTAGTCAGGGAAGCACATAAGTGCATGCCCTTCCAAAAGCCACTTCACACACTGTTTGCTTCCACATATCACAACTGGTACTGTAGCTCCACCCATCACCTTTATCCTCATAATCAGTGACAGATCCGGCAAGTTTAATTCGGCAACCCACATCTGCCCATGTTATACTGTGAGGTTTAAACAATGAAATGTGGGGTACAGCCGACAACTTGTATTTGTCTTTCTGAGGAGCGGGCAGGAGCACAGCAGAAGCTGTAAATGACATGCGATCAGTGTACAGAGCAGTGATTAGGTTACTTCTGTGTCACTGAGAAAACTTTCAATATATTCATCTTGTGGATCAGTGAGAATGTTCATGGTGACATGTAATTGATTACAAGTCATTTCTGATTCAGGTCGGGACAATTGTTTTCGAGCTTCACTCAGTAAACTGCTTGGTAGCTTGGGATTCCGTTCAGGAGAGATGTCATAGGAACAACAGATCTGTTCACCTGCTTGTGCAGCATATGAGTCTACATCTTTCACTCTACATGCTCGCATGCCATCCTTTACTGGAATTATTGCAATTCTCAACCAAGTCATCAGATCTCGTCCCAGCAGGTTTATTCAAGATTCAAGAGTTTTTTATTCGCCATGTTTGAGCGTGCCAAACAAGGAATTTGACTTCGGTAAATCACAGCCTCTGTTCAACATTTAGGTAACTAACAACAACACTCAGGACATGTGAAAAATGAAAGATATTCTCAAACATCCCCTGATCTTAAACTGATCTTAAACTCCCAAGAGGGCAAGGAAAAACTCAAAACTCCAGCTAGGGGAAATGAGAAACCTTGAGAAGAGACCACAGATGGGATGGTCCCTCTTTATCTAGGACACATAGTACAAACAGTGTAGACAAAAAAGGTGTGGAAAGCGGGATGTTATTGCACAGTAATGACTCTGAGACTCTAAGAGTTGTGTGAGTTCATCAGAGCGACAGCCTGGGGGAAGAAGCTGTCTCTGTGTCTGCTGGTTTTAGTGTACAGAGCTCTATAACGGCGTCCGGAGGGGAGTAGTTCAAACAGGCTGCAACCTGGGTGCGAAGGGTCTGTTGAGATGTTACTTGCACGTTTCCTGGTCCTGGACAGGTACAAGTCTTGGATAGATGGGAGGTTGATTCCAATTATCTTTTCTGCAGTCCTTATTGTCCGTTGCAGTCTGTGCTTGTCTTGTTTGGAGGCCGATCCAAACCAGACAGTGATGGAGGTGCAGAGGACAGACTGGATGATGGCAGTGTAGAAGGTCTTCAGCAGCTCCCGCGGCAGGTTGAACTTCTTGAGCTGTCTCAGGAAGTACAGCCTCTGCTGGGCCTTCTTCCGGACAGAGTCTATGTGGCCGGTCCATTTCAGGTCCCGAGAGATTGTGGTTCCCAGGAACTTGAAGGTGTCTGATGAGAGAATAGTATTACTGCGGATAGTGAGGGGTGAAAGTGGTGAAGGGCCTTGCCTGAAGTCCACTGTCATCTCCACGGTCTTGAGTGGGTTCAGGTCCAGGTGGTTTTGGCTGCACCAGTGGACCAGCCTCTCCACCTCCTGTCTGTACGCAGTCTCATCACCGTTCTGGATCAGTCCGATGAGAGTGGTGTCATCTGCATACTTCAGGAGCTTCACAGAAGAGTCACTTGCGGAGAAATCGTTGGTGTAGAGGGAGAAGAGCAGTGGGGAGAGGACGCACCCCTGAGGGGCTCCAGTATTGGTGGTCAGGGTTTCAGATGTGATGCTCCCCAGCCTCACACGCTGTCTCCTGTTGGTCAGGAAGCTGGTGATCCACTGACAGGTGGAGGCAGGCACCGCGAGATGGATGAGCTTCTGTTGGAGGATGTCAGGAGCGATGGTGTTGAACGCCGAGCTGAAGTCCACAAACAGGATCCTGGCGTACTTTCCTGGGGTGTCCAGGTGTTGCAGGATGTAGTGCAGTCCCATGTTGACCGCATCATCCACCGACCTGTTTGCCCGGTAGGCAAACTGGAGGGGGTCCAGCAGGAGGCCCGTGACATCATTCAGGTGGTTCAGCACTAACCTCTCGAAAGATTTCATGACCACAGATGTCAGTCCAACAGGTCTATAGTCATTCAGACCTGTGATGGCAGGCTTCTTGGCCACTGGAACGATGGTGGAGCTCTTGAAGCACGAGGGCACCTCACACAGCTCCAGGGAACGGTTGAAGATCCGTCCAAAGGTGGGCGCCAGCTGCTCAGCGCAGACTTTCAAGCAGGAAGGTGACACGCCTTCCTGATCTTCTGTCTCCGGAACATCTGGCGCACTTCCTCCTCGCGAATCTGGAGTGCTGGCGCGGCCTCTGCAAGAGAGAGAGTTGGTGACCACGATGATGGAGGTGTGGACAGAGCAGTTGTGGGGGGAGGTGAGTATGTGGATTGTGCTGCAGGAGGTCCCGTTGTGTGGGAGGACCGATCAAACCTGCAGTAGAACCTGTTTAGCTGGTTAGCGAGCCTTGGGCTCTCCACAGGACGGAGGGTTCGTTTCTTGGAGCCCGTGATGCTCTGCAGACCTTTCCACACTGTTGAGGGATCAGGATTGGCAGAGAGGTGTCTCTCCAGGCTCTCCCCGTAACACCTCCTGGCTTTCCTGACCTCTCGGTTCAGTGTGTTTCTGGTCTGCTTGAACAGGTCCCGGTCGCCGCTCCTGTAGGCCTCCTCCTTGACTTTGCGCAGCCTCCTAAGGTTCGGTGTAAACCAAGGTTTGTCGTTGTTGTACGTGCAGAAGGTCTTAGTCTGCACACACAGATCCTCACAAAAACTGATGTATGATGTGACAGTGTCAGTGAGTTCATGCAGGTCTGAAGTTGCAGCTTCAAAAACTCTCCAATCGGTGCAGTCAAAGCAGGCTTGGAGGTCCTGCCTTGACTCCACTGTCCACTTCCTTACAGTCCTCACCACAGGCTTAGAAGATTTTAGTTTCTGTCTGTAGGCAGGGATCAGATGAACTAGACAGTGGTCCGAGAGTCCTAAAGCTGCACGAGCCACAGAGTGGTATGCATCCTTAATTACGGTGTAGCAGTGGTCCAGTGTCTGTGCCCCTCTGGTGGGACACGTTATGTGCTGTCTGTATCTGGGGAGTTCGTGTGCGAGGTTCGCCCTGTTAAGATCACCCAGAACAATGATTAGTGAATTTGGTAGAAGTTTCTCCATGTCTGTCACCTGGTCAGCCAGCATCTGCGTGGCTTCACTCGCACGTGCGTGTGGTGGAATGTAAATAGCCGCCATGACAATCGAGGAGAACTCCCGTGGTGAATAGAACGGCCGGCAGTTTATGAAAAGTGCGTCTAGGAGAGGGCTGCAAAACTCTTTCAACACCATGACATCGGTACACCAACGTTCATTAATGTAGAAACAGAGACCACCTCCCTTTGATTTTCCGGAGAGCTCCGCGCTGCGATCTGCACGCGTTAGCCGAAACCCAGCTAACTCCATGGCGTGGTGGGGGGTTCGTTCGCTAAGCCACGTTTCAACAAAACACAGCGCGGCGGATCTGCTGAAGTCCGTGTTCCTTGAAGTGAGGAGCAGCAGTTCGTCCATCTTGTTCGCCAGGGAGCGGACATTCGCCAGATGAATTGACGGTAGGGCAGAACGGAACCCTCTCTGCCTCAGCTTTACGAGGGCTCCGGCTCGTTTTCCGCGTCGCCGCCGTCGCGCTAGCTTGTATAGCAAAGCCGCTCCGGCTAAAATCTCCGACAAACAGTCTGAATCAGAGAGAACAGGAGAGAAAATACCAGAAGAAGACTGACCGATATTTAACAGTGCTTCTCTAGTAAAAGTGATCCGGGATGGACAGCAGAAGACACAGAAAACACACAAAATAAGACAAAGAAACAGAGAGCGACTCACCGTGGCAGCCATCTGCGGCGCCATCAGATGACGTTTTGGGACATTTTGGAGATAGGATAATCGACACTGAAGCTATGACTCCCGTTTCATCATCTCTCACTTCAACTGGATTGGAGATACTCTCCTTGTGTACCTGCCCATCAGCAGATTTCACCCAAATTGTATTTTGGGAGGCCTTTAGATTAGGGACTTTAGTTTTTATTACTGTTTTACAAGCCCCGGTATCACACCAAAACTCAAGATCACTTCCTCCAACGTTTAAAGTAACGTGGTTTTTCTTTTAATGCACTCAGAATGTCCCAGGCTGTATGGACATCTACTATTTCTTCCTCTGTAGGAGCACAAGAGGTCAAAGGGGAGGAATCTAGTCATGCTGAAAATTTAGCTTTTCTCTTCCTCTTCCTACACCCCTTGATTGGTTTTGTTTTTTTCTAAAACACTCTTTTGACCAGTGTCCACGTTTCCCACAGTTCCAACAGGTCTCTGAATCTGATGGGGATTTTGAAATCTATGGTGGCCTTCGACCTTGTTGGCCTCTACCTCTTCCTCTGCCCTGTTGGGACTCTTGGAAGAAGACGGTTGTATCTTCATCGAGTTCATCATCATCATCATTGCCTAGATGAAATACATCTTTTGCCTCTTTTGATCACTTTGTCAGCATGTCTGGCCCATTGCATAGTTGTCGTCACACTTGCAATATCCACTTCCACCAAATGTTTCCTCACCCAGTTGCCTATTTCAGGGCGGAAATTAGTGAGGAGCGCATTTTCAAGCTGTTGCTGATAAGCACTCTCAGCTGCATCATTGAATGGGATGCCACTATGCACCCTGAATTCTTTTTCAAATCTCAAGCGAAAATCATCAGTATCTTCCCCAGGCTTCTGTTTTATTCCTGCCAAATGACCATAATTCACTCGTCTTTGAAATATAGTTCGCACTCTTTGCACAAGATCATTCCATTGTGCTGCATACTCCCCTTCCAATTGATTTCCATCAACGGGATAGGGGAAAGGCCCTTGGTTATTTCTACCTGTATAATTTCCTCTAACCTTGGCCCAGTCTTTTCCCAAAGAAGACATTGCAGCTTCTCCTGCCTCATGCCCATTCAGTCTATAGGAATGTATGATTCCAGCCATGTCTTCTGCCCATTTATCTGGGTCTTCTGCAACAGGGGTAACCCCTTCAACTGCTTTTCTTGCCTCTTCCAAAGTCTATGGCCGAGCAGCATTGGTCATACTTCTTGTTCGCACAGGAGTTCTAACAATGTGACCCTGATCTTTTTTGCTGTTACATGGTGCAGGTCTGTTAAACTTGGATACAAGTTTTGCATAGGAACAGAAAGCTCCTCTTGCCCCTCTGCTTGAGCTGCGGCTTGAGCTGCGGCTTGAGCTGCGGCCGGGACTGTGCGCCTGCGCACTGTGGCCTCATTGTCTTCCAGCCTGACAAACATACTCGCAGCCTCATCACTTTTTACCTTTATAGCTTTTGTCTTTTGAATGTGTTCTCTTCTCTCTTGTGAAGCTTTCAACCACATTCTAGCACAATTCAATTTTCTCTCTTTTCTTTCCTTTCTCAGTCCCTTTGTCTTCCTAGCCACACTCTCCTCCAAAACATCAACCACTATCTTCCACACTTCAACTTTCAACTTCCCTTCTACTCCATACTTTTTCTTCCACTTAGGCGTGTATCGCATACAATTAAGAAATGTACTCGCCATGTACTTCTCATCTCCTTCAAGAGCTAGAGATTTACCGTTTTTATGTCCCATCTTAACTTGGTATTTTAGGTTTATAAAAAAATGTTTTCACTATTTTTCTTTCTTTGAGGATCCTCAATGCAGGTTTAAATTGACCTTTCAACAAATTACTAGCCTGTGTTATTGCCATGGATCAATGCTAGAACTACTTTTTAGTCAGTTTATTCTACCAGTCACACTTTCAACCACACAAGTTTCTTATCCCTGCCTATGCGAAGTCCTCTTTAATAAAAAGAGCTGCTGCATCCGGAGAGGGGACTCTACAAGACCCCCTCCTTCCCTGGGAACTAAAGACAACAGTCCTGTTACCCAGCCCTGCCAACGTGAAGTAGTACTCTTTAGAACAGTGGTTGTCAAATGAGGGTACACGGCGGTACTCTAGATAGTACGTGAGATGTTACAAAAATATATAAAACAGTTTGAGAACCACTGCTCCAGAAGAGCCACCTCATCCGGAGGGGGACTCTACAACACCCCCTCCTTCCACAAGACTTAAGATCTTCTGTCCTGCCTATTTACTTGTACTTTTTTCTTGTGCACTTTTACTTTTACTTGTACGCGTTTCACAACAGCACAATCACACAACTTTAGGGCTTTTACTTACTTGTCACCTGGTTCGTTGCACTGCCAGATCCCGTCAATCCACCTCTGTCAGACGAAGGCAGACCTAAGATGCTGGCGCAGCGAAGAATTTCCTTCCCAGGTCTTTCTTTACCAGATCCGGCTAATGGACGCTGGCCCGTCGACGGTGTACAGCGTGTCTTCCTCCGTATGCCAGATGGCGGGTATGAGAGAATTCGGGTCACGGCACTAAAAATGTTAGAGTGGTGCTCACTCTAACTCATTTTGCAAGAACCACACGGGAGACAGTATGCCCTTTAAACACTTCCAAGTGGAGAATTTGCTCGTTACTGTCTTTGGTCTCTTGCAAGAGCATATTTATTGAGAACAGGTAAGGTGGGGGTGACATTGGACATGTTTGGTGGTCACCTCAGCAACTGGTTAATCAGTGCGGAGGGTCCCAGCTCATTGTTTTACAACGTCGTGGAAACAAGAACTAGTGGAGCATTTTAGATGACTAACTAAGCAAGAAGAATGTTTCCACACCATTTGGAAAGTTTCAACAACTGAATGGTTAAACTTTTCAGAGTCAAGGAAAGGTAAAAGGTTTAAACAAAGTTAATAATTCTAGTCTAAATTCCAACATAATCATATGATCAAGATAATCAAGATAATCTGTAAACCCTAACACAAGCCACAAAGCTACAGAACAGAAAACAACATCATGCCTGGAGACAGACACAAAGGTCGATCTTGGAAACGAGGAACCTCCTCACGACCAGCATTGACGGTCCTATCTGCGAACATCGAAGGGTTCTCCTCTGCAAAACGAACAATCTTAGTCGATCTATGCAGCAGACAACACTGTAACGTGCTCTGCTTGCAAGAGACGCACAGAGGGAGTGAAAATAATCGCCCTACCATACCAGGAATGGTCCTGGCCATTGAACGACCTCACAGGCAGTACGACAGTGCCATATTTGTAAAAACAGGTTTAGCTATAGAAGACACAGACATGTCAGATGACCATGATATTGAAGTCCTATCTGTCGAGCTAAGCAGTGCTGAAGTAACATCTGTCTATAAACCACCACCTGTAGACTTCATATTCCCCCAGCCAATCCCCAAAGTACACAACAAACCACAGATCATTATTGGTGACTTCAACAGCCACAGTATCCAGTGGGGCTACCCTGAAATGAACAAGGATGGAGAAGCAGTTGAGGAATGGATTGAAGCCAACCAACGAAGTCTTATCCATGACCTCAAGCTACCACACTCGTTCCTTAGTGCTCGCTAGAAACAGGGCTATAATCCAGATCTCACCATGGTCACAAATAACACCGCTGGACTGTGTAAAAAGACTGTGCTGGACCCTATTCCATCAAGCCAACACCGTCCCATCGGGATCCAAATCAACGCGGCTGTAGTCCCAACCATCGTGCCTTTCAAAAGGCGCTTCAACTACAAGAAAGCAGACTGGGAAGGATTCACCAACGAGCTGGAAGAGAATATCAAGAATATAATACCAGTTAGCACAAACTATGACCATTTTGCTAACCTGGTGCTGAAAACTGCTTGGAAACACATCCCCCGTGGCTGGAGAGTTCAATATATACCTGGTCTCTCAAAGGACTGTGCAGGACTCTATGACAATTATATCAGCATGTTTGAATCAGATCCCCTCTCAGAGGAGAAAACTGCCCAAGGTGAGAAGGTGATGAAAAGCATTGCCCAAGAGCGAAGCAAGACCTGGAATGCTCTTATTGAGTCCACACACATGTCAAAAAACAGCAAGAAAGCATGGACACTTATTCAGAAGCTACGGGGTGACCCTAAAGCAGATCGTCAGCGCCCAAAAGTCACTGCTAACCAAGTTGCCAACCAATTGCTTGAAAATGGAAAGAGTGGAAAGAGCGCGAAAAAGATCAAACTGAACCGCAAGAAATACATCGAGGACCCTGCATTTGCAAGACAGCTCACCATGGAAGAGCTGGAAGGGGGAAGCGCTACCCTCAAACCAGGAAAAGCCATTGGACTGGATAACATCGCAACCGAACAGATCAAGCACTTCGGCCAAGACATGGCCCCTACAGCTCTTCGAGTGCCTGACAACACACAAGCTCCCCAACATCTGAAAAAAGGCCCACATTATAGCAATGCTGAAACCTGGGAAAGACCCATCCGCTCCCAAGAACTTTAGACCAATCTCACTTCTGAGGCACACCGACAAGCTCTTCGAACGTCTAATCCTCAACAGAATCGGCTCCTTTGTTGACAAACACCTCATCCCTGAACAAGCAGGTTTCCGCCCTGGCAAGTCGACAACTAGCCAAGTACTCAACCTCACCCAGTACATCGAAGATGGTTATGAGGAAGGGATGGTAACTGGTGTGGTGTTTGTCGACCTCTCAGCTGCCTATGATACACAGAGGTCTCCTCAGCAAGATCCTGGAGACCACAAGAGACATCCGTCTAACAGAGCTGATTGAAAGCATGCTTGAAAACAGGCGCTTTTTTGTTGAACTTGGAGGAAAGAAAAGCAGGTGGCGAAGACTCAAGAATGGCCTCCCACAGGGAAGTGTGCTTGCACCACTTCTCTTCAACATCTACACCAACGACCAACCAAAAAGTGCAGACACACGTCGCTTCATCTATGCAGACGATCTTGGCATAGGTGGACAAGCCACTGATTTCAAAATTGTGGAAGACAGACTCTCCAATGCTCTGACAGAGCTCTAACACCCTATTATGAAGAAAACCACCTACGTAGAAACCCATCTAAGACACAGGTGTGTGCCTTCCACCTGCAAAATTGTGAAGCTAAGCGCCAACTGAAGGTCAGCTGGTTAGGAACCCTCGTTGAACACTGTGAGCACCCAGTCTACCTAGGGGTAACCCTGGATAGATGCCTGTCCTTTAAGACCCACATTGAGAAGACTAAGTGCAAAGTAGCTGCGAGGAACAACATTGTCCGCAAGCTCACTGGCACACATCAACATGGGGTGCTAATCCACAGACTCTCAAGACAACTGCACTTGCACTCTGCTACTCAGCCACGGAGTATGCTTGCCCAGTATGGAAGCGAGCTGCCCATGCCAAGAAGCTGGACCCCGCCCTAAATGCTACCTGCCGTCTTATCACTGGCTGTCTAAAACCAACGCCTATAGAGTGCCTGTACATCCTGGCAGGAATAGCCCCACCAGAGATACGTAGACAAGCAGCAAGCAAGGAAAAGCGGCAACAACAGTCCACTGACCAAAGACATCCTCTCTTCAGCCATGTATACCAGCCAAAAGCCGCCTTAAGTCCAGGAAAGGTTTTCTGAAAAGTGTCCCACCCCTTGGAACACCGAGCATAGGCAGTGAAAGAGTCACTCAGTGGGAAGAAAGACTTGACAATCTTCCACCAGAAACTACAATGGAGCTTAAGGCAAGCGAGGCACTGCCCCCAGGAGCAGACACCAACTATGCAACGTGGAAATGTCTAAATAGACTAAGATCTGGTGTTGGACGTGCAAAAGTCACTTTCGCAAAATGGGGGCATCTGGATGATCGGAACGCTGAGTGTGACTGAACCACAGACCACGCAACACCTCCTCATATGCCCCCTGCTGGAACATCCCTGCACAGCACCGGACTTAGCAGAGTTTAATGAGAAGGGACAGAAATGTGTTCAGCTGTGGCTGAACCACGTCTAGCCAAGCCTGTAACTAACTGCCTTGCAGCCACGATAAGAAGGAGACTTTAAATTGGACATCCACTTTTTCTTTGGATTGTTTTATATTATGTGTTCTATGTGCCCTCTCTGTATCCATTGCAGTCTGGTCATCCTGGAAGGGGGATCCTCCCATCTGTGGTCTCCTCTCAAGGTTTCTCATTTTTCCTCGAGTAGGTTTTTTTAGTTTTGTCCTTGCCCTCCTGGGAGATCAGGGGATGTTCGAGAACGATTGTCAATTTTTTGTACGCGTGAAGCCCTTGGAGACTTGCCTATGATTTAGGGCTATATAAATATACTTTACTTGACTTGATCCCCAACATTTGGAGCACCACGGACAGACAATGTTTTCACAGACCGGCGTTTGACGTCACGATTTTTGCAACAAAAACTTCAGAACAATTCTAGAAAATCCAAGTCAAATCAAAATCAAATGTAGCATCAATAAATCAAATAATCACCGACTGCACATTGTTTTTAGAAGTTTTCTTTGCAAAAATCATCCGTTTGAATTACAATCCCATTTCCGCAAAACATACCAACTCACAATCTTAAATATCACCATACTGTCTTTTCAGCCAATCATATAGCGTGACATCTTCAAAAGTGTTAGGGATCCGATCTGAACACAGAGTGGATCTGGTGCCTACATCGGCTTTTAAGGTTTGGCGGATGAATACAACAAAATTAAATGATGCGACCGGCATAGAAGCAATGGTATTGTGGTGGCGAAGGAAAGGAGACGCAGGTGTGTCGCAAAAAAACTTTATTCAACACACTCGTAAAACGAGGAATAGAAAGAACACACACCCCGGTCCCAACACACCCTTTAACCCTTATTTCCATGCTAGCATTCCATCCATTCATCCATCTTCTTCCGCTTATCCGGGGTCGGGCCGAGGGGGCAGCAGCTTTGGGAGGGACTCCCAGACTTCCCTCTCCCTAGCCACTTCATCCATCTCATCCTGGTGGATCCCAAGGCGTTCCAAGGCCAGCTGAGAGACAGTCTCTCCAGCGTGTCATGGGTCGTCCACGGGGTCTCCTGCCGTTCGGACATGCCCGGAACACCTCCCATGGAAGCATCCAGGAGGCATCCTGATGAGATGCCTGAGCCACCTCATCTGGCTCCTCTTAACGTGGAGGAGCACCGGCTCTACTCCGAGTCTCTCCCGGATGACCGAGCTTCTCACCCTATCTCTAAGGGAGAGCCCACACACCCTGTGGAGGAAACTCATTTCGGCTGATCCGCCTGTCGATCTCACGCTCCATCCTGCCCTCACTCGTGAACAAGACCCCAAGATACTTGAAATCCTCCACTTGGGGCAGGATCTCATCCCCGATCTGGAGAGAGCATTCAACCCTTTTCCGACCGAGAACCATGGACTCAGATTTGGAGGTGCTGACCCTAATCCCGACCGCTTCACACTCGGCTGTGAACCGCTCCAGTGAGAGCTGGAGATTACGGTTTGAAGAAGCCAACAACACCACGTCGTCTGCAAAAAAGCAGAGATGCAATGCTGAGGTCCCCAAACCGGACACCCTCAACGCCTCAGCTGCGCCTAGAAATTCTGTCCATAAACGTTATGAACAGAATCGGTGACAAAGGGCAGCCTTGGCGGAATCCAACCCTCACTGGGAACGAATCCGACTTACTGCCGGAAATGCAGACCAAACTCTGGCATCAATGATACAGGGACTGAACCGCCCTTATCAGTTGGTTCGGCACCCCGTACTCCCGAAGCACCCTCCACAGAACTTCCCGAGGGACACGGTCGAACGCCTTCTCCAAGTCTACAAAACACATGTGGACTGGTTGAGCGAACTCCCATGCACCCTCGAAAATCCTGCCGAGGGTATAGAGCTCCAGGCCCTGCTTCCGCAATGTGTCGGTGGAATTGAGGTCTTCAACGACTCACAACGTCCCGAGTCGAGGTCAGCAGCACGCCATCTCCACTGCAAACAGTGTTGATGGTGCCCTGCTCCCCCCTCCTGAGACGCCGGATGGTGGACCAGAATTTCCTCAAAGCCATTCGGAAGTCATTCTCCATGGCCTCGCCAAACTCCTCCCACGCCCGGGTTTTTGCCTCAGCAACCGCCGAGGCCGCATTCTGCTTAGCCATTCGGTACCTGTCAGTTGCCTCCGTAGTCCCACAGGCCAGAACGGCCCGATAGGCCTCCTTCTTCAGCTTGACGGCATCCCTTGCTGCCGCTGTCCACCAGAGGGTTCACGGGTTACCGTCATGACAGGCACTGAGCACCTTACGGCCTGCCTCAACAATGGAGGCACAGAACATGGTCCACTCAGACTCAATGTCCCCCGCCTCATCCGGGACGTGGGAAAAGCTCTGCCGGAGGTGGGAGTTGAAGCTCTTCCTGGCATGGGATTCTGTCAGACGTTCCCAGCAGACCCTCACAGTATGTTTGGGTCTGCCGGGTCGGACCGGCATCTTCCCCCACCATCGGAGCAACCCACCACCAGGTGGTGATCAGTTGACAGCTCCGTCCTTCTCTTCACCCGGGTGTCCAAAACATGCGGCCGCAGATCCGATTACAGGACTACAAAGTCGATCATCGAACTGCAGCCTAGGGTGTCCTGGTGCCAAGTGCACACATGCACATGTTGTTCATATGTTTGAAGATGGTGTTCATTATTGACAATCCGTGTCAAGCACAGAAGTCCAATAATAGAAAACCACTCGGGTTCAGATCAGTAGGGCTGTTCCTCCCAATCACGCCCTTCCAGGTCTCACTGTTATTGCCCACGTGAGCATTGAAGTCACCCAGTCGCACGATGGAGTCCCCAAAAGGAGCGCTCTCCAGCACTTCCTCCAAGGAATCTCAAAAGTACTCTGAGCTGCCGTTTGGTGCATAAACACAAACAGTCAGGACCCGTCCCCCTACCCGAAGGCGGAGGGAGGTTACCCTCTCGTTCACCAGGGTGAACCCCAATGTGCAGGCGCCCAGCCGGAGGGCAACAAGTATGCCCATACCTGCTTGACGCCTCTCACCGTGGGCAACTCCAGAGTAGAAGAGAGTAAATCTCAAGAGGGCTTGTAGAGTATAGTTTTCCTCAAGAGAGCTTGTACCAGAGCCCAAACTGTGTGTAGAGGCAAGTCCGACTATGTATAGTCGTAACTTTTCTGCCTCGCACACCAGCTCGGGCTCCTTTCCAGCCAGAGAGGTGACATTCCATGTCCCAAGAGCCAGCTTCTGCAGCCGGGTATCGGACCACCAAGGTCCCCGTCTTTGGCCGCCGCCCAGCTCACTTAGCACCCGACCCCTTTGGCCCCTCCCCCTGGTGGTGAGCCCATGGGAAGATATATAACTTTACTTGGAGCGTCCTCATAACATCACACCAATAACATGAGTTTTGTTCACGTCACGAGGTGTAGGAAAGTATCCGGTCCATTTTTCAAAATAAAAGATCTGTCAGACTCAGATAAATAAAAAGGAAATAATAAAAGTTATTTATACTTTCTTGTGGGGTCCGGCACCGAATGAAACCAAACCGGTATCAGTCTACGGCCCTGGGGTTGGAGACCGCTGCAATAAAGAAGTAATTACTGTATGGTGAGTATCATTGCGCTCGATGTCAATGGAATAGCAACAACAACAACTACAAAAAAGCCTGGTGAGCAGTAGCCATTGAAGTTCAAAAGGTCACATGTGGGAAAAAAAAAACCCAAAAATGTAAGTATCATGCGTAGACTTACCTGTTGAATAGGTGTTGTACACATCTTGTACAAAGATACATGTGTGGTAAAAAGTCATCCGCCGTATTGAGGTGCAGATAGCGTTTAAGAACTTTCTAAAGAAAATGACAAAAGTTAGATCTTCGAGTAGACATTATGGGTAGAGGATTCTAACAAAGAAGGTAGGAAAAAAGCTCTGTCACTCAAATTTCTGAAGATGAAAAAAATGAGGTAATAGCAATAAGACAACATAGTTGTATGTATTTATCAAAGTTCACATGCCATATTTTCTGGACTATAAATCACAGGTTTTTTTTCATAGTATGGCTTACACTCAGGAGCGACTTATATGTGAAATTATTAACACATTATTACTTGATCATTATTACTTACTTATTAGCTCAGTGGCCTTGTGGTATGAGTGTCCGCCCTGAGACTGGGAGGTCGCGGGTTTGATCCCCAGCCGAGTCATACCAAAGACTTTAAAAAAATGGAACCTTGGGGATGCTGTAAAGCTGCACCTTCTTGGGCCGCGCTGCATGTGGCCGTACCGGCACCTGCTGGGCAAACGACCCTTTGAAACCGAGAGGGTGGCAAGGGGACGGCACGGCCGCTTGACACCTAAAACAATCTTTGTGCTGGTAAGACTTGCAGAAATACATAACTGTTAGTCTACTCATCCGTCGGATCGACGGGAGATTCCATCCATCCATCCTCCTACTAGAAGTTTATCACTTCACATGTTACTTTCACACTAAACTCCTTGAGGGCGCTGTAGGCCTGTGGAAGAGTTAGAACTGCAACTGACAATGAGTCTGTCTCCATCCACTGACTTTCAGAGTCAGCGGAGTTGTTTATAAGTGACAGAGGACCAAGATTTCGATGGATTTAATGATTTGGAGCGACACGGATGGTTAGATAAACTCGTTATTTATGTTATAGTTGTTAGGTACTATATAGTTTATATATAGTTATTTAGGCCTGTGGAATTAATTAGAACTGCAAATGATGATGAGTCTGAATCCATCCACTGACTTCCGGAGTCAGCGGAGTTGTTTATAATTCACACATAGGATGAAGATTTCAATTGATTTAATGATTTGGAGTTACACGTATGGTTCGATAAACTTAATTATGTTATAGTTATTTGATATATAGTTTATATATAGTTATATAGGCCTGTGGAATAATTGTAACTGCAACTGACGATGAGTCTGACGTCAGCGCCGATGTACTTCCGGAGTCAGCAGCGACGTTGTTTATAGTCAGTGACACAGAGGGTTTTTTTCTGCTTTATTATGCATTTTATGGCTGGTGCGATTTATACTCCGGAGTGACTTAAAGTCTGGAAAATACGGTATATACATTCTGAGCTTGTGTTTGTAATTCACGCAATCACGGAGGATTCAGAAGGGAGGCAACAACTGCTACATTCTTACCTATTCCCATAATTTAAAATGACCTTCATGATGTAAAAGAAACAAATATTCCATCCATACGACTGCATATGACAATATGCATGCCACAAAACAACTGCCACATTCTTACCCATTCTGATAATCTAATATAGCCTCCATGATGTCATAAAATGTTACATATTCCATCTATACAACAACTGTATATGACAATCTGTGACCTCTGTTACCTTTATGGTTATTAATCATAGGATGATTTACAAGCTATGCCTTTGATTTGAATTTTTGCTGCATAATAATTTCTTCTCATGTGTACATTGAATTAACCAATATGTAAACACAAAAATACTTCCCTGTTTCAAATGAGAGCATCCCTAGGCAGAAGGACTTGGAGAAATGGACTCATCTGCATTTTTTATATGATCAAATACTCACAAGGCAGTGGAACCTTGGGAAATCGTTCACAGCAGCTGGAGAGGGATAGGCATGCATGCTGGTGGTCGGCCACATTCAGGGTCCGTTGAGGATGTGGCGGATCTCACAGGGGCCACAGCCAGCAAGGAGGAGGGGTGAGGCAAGCATTGGTCAGCCACATTTGAAAACCGATGAGGATGAGGGTGCGGATCTCTTCACAGCTCGTGAGGAGGTGGGATGAGGCACACCGGTGGTCGGCCACATTCCAGGTCCGATGAGGACGGCTGGGTTGGGTCTTTACACACTGTGGCGAGCAGCTCTCCTCAAGCCTGAAACATGGGCTACACGTTTAAGTGCGGGCGGTAGGTGCCGACTGGATTGGCGGGATTGATGGATTGGGCCAGTTGCGAGTCTGAATCGCCGTCATCCTGCGAGCTGACGTGTACCGCGTGCCGGGCTGCTATACATTAGTCATCTGAGTCGCCGTTACGAGAACTAGCAAGCACGCAGCGTCCCTGGTTGAGGACTGCAGCGGAGAAGGCGGATGTGGCTGGAGGGCATCCAGCAGAATGGGTGTGAGCGTACACTGCAGCCATCTTTGGCAAATGGCAGATATTAGTTGTCAGCCTCACATCAAGGTGTGTTGACCCACCTCAGGGGTCACCACTGTGGCAGAAGTCGAAGCACATTGTAATGCCTTAACTTTGGCATTTGACTTTATGCAATTCAGAGTATGATGTTTTGTCTGTCTCTTCAGTGTTTGCCACCCTACACATCCACAGACAATTTTGTGACAAAATATTTTTCTTGCAAGTTTCTCAATCTGTCGTCATGCATTTAATCATTTCTGTTACAACCAAATAATTTTCTTGTCTATTAAACTGGATGAGTTGCAATGATTTTTTAACTTGTGTTTTTCTGTAATCAGGGTTGAGTTAGACCAGATTGAACTGCTCAGACCTGATCGACGACATGGAACTGCTCAGTTGGACTAATACAGCTTTTTTTTAGTCATCCTCCTGCTCAACTTCCTCTGCCTCCCACCGCGTCAACATATCAGCCAGAGTGACTATTTCAGGCTCAGCAATTGTTCAGCCCCGAACCGATTTGCAGGGTCATTTTGAGATTCTAAGAAGACTATTTATTAACTCTGTCTGTTATGCTGACCTTAAAAACTGCTCATAAAATTGAATTATTTGATATAAACGAGACCAAAATGGGACCAGGCTATTAAAAAATATATACAAAATACAATCAATTGAACAGGCCCACGTGTATCAGCCTGTGGTTGGGAATGACGATACTTGTTCCATTAATGCATATTAAATTCATTCTCTGAAAGGGAAAAAAATGAACAAATGCTAATTCCCTTTTTATTGTTTATTTTTAAGTGTGAATATTCAAAGTTAATGGTAATAAATAATAATGTGGTTTGAAATGTGAATTTCCTTATTCTACTTTTGTTAATGATATTGTTTATATTCTAGATACAGCATGTACATTATTATTAGTAGCCAGTGTAGGCCATGTTGGACAAGGTTAAGGATAAAGTTAGTGACAAGGTAAATATTTCTCAAAAATATTTTGAAATTGATTTTCAAGGGCTTTAAAATATAAGTGTTGTGCTTTTAATTTTTGTTTTACTCTATGATTACATTTTGTTGATCTAAAAAAAATGTGGGTTAAATGTGTAGAAAGGTCAAGGTGGCTTCCCTTAATAGTTTGGTTGAATCTCTGCAGATTATAAACTGTTGTTTTATATCATCAAATTTTAATTTAACGATCAATTTGTTAATAAAAATGCTAACTTATTCTAATTATCTTGACCAGATGCCTTATTTATTTTACACTAATACCTCTACAATTGAATCACTGAAATAAGTTTTCCACAGTATCCATCTGAGAGTACTTCTCTGTGATCTGCTCGGAAAAGGTGGGACATACAGTTTAATACTTCAAACTGTTTGGGCGATGCGGCATCTTGTGCACGCCTACCCAGATGCGTATGCGCACAAATATCTTTAAAGTCAAAGTCAAAGTCAGCTTTATTGTCAATTTCTCCACATGCCAA
The DNA here is from genome assembly GCF_059516105.1 of Syngnathus floridae. Lineage (NCBI taxonomy): Eukaryota > Metazoa > Chordata > Actinopteri > Syngnathiformes > Syngnathidae > Syngnathus > Syngnathus floridae. The sequence continues at coordinate 2,508,871 of NC_142416.1, read as the reverse complement.
AGACACACAAAGAAACCGAAATTTCGTCCCCCCCTATCCCACGGTGACAAGACATGGCCCACAACAGACAAACAAGTAAACAAGTATAACAACAGCGTGCTGAATAAATAATGAATAAATAACACAATAAATAAATAAATAAATAAGAGGAGCAAAAAAAAGGAGCAAGTGCGCGTACAGCAGACATTCCAGAAAATAGCGCAACAGTGCCGCACGGTACGCAGAAGGGGGTAGCGAGTTCAGGGTCCTAACAGCCTGGAGAAAGAAGCTGTTGGCGAGTCTCGTGGTGCGGGAGCGCAGGCTCCTGTACCTCTTCCCAGAGGGCAGAAGGTCAAACAAAGAGTGAGCCGGGTGACTCACATCTCTCGCAATCGAGGTTGCCTTGCGGGCGAGATGGGAGGTGTAAATGTCCTTCAGGGAGGGGAGCGAAGCCCCAATAATCTTACCAGCCGTATTCACTATGCGCTGCAGGGCCTTCAAGTTCTGTTCAGTGCAGTTACCACTACACGGTACACGGTACAATGTAGACAGGACTGCCTGAGGAGCACATGCACGCCTGAGCTTCCGCAGGCAGTACAGGCGGCGCTGAGCTTTCTTTGCCAGTGACGGGGTGTTTGCGGACCAGGAGAGGTCCTCACTGATGTGCACCCCCAGGAACTTGGTGCAGCTCACCCTCTCCACCACAGCATCGTCGATGATCAGCGGCAGGTGTTTTGTGTGACCCTTCCGGAAGTCAACAATGATTTCCTTGGTCTTGTTGACGTTCAGCAGGAGGTTGTTGTCCCTGCACCACGTGGTCAGAAGGTCAACTTCCGACTTGTACCGAGTCTCGTCGCCCTTCGTGATGAGACCCACCAGAGTCGTGTCGTCAGCAAACTTCACGATGCGGTTGTCGCTGTGGGTCGCAGTGCAATCATGCGTTAGCAGGGTGAAGAGCAATGGACTGAGCACGCAGCCCTGGGGGGCCCCCGTGCTCAGCGTGATGCTGGCGGAGATTTTGTCGCCAACATGCACCACCTGAGGCCTCTGACAGAGGAAGTCCAGTAGCCAGTTGCAGAGGGAGGTACTGAGGCCCAGCTCGTCGAGTTTGCAGATGAGTCGCTGCGGCACAATGGTGTTGAAGGCAGAGTTGAAGTCCACAAACAGCAACCTCACATATGAGTCCTTTCTCTCCAGGTGGGTGAGGGCCGAGTGGAGGGCAGAGCAGATGGCATCCTCAGAGGACCGCTTGGCACGGTACGCAAACTGGAAAGGGTCAATGGTGGTGGGGAGAACGGATTTGATGTGCTCCATGACAAGCCGCTCAAAGCACTTCATGATGATGGCCGTCAGTGCCTTGGGGCGGTAGTCATTGAAGCAGGACGGTGCAGGTTTCTTCGGCACAGGAACGATGGTGGCAGCCTTGAAACACGAGGGGACGATGGCCTGCTGCAGGAAAACGTTAAAGATGTCCGTGAAGACACCCGACAGCTCCCCAGCGCAGTCCTTAAGCGCTCGACCCGGGATGTTGTCAGGGCCCGCCGCCTTACGGGTGTCAATAGCGGCAAGCACCCTCCTCACACCGTCGGCAGAGAGGCGCAGGGGCTGCTCGTGTGGGGGGGGGAGTGTTCTTCAGCGGGCAAGTGCTGTTCTGGGCGTCGAAGCGAGCAAAGAAGCGGTTCAGATCGTTCAGCAGACGGACGTCGCCCTCACAGCTCCTCGGCGCGGGCTTGTAGTCCGTGATGGTCTGAATGCCCCGCCAAAGGCTACGTGCGTCCTTGCTGTCCTCTAAGTGGGTGGAGACCTTGCACGAGAAAGCCTTCTTCGCTTCTTTGATGCCTCGGGACAGGTCGGCCCTCGCTGTCCTCAAGCTAGCCTCATCCCCCGCTCTGAAAGCCTTGTCCCTGGCCCTCAGCAGTCTGAGGACAGCCACGGCTTCCAGTTCGCGCGAAAGACGACGGATTTCGAGCAAGTCACATCATCGATGCACTTCGTGATGTAAGAGGTAAGAGTCAGTATACCCCTCTATGTCCGTCCGATCGTTGTAGGTGGCTGCCTGCTTAAACAAGTCCCAGTCAGTGGTGTCGAAGCAGTCACGAAGTGCATCGGAGGCACCCTCAGGCCACACTCGAACCCGCCTCCGAACCGGCCTGGATGCCTTCACCAATTGTCTGTATGCGGGCAAAAGCAAAACGGTGAGATGGTCAGAAAGCCCAAGATGGGGGAGGGGGGTGGCTTTGAAAGCTCCCTTTTGCGCAGAGTAGACTAGGTCCAGGAAGCTGTATCCACGTGTCGGAAAAGTAACATGCTGGTGAAGCCTCGGGAAAACAGACTTCAGGTTGGCATGATTGAAGTCTCCAGCGAAGATGGTGAAACCGTCAGGGTGTGCTGTCTGCTGTTCACTAACAGCCTGGTACAGTTCACCAAGCGCCGCGATCCTGTCGCCTTCGATGTTGGAAGGCAGGATGTATACCGCGACTAGCAGAATCGCAGTAAATTCCCTCGGCAGGTAAAAAGGACGGCACTTGATGATCACAAACTCCGCAAGTGGCGAGCAGTGCTTACATACCACCACAGAGTCCTGGCACCATTAAATAAAATTAAAATAAATGAAGACAACACCTCTCACTGTTCTTTCAAAAATGAGTCTCAGTCTATGGGTAAATCTCGGAGAATAGAATTACAACGCTCATGTATTTGTCCACCGGTGGGTGTCAACATGTTTGGTTTGTTCATTTCCCCCAGCCTCGGCCCTATTTTGTCACGTGACCACACAATCAGCATCAACGATCAGCCCCATGGTGTGCTCCATTCTTCCATGCACTCGTCTCACTGTGATTTCAGCACCCCGATCAGCCCCTTTCTTCCCCCTGCAAATAATAGGCACTCATTATTCATCACCACACCGGCTTACCCTGCACGCCCTCCTGTCTGGTTCGTCTGCTTTGACACACGTATGCCTGTTCTATTCCCTGATTGCCTGATCCACTGCTTGCTTCCTGCCTTTTTTGCTTTCTCTGTTAGATCTAACCCCTTGTCTGTCCCCTTGCCTTGCTCTTGTGTGCCTCGACGGCGCACGCTCCCCAACTGGCTCGCCAGCCCGCTTTGTGCACCTGCCCTGCTGGAATTCCAGTTTCGTTTTTCCCTTTACCTTCAATAAAGAGTATGTGTTGTGCTTGGTTGCCGTGCCTCGTCCATGACATTTATGTTTCCACTGCTGACTCATATCCCACCCCAATTGTATTGTGTATTTTCTTTAGTTTGTGTGGGGTAATGTAGGATATCTGTCCATTTGTACAATTTTATACCTTACACATCGTTCCAGCGATTCAATATAACTTCCCACTGTTCTGTTGTAAAGTTGACACCCAAATCTCTTTCCCACCGGACTTTTATGGATACAGTACAGTTGTACCAGTTATACCACTCCAAATAGCCTGTAGGGTGGAGTGCAAATGATTGTTCGTCTGTGTGCCCTGTAATTGGCTGGCAACCAGTTCATGGTGTCCCCCGCCGACTGCCTGAAGTCAGCTGAGATAGGCTCCAGCACGCCCATGACCCTTGTGAGGAAAAGCAGTTCAGAAAATGGATAGATGGCCAGAGACATTCACATTGGTTTAACCAAATTTGCCCCGAAAGTATGAGTATGAATCCTGGAGATGGCCGCTGGACCTTCTTTCACAATCTCACAGAAAAGGCTCCACACCCGTGCGTGTCTTGATCTTACTGGCATCCATTAAACAAGGGGTGTCCAAACTTTTTGCAAGAAAGGGCAGATTTGATAAAGTGAAGGGGCCCGGGGGCCAATAGAGTTTTTGGACATTTTTTAACTACAAAAATTTTATGCAATACACACTGTTATAATACCATTTTCATTGTCACAATTATCTTTATTTTTCAAATGACAAAATAACCAAATATAAGCCACTCAGGCAGATGTGAACAACTCTAAAAACACAAATTTTGCCTTTTATTCATATCTGAAGAGTCAGATAACATTGAACAAACTGTATGAAATACCTTAAATTTACATGTGTTTAAAATTATCTTTTGCCTCATGAACAGTTTAAACAGGAGTTATAAGTAATGCAAAGTTGTCTGATATTATTAAAACTTAAAAAAAGTGAATTTTGCTCTTGTCATTCACAATATCTTTCAGAAAGTAATAATTTGTGTAACGTCTACAGGTTTATAACATCAACAGTATTAACACGGCCACTTTTTTCGGACTATAAGTCGCGTTTTCTTTTCATAGATTGGGTGAGGGGGCGACTTATACTGAGGAGCGAGTTATATGTGAATTTTTTCACAAATTTTTAAAATTCAAAAAAAAAAAGTGAAACCGCGATAAACGAACCACGATGTAGCAAGGGACTACTGTAATGTGAACTTCAAGTGATGTCAGCGGCGTGATGGTTGTTTACATAAAGGACAAAGATTCGATCACGGGATGGCAAGAAGATGGGCCCCACGTACTACCGGCATCATTAGCGGCTTTGTAAGTAACACGGAGGACGAAGAGTTTGAAGGATTTAATGATTTGGAGTGACACAGAAGGTTTGAAAAAATATTATGGCTTTTACGCACGCTCGGTCCTACTCTACGGAGCTCTCTTTCACCTCGGTGGATGGAAGTCGGGGGCCGGCGCTCGGCCGGGTGGCTGTCGGGGGACGGTGGATGGGGCTCGGACATGGCTTTTACGCACGCCCTGTCCTACTCTACGGAGTTCTCTTTCACCTCCATGGATGGAAGTCGAGGGCCGGCGCTCGGTCGGGTGGCTGTCCGGGGACGGTGGATGGGGCTCGAACATGGCTTTTACGCACGCCCGGTTCTATTCTATGGAGCTCTCTTCCACCTCCATGGCTGAAGTGCCACCTCCGGGGATGGAAGTCCACGCCGCCACACGCCTGGAAGTCGACGCCGGTGCTTGGGGCCGTGTGGCGGTGAACTATTTATGTTATAGTTGTATAGTTGTTGATATATTTTATTTCGTGTGGCAACTTGTATATGTTTTTATGTTTACAGTTCAGTAGTTGGCTCGTTGAACTCTTGTTTTGTTAAATAAAGAGCCGTTTACCAAACCCACGTCTTTCCTGGTACTTTGTTAACGCTACAATATAGTTATATACTAGATCTGTGGAATAACGACGAGGCTCATGCCAGCGGCACACGCGACACACAAATGACCAATGCATAAGACTTTGATGTCTATTCATATGCAAATGAGTTAGGGGTCATAAAATTTTATGATCCATTGATGTTAAGATTTATGGCGTTTTTTTATTGGGGGTCATAAATTCTTTAGTCCTTTTATGTTAAGATTTATGGTAGTTTTTATTGGGGGTCATAAATTCTTTAGTCCTTTTATGTTAAGATTTATGGTAGTTTTTATTTGAGGGGTTATAAAATCTTATGATCCATTGATGTTAAGATTTATGACGTTTTTTATTTGAGGTGGGGCGGGGTTGGGGGCATCAAGATGGCGCCAGTTGTGACGGCGCCATCTTTGACTGTAGCCATTTTGGTTTGCTGGCGCCATTTTTAGATGTGGATATGTATGGGCATGTATTTGTATGAATCAAAACAGGTGCAGCATCTGAGCTAGCTTTGCTACCAGCCCTCTGAGCTAGCTTTGCTACCAGCCCGTACGTGTGGGATTGAAAGGGCCGGTTTTGTTGAGAAGGCAAAGGGGAGGGGTGTTTGTGTCAGCGTGGGGGGTCACGAGAGTCGTCATTATTGGTGTCAAACTTGTCTGGAAGAGAGTCGCATGTAATTTGTGAAACAATAGTTTAGCCAAAGCTATCTGAAAGAGAGAGAGAGACGCATATAATTTGGCAAACATTAGTTTAGAGGATCAAGGGGGTTTTGTTGAGAAAATATCTCGTCAGCATGGCGCCAAAGTTATCTGTAATGTAATTTGATAAACAATAGTAGAGCCGGTATTATTGGTGCCAAAGATATGAGGTAGAGCCTTTGATGCGTCATCAACATACGGCCAAAGTTATCCGATTTCCCGCGACATGTGATCCCATAGGCGTAGTCTTATCCCCGCCGAACTTAAAGTTTCATGTGGACGAGCATCATTTTGGAGAAGACAAGACAAGACAAGCCATCGCTCTGAGCAACGGAGTCGAAGCGCGTCAAAAAGCTGTTTCGAGAATGGTTAAAGTTAAGTCATTTTACTACATTTCTCACAATAATAATAATAATAATAATAACAAATAATAATCATAACAAATAATAATAATAGGTTATTTTATAAAACAAGATGTATTGTTTATGTAATATTTGCAGACATCATCGTTTTTGCCGATGTCCACGCATCTTTTGACGACGATTTTAGCGACGTTTACCTAACACAATCAGACTACGGTGAGTCAATCGCACATCTAAGATAGTTAATATAGAGGGTATTAGTTGCTGATTTTATTTTATGTATGCAACAGATCTCGTGGCCGCGGCCACTAGGAAAAACGTTCGGCCGACACAAGCTGCCTTCGACCGCCATATTAGAGCAGTCGAAACGACAGAGCCAGCGAGACCAGCGGCATCAGAGTCACGTGTTACTGTTGAAACCAATCCACTCTCAACCCACACCGCTCAGCCGGAAGCAGCGACGGATTCGGAGCTAGTTGAAGCTCTATCTACTTACGAGGGTTTAAACCATCACCATCAAGAGTCGACAAACAAAGTTGGAGGTATTCCTATTTTTTCTCTCTTTATGTGCTATCATCCGACTTGCTATTTTCGGTATTATAAAGGATTAACTTGCAGGTGAACATCGTGACACGGAGGCACAGAGGAAGAGGAGGAGGAGGAGGGGGCAGCCCTTCTACAACACGCGCCACTCAACCAGCAGGGGGCCTGTAAAGTGCCGTGGTAACTGTATCTACAAAAGACGGTTACAAGAATGTTTTAAGATTGTTCGTATCCTTACAGAATCAAAATAGGTTTGTATTGTTTCTGATGTGTTTTGTAAAAGAAAATATAATGGATCATTCAAACCTTACGTCAACGGAGTCAGATTTCTTAGCAAACATTGATGAAATAGATTTGCCACCATTTAGTAAAACAAGCCAAAGAAGTGACACACCAGAGCTAGATTTATCAAACGTTAACAATACGTCTACGAGACAAATAACAGATTTGCTCAACAATGTGAGCACGGCTTTGTTAGAGGGGGAGAGACCAGACAGTCCTGCTATTCTTACCCATTTACAAGCTGTCATAGATGAATTGAACAATCAAAGTCTGAATGAAGGTGGACAGAGTCCTACACAAATCCCGTCACAATTGCTAAACATGATAGCAGAATTAAACAACCATGCTAATGACAGCAACGGGCGTATCGGTCCTGACATTCCTGTCCAGTTGCTAAACATTATCCAAAATCTAAATACGCAGCCTCTGGTTGACCCGTTGACCGCTAACTCTGCCGATTCATCACCGGTTGCTATTGACGACGTTCCACCGACATTTCAGCCTAACAACTGCTCTGTTATAATTGATCACGAAATAGATGTTATTGATGACAACACACCAGCATTTCAACACACGCCCCAGCAATCTAACAGCGGTTCTGTAATAGCTGATCAGTGCGGCGGTTCTGTTGTAATCAATAGGCCGCATTTCAATAATGTAGAGATAAGGCGACAGTTAAATATACCATCGCAACAGAACATTAATGATTTTGTGACCTTCTACCTCCAGATTGAAGATAAAATAGATGATGTCATGCAAGAGGTAGCTAGCAGGGTGATGTAATTCAGATCGAGCTAGCGGCTGGTAACGATAGAGCTCACATCTGCCAGCAAACTAGGGATACAAACTCTATCAGAGATAATGTATCAGACATGCTTGAACGTTTAGCCCAATCAAATACAGAGCTTCTGGCTGATGAGGGCTTAGAGCTCATTGTACAGATAGTCACTCCATTGCGTGGTGGAATGCGTCGCAGGCTGTTGAACACTACCAACAGAGAGATTTTGAGGTTGAAAAAACGACACCTACACATACCTCGTAATAAAGACAACAATTTGTGTTTCGCTCTCTCACTAACCTATCTGCTAAATGACACACTCACAACAAAACAGGCCACAAGACAGGCACGGCTCTTACATGCGAGTGTAGGATTGGATTGTCAAACACCTGTGAGTCTGGGCGATGTTCATAAATTTGAGAAAGTCCTCAAACGGAAAATAACTGTAATGTATCGAAAAGAGGACTGCCGCCCCATAACCTTTTTCGACACGCGTTATCCCAAAACAGATAACGACACTTTATTTGTCTTACACCTCGAGGGTCATTATTACGGCGTGAAAGCGATAGAGGCATTCGTTGGTCATGCATTCTTTTGCAGGCTTTGTTACAAAGGGCACAAGAATTGGCAACAGGATCAGTGTGAAGGACACTATAGCGTTTGTCTCGATCCATGCTGTAAACAGCGACGGATTAAACCTGTCATCTGCCCCGACTGTAACAAAACTTGTCGTAATGAGGAATGCTTTACCAAACATAGAGAGTTTCGATCAATGAATCATGTAAGCAACTGCGCTTCATACAAAAAATGCTTGCAGTGTGGTCTTCACTATTATGTGAAAGCTGATGGTACCGGTGCTAAACATCGTTGCCCCGTTAAAAAGTGCACAGTGTGTGATGAGATCTTAAATCAAGATGACGCCTTGTTGAACCCCCACATGTGCTACATTCAGCCCATCAAGCCTCAACCACCGTGCAAAAATGTAGTCTACTACGATTTCGAAACCTATGTAGATACAGACGGTTTACACAAACCTTTTCTCATCTGTTGCAAATCAAATAGACTGGCGAAGCAATGGTTTGGCACAGATTGTGTTGACGAATTTCTCAGATTTTTTCGAAGGCCACGGTTTAAACAAACTGCGTTTGTTGCACATAATGCGAGAGGTTTTGATTCATACATACTGATAAGGAGAATGCTTGAATTAGGTCTCAAACTTGACATTCTGATGCAAGGGAGTAAAGTTCTATCATTTGTCGATTTAGACACAAAATCTCGATTCATAGACTCTCTCTCATTCTTGACGATGCCTCTAAGTGCAATGCCTAAGGCGCTGGGGTTTGAAGACAAATCAAAGGGTTACTTCCCACACAAATTCAGCTCTTTAAAGCATCTAAACTACGTAGGGTCTCACCCTGACCCGACGTGCTACGGTACCGAGCGAATGTCACCCTCCCAACGATCAAAGTTTGACGAGTGGTATGCCAAAGAAGCTAACAATGTGTTTAATTTTGCTAAACAGGCAATAGCCTACTGCGAGAATGATGTTGATCTGTTAATGCAAGGGTGTGAAAAATTCAGGAGCGAGTTTTTTGAGGCCACCGGAATAGATCCATTCAATGCGGTACCAATTGCGTCGGCGTGCATGAAAGTTTTTCGCACTAATTTTCTAACCCCACAAACACTAGCCATTACACCATCAGACAATTATATGTGTCAGCACAAAGCTTTCTCGCATGATTCTATTCAGTATATGCAATGGATCATGCACAGCCAAAATATCCAAATTACACATGCATTGAACGGGGGCGAAGTTATATTAGACAACTACACTGTAGACGGCTATTCTGAAATTGGGGGCGTAAAAATAGTGTTTGAGTATTTTGGTTGTTATCACCACGGCTGCGAAGAATGCTTCGACCTCTCTAAAATATGCCCGACAACCAAACGCCCTTTTCAGGAGAGGTTTGATAAAACACAAAAGAAAATTCAGGATCTACAGCTTAGACAGGATGTGTACCTTGTAATTATGTGGGAGCATGAATGGTTGCAAATGAAAAAGAGGGACATAGAGGTGAAGGAATTCCTTAAACAAACCAAATTTCCTACACCGCTCAAACCGAGGCAGGCTCTTTTTGGGGGCCGAACAAACGCATTCGTTTTAAGATACACGGCAGAGCCAAACGAGCGTGTGTTGTATGTTGATGTGACGTCATTATACCCTTTCATCAACAGTACAGGCACCTACCCTATCGGTCATCCAACGATTATCCACGGTGATTTTAAAGACCCTAGGTTGTATTTCGGTTTCATCAGTGCCACAGTCAACCCACCCCATGGTTTGTATTTTCCCGTTCTACCCTTCAAAACAGCTAAAGGTAAACTCGTCTTCACACTGTGCCGTACATGTGCCGAGTGTAACAACCAGCAAACTGCTTGTACACATAATGATGAGCAAAGATCGTTAACAGGTGTTTGGACAACTCCTGAATTTGTTAAGGCACTCGATCTCGGGTACACGGTTACAGAAATTACAGAAGTGTGGCATTACACAAGAACGAGCGACACAATTTTCCGTGATTACATGCAAACATTTCTAAAAGGTAAACAGGAATCTTCAGGTTATCCGGCTCACGTGGTCAACCAGGCTGATAGAGAAAGATATATACAGGAGTACGGCATTCATCAGGGTATGCAACTAGACCCTTCCAAAATTGCTGTAAACCCTGGCAAAAGGCAAGTGTCAAAACTCTGTCTTAACAATCTGTGGGGAAAACCCGTGCAATGTGACAACACAAAAACACAAAAATTGTGACAAAATCTGAGGATTTTTTTGAACTTCTGTTTCAATTGTGCAGTATTGTATCAACATAAACAATGAGATCCCCGCCTCAAAAACATCAAACGTGGCTGCAGCGTGTTTCACAACAGCCTATGCACGCCTAAAAATGTACAGCTATTTAGAAATTTTACAGAGGCGTGTCCTTTACACCGATACAGACAGCCTCGTGTACACTGTGAAGCCGGGCGAAAATGTTCTCCCTCTAGGGGATTATCTGGGTGATTTGACAGATGAGCTTTCGAACGACAGCATTTTAGAATTTGTCTCAGCCGGCCCTAAAACATACGCTTACAAAACACGAGGATCATCTCAGACGGTCATGAAGGTAAAGGGGATCACACAAAGTCACGAAAGCGGTCAGAGCATCAATCTCGATAGCATGCTCAGTTTGGTTCAAGGGTACATCGATACAGCAGGTGCAACCTCAGATGTGCTATACGCTCCTCAACATAATATCGTTCGCGATAAGAGAGGGTTCCATCTCAGAAACATGTCATTTTCCAAGCGGCTTCGTGTGGTGTACGATAAAAGAAGGCTGCTAGAGCGAGGCACCACTGAACCGTTTGGCTACTGATATTTCTATCTATCTATCCATACGTGTGTCTGTGTGTGTGTGTTTGTGTGGAAATGGCTTTTAACCAGACTGAATTTGACCCTAGATTAGAACTTCCTTTTTCATCTCTTGTAGCAGGGCCTTCAGGTTGTGGCAAGACTTTCTTTGTAAAAAATGTATTGGAAAATCCTGAACATGTTATGAGAAAAAAACCTGATAATATTGTCTGGGTTTATACTTCATATCAACCAATGTACGATGAGCTCAAAAACCTGAATAAAGACATTGTTTTTATCAAGGGGCTGCCTGAATCTTTTGATGACGAGAAGCTGTTCCCGCCACAGCAGCAGCATCTACTGATTTTGGATGACATCATCTTCCAAGCTTCGGATAACCCGGAAGTGGTCCGAATATTCACCCAATATAGACATCATAAAAATTTAAGCGTTATAATGCTAACGCAGAATGTATTCCATCAGGGCAAATTCAGCAGTACTATTAGTTTAAACAGTAATTATTTGATTTTGTTCAAAAACCCCCGCGATAAACTGCAGGTGAGTGTCCTGGCAAATCAAATTTCTCCCAGCAACCGGAAGTTTTTCCTGGAATGCTTTGAAGATGCTACAAGAGAGCCGCAAGGGTATTTACTGGTAGATTTGACACCTTCATGCCCAGAACAATATAGACTACGTACAGGTGTACTACATAACCAGTGGCCTGTCGTTTATATACCCAAACAATAAAACGATGACGAAGCTTTTAAAAACAAACGCACCGTTACTCAAATCTCTGTTTACATCCAAACCGGCCAAACGTAAGCATTTGCTACTTAGAGGCCCCAGTAGTTTGGTGAAAGCATTATGTGAGATTGCTCTAAATCTTCTTAAAGGACATGTACCCTTAAAATCAAAACTTTACAAGAGACTTAAAAAGCAAAAGAAAAATATCCGCTTTTTGGCTGATAAGAAAAATACTTTGAAGAAGAAAAGAGCTGTGTTAGTTCAGAAAGGTGGTTTTATATTGCCGTTACTGGCCGCTTTCGCACCTGTTCTCGGAAGTATCATTAGTGGCTTTATGAACAAATCATAAAATGAGTTTGAAAACGGCTCAGAAAATGTTCCTGATTTCACCTTATCAGCTCGAGAGGCTGAATCGACCCGCTCCGACCATCCGTGATACAGCAGAGCATTCTTTGGATGAAGAGATGAAACAGGTTTTGGATAATAAAAATTTAAATCAATATGAAAAGATCAAAATTTATCAAACCTTAATGGAGCGTTACATGGGGTTGGTCAAACAAAAAGACTCCGAGCAAATTCCTATTACGATTCGCAACGAAGCCAATGAGGGGGGTGAAAGAAAGACCACAGATGAGACCACACGCTATGAGGATATTTTGGACGCCATAGGTTCACGTTTCCGCCGCAACGCCAACTATGTGCTGAAAAGATTGTCGGCAGACGATGTAAGCTGGACGCCGTTAAGTGAATTTATTTTTAGAGGAAAAACTATCAAAGGCTCCCATATGAGCGATTTGTTGAGACATTTGGGTGCGAGTGCGCAAAAAATCAACGAAAAACCGGTAGGATGGAGTGAATTTCTTCGGACGCTAGCCCGGTTAAACTTACCGGAAACAAACATCTCCAACCCCTTGGCTAGCGCAGATTTTAAACGTTTAAAATACGCTACAGGTGAAGATGAGGATGTTTCGTATGTAGAAGATGTAAGCGTGATGAATAAAAAAAAAAGAAAGAGGACATCGCCGGTTGTAAAATGGGTTAGTTATTAGATGATACTCTATTGTTGTTAGTGAAGAAAAAAACGCATGACTCTGTAACTCTCTTTAACAATGTTTATTGAATAAAAGAGATTTTATAAAACATTAACACGGTTTCAGACAATGACATTTTTTAAATTTATGCAATGAACATGATGTTTGCCCGCCGCACATCCGGTCTGGTCTTCGACATTTTTTGGCAAACTCACTAACCATGGCGTCGTTATGGATAGGATCGGAATTGTAATGAGTCAGCACTTCACGATAGGTGAGCCCCCACCCACGTTGACTTAGATAATACAGTGTTGACCACAGGTGTCTGTCAGCTCGTGTTGCAGTTGGCCGTTCTGGTATTCTACCCGATTCGAATGCTTCTTCAAAAATTTGTATATACTCGACAGGTAGTACGGGCTGTCCGGTGGCAGACCAAAAGGATCAAAGAATGTGGCCAAACCGTCCGATTCTAAAGTCAAAGCGAGCCAATGCTCTCCGGGTAAATGTCTTGGGTGGGTGTTGACGATGTAATATTTTGGAGGCGGGTCTCTGACGTCAGCTAACTCATCCGATGCGAAAACACCTCCAAATAAGGTTCTCTGCATCCGAGTCATAATCATGTCCAATTCACGACCGTTCATAGCGTTAATAATAGTCCATCAATACTTCCCTCTTAGCATTAATCTCAATAAGCGAATCGTATGCAGCGTATACAATGAGTGTTGCTGTGTGCGGTATTGGCGTTCTAAAACGCAGATCGAGACGTAAAACCCCGTTTTTAATTGGCGTTAATGCGCCGGAATCATCTGCCTGACTTAAATTGAAAACAAAAAGTGAGTAGCCTTGACTAAAATCCTGTTGATCGATCCAAAGAGGTAGATCTTTCAAAAAACGCCCTGTTGCTGTGTATAAATTATGAAATTCACGTGTACATATCCCAGCTTCGAAATTGGACTGAAAAGCTTTGGCAGGTATCTGTCGACCTTCGTGGCTGAGAGCTAAATACTCTATGTTACAATGCAAAAAATTAAACGGGTTTAAATCTCTCCGTCCCATGAAACTGTTGTGGTTTACGAGCGCTATTACAATTTGTTTAGGGATATGTCCGAAGAACAAATTATCCTGATGACAAATCCGTGAGTTTTGTGGTATGGAAAAAGTTTTCGTATTTATTCGGGTTAAGGGATACATTGCGTTACCTTTCTGTAAAGCGGCGGCGTGGCCTATTGCTACGGCCGATGAGACTGATACTTTTTTCACAAATAAGGATGCTCTGAGTATTTTGAGACACGAATCGCTGTCTGGAGCGCTCATGAGACAGAAATCATCAGAAGCTCTAGTTAACTTTAGACGCAGATCCACATTATTCAATAGATGGCGTTCGGAAAAGAAAATATCTCCATGAAGCGGTCCCGTTAGATGGAATTCACGTGAGCCTGCAATCTGCTGTGCGTGCCGCACAAAACCATCGTTGACCCCCGCCCCTTCGAGAGCGACGGAGTCCATACGACCCCTAGTGTCTTTTGCGAACATTCCTGCTGTGAATTGTGACTCCAAAGAATCGTTTGAAAAGTTTAACAGCAGCTCGATGATGGATCTGTAGGCGTGTGTGGCACTAGATTGAGAGATTAGCCGCCCGCCCAACAAAATATCTAATTGACTAAAAATTGTGTTTATAGGGAAATTCACGATGCCAACTTGCGGTGGAATATTTGTCCCATCCCTACGCGTCACCTTTGCACGGAGATGTAGTAAAGTGTCGGATAAATCTAAATATTTTGAGCCGTCCCCGGGTATAAAAAATTCTATGGGACCCTGATCCACGATTGCGGACAAAGGTTGAAATTCGACATATGAACTATCTTCTATGGAGAATTGCGTCAGAGGGGCCGAAAATAGGTCAAGACTTGATAAGGTTGCCTCTTGACTTTTAAAATGTAGAAGAGCCATTTTTTTTAAGAGAAAATATCTGGCTTGCGTCTACTTCGCTTTTTTTTAATGACTTATCTGAGACCGGTGGAGCGCCTTTTCCTTTTAACGCTCCTTTTTCTCCGCCCACCAGGATGGAGCCCCCCACGTGACAATACAGCTAGCCCGGAACCTTGTTGCTCGGGGCCTTGTTTCTGGTGGATTCTTTGAATGACGCGCCCAGCTACATCCGTTGCTATGTTTTTAGCGGCGGCTTGAAGATGCGGCTTCACCAAGTTAAACCCGTTTTTGAACATAGGCATCACGAAACGCAATAATTTTGCAAAAATAGACCCTAGGCCACGCCCATACTGCATAGGGGCACCAGAAAAACCCTGGAAATTCCCGCCTACTTGTGTTTCATAATAATCAACAAAACGATACAAGTCGGGATGTATTGCTGATTTTTTTTAATTATTATTTCGATCTAAAATGCAGAATGAGAATGACCTTCCCGTATTCGAAATCTATCGGATTGTTCTGGTCTGTTCGCAGGTAAACCGAAATGGTTTCAATATGGCTTCTGCACACATCTAAATAGTAAACAGGATTAAAAGTTTTGTTTATAACGTCGCCATAGCTACCCTCAAGAGGCAGGGTCCTAAGCATTGGAGCGTAGGCGTCACCAACTGTCTGATGATGTATGACGTCAGTTTAGATGAACATGAAATATGATCCGGCTCGTCTGTCGGCAGGATGCTGTGCGTTTACGCCTTCCGGCTTGAGTGAGAGCCAATGTTCAGGGTTCATTCCAACAATGTACGCTAGGGGGCTCTTGAACATAATTCTCAATCCTTCTTCGCCCGAAAACATGAACCTCTGTTTATGTTGATCAAATTGGACGTCAATCTTTTTGTTACTCGCTTTAGTTAATAGAGTTTGAATGTCCAAAGCTAACGAGTCATGATTTTGATAGACCCCTCCTTTCGTTTTGAGCATGGTTCAAACTTCTGAGTCATCTTGAAACGTGTCCCCTCTAGGAAGCGGATGCTTAGGCTGTTTCAGGTAGAAATTCCGTTTTTTCTCAGGAATGGTGGGTATTGAGTTGATGTATGAAATCTTACATAAACCGACCTCCCACGAACCTTTTAAATCGATATGTTGAGCCAGTTCGGTTTTAAATTATGTGAGGGTGTTTGTGCTAAATAGATGTATACTAGCATTTGACGCTAATGTTACGTAGAATTCTCTCTGGTCTTCACCCATCTTGTAATTTCCACAGAATGGGCATTTTACCGATCGTCAGATGTTTTTGATACTCTTTGCGGGTACCCAACTGTCGAATTTGGCTGGCCAGCCCACCCAGTGGACGAGGGACTCGCATTTGCCTGACACGGTGCGTGATTTAAGAATTTTTATTTTATTTTTATTTTTACTTTTTGTAATTCCGCTTCGTAAAAGCTGCCTTCTACAGGCATACCATCCAAGTCCGATATTTTATAGACGGGAGGAACGCGATGGAGACGTTGTCTTATTCTGAAAATTTCATCCGCGTGACTTTGTAAATAACCTTTTTCAAAATTGCCTTTTATTTTGGAAATTCTCACAGTTTCACCCGGTGCGAACCGGAACTTGTCCCCCCGTCAGAAAGGATTTTTGGCGGCGTACAGGTTCAAGATTCAAGAGATTCAAGATTCAAGAGTTTTTTATTCGCCATGTTTGAGCGTGCCAAACAAGGAATTTGACTTCGGTAAATCACAGCCTCTGTTCAACATTTAGGTGACTAACAACAACACTCAGCACATGTGAAGAACGAAAGATATTCTCAACATCCCCAGATCTTAAACTCCCAAGAGGGCAAGGAAAAACTCAAAACTCCAGCTATGGGAAATGAGAAACCTTGAGAAAAGTCCACAGATGGGAGGGTCCCTCTTCTAGGATGACCAGGCTGCAATGGATGCAGAGAGGACACATAGTACAAACAGTGTAAACAAAAAAGGTGTGGAAAGCAGGATGTTATTGCACAGTAATGACTCTGAGACTCTAAGAGTGGTGTGAGTTCATCAGAGCGACAGCCTGGGAGAAGAAGCTGTCTCAGTGTCTGCTGGTTTTAGTGTACAGAGCTCTATAACGGCGTCCGGAGGGGAGTAGTTCAAACAGGCTGCAACCTGGGTGCGAAGGGTCTGTTGAGATGTTACTTGCACGTTTCCTGGTCCTGGTCAGGTACAAGTCTTGAATAGATGGGAGGTTGGTGAAAACAATATCCTTATTCTCTTCGTTTACGGCGTTCGCTGTCATTTTTTATACTGCTGTGAAAACTGTCGTTATAACTGACAATAAAATCCTGAATTACATCCACGTATCGTTGTGTGTTCTTAGCTGTGAAATAGCGCCACATTCGTGATTTTAGAGTTTGGTTAAATCTTTCAACGGTTTGCGCCTTGGTGTCGGACAGGGTGGAAAAATGTGTAATATTGTACTTTCTCATTAATTACTGGAAATGTTTGTTAAAAAACTCCGCCCCTTTATCTGTTTGAAGGCGTAATGGTGAACCGCTAACTGATAGGATATCTTCAAATGCTTTGGTGACCTGAGTACCTGTTTTAGCTTTCAAAACGCGTACATATGCACATTTCGAGAAGATATCGATTACGGTTAGTAAATATTTATATCCATCGTTGTAGCGTGCTAGTGATTGCATATCGCATAAATCTGCTTGCAATTGTCTCATAGGACCTCTAACAAAGGCGGCCGACCGGAGCTGTGGCCGTAAGGTCGTTGGTGCCTGTCGTGGCGGCAATCCCCGAACCCGCTGGTGGACACCGGCGGTAAGGGATGCCGTCAAGCTGAAGAAGGAGTCCTATCGGGCCGTTTTGGCCTGCGGGACTCCGGAGGCAGCTGACAGGTACCGGATGGCCAAGCGGAACGCGGCTTCGGCGGTTGCTGAGGCAAAAACCCGGGCGTGGGAGGAGTTCGGTGAGGCCATGGAGAATGACTTTCGGACGGCTTCGAGGAAATTCTGGTCCACCATCCGGCGTCTCAGGAGGGGGAAGCAGTGCAACGTCAACACTGTTTACAGTGGGGATGGCGTGCTGCTGACCTCGACTCGGGACGTCGTGAGTCGGTGGGGAGAATACTTCGAAGACCTCCTCAATTCCACCTACACGCCTTCCATTGAGGAAGCAGGGCCTGGAGACTCTGAGGCGGATTCTCCAATCTCTGGGGCCGAAGTCACTGAGGTAGTCAAAAAACTCCTCGGTGGCAAGGCCCCGGGGGTGGATGAGATCCGCCCGGAGTTCTTAAAGGCTCTGGATGTTGTGGGGCTGTCATGGCTGACACGCCTCTACAACGTTGCGTGGACATCGGGGACAGTGCCTCTGGATTGGCAGACTGGGGTGGTGGTTCCCCTCTTTAAGAAGGGGGACCGGAGGGTGTGTTCCAATTACAGGGGAATCACACTCCTCAGCCTCCCTGGTAAGGTCTATTCAGGGGTGCTGGAGAGGAGGGTCCGTCGGGAGGTCGAACCTCGGATTCAGGAGGAGCAGTGTGGCTTTCGTCCTGGCCGTGGAACAGTGGACCAGCTCTACACCCTCGGCAGGATCCTCGAGGGTGCATGGGAGTTCGCCCAACCAGTCCACATGTGTTTTGTGGACTTGGAGAAGGCGTTCGACCGTGTCCCTCGGGAGGTTCTGTGGAGGGTGCTTCGGGAGTACGGGGTGCCGAGCCAACTGATAAGGGCGGTTCGGTCCCTGTACCACCGATGCCAGAGTCTGGTCCGCATTTCCGGCAGTAAGACGGATTCGTTCCCAGTGAGGGTTGGACTCCGCCAAGGCTGCCCTTTGTCACCGATTCTGTTCATAATTTTTATGGACAGAATTTCTAGGCGCAGCCGAGGCGTTGAGGGGGTCCGGTTTGGGGACCTCAGCATCGCGTCTCTGCTTTTTGCAGATGACGTGGTGCTGTTGGCTTCTTCAGGCCGTGATCTCCAGCTCCAGTTATATACTAGATTTTTGTGGCGCGTGCGCGGCGTTGTTGACATAAAGGACGAGGAATTTGATCGATGGATTTAATGATTTGTAGTGACACAGATGGTTTGATAATATTGTTGTAAGATGGTAGTTATTTGAAATATACTTTATATATCGTTATATGGGTCTGTGGAATAATTAGAAATGCAACTTACAAAGAGTCCGATGTCAGCGTCGCGGCGCATACTATGCGGCGCCATACGCGGCATTGTTTACATAAAGGGCGAGGACTAGGAATTTGATCGATGGATTTTATGATTTGGAGTGATAGATGGTTTGATAATATTGTTGTTTATATGATAGTTATTTGATATATACTTTATATATCGTTATATGGGTCTGTGGAATATTTAGAACTGCAACTCACGACGAGTCCGATGCCAGCGGCGCGGCGCACATGCGGCATCGTTTACATAAAGGACGATCGATGGATTTAATGAATTGGAGTGACACAGTTGGTTTGATAAATGTGTTATTTATGTATAGTTATTTGAATAGCTCTGAATGTTACATCAGGCCCGTTCTCAGCTCTTCGTTAGCATATTGTTTAGCCTGTTGTTGCTTGTTCATGTCTGTTCTTGGTGTTGGATTTTGTCGAATACATTTTCCCCAGAATGCGACTTATACTCCGGAGCGACTTATATATGTTTTTTTTCACTTTATTGTGCATTTTATGGCTAACGCGACGTATATTCCGGAGCGAATTTTAGTCCGAAAAATACGGTACATTACAGCGTAAGAAAAATGAAAATACACCTCCCAGGCTTTAAAACAGCTAAGGCAGGGCACATCCCCTCCCTCCTCCTCATTTTCACAGCTCAGACTTCAATTTTTTTTTTCAAAGTTTGTGCTAGAGGAAAATACACTGCACAGAAATCAACTGTAAAAGTCATGGATATTTTAGCATATGGAATTAAATCTGGAATCTAATATTTAAATGAAATAATAATAAACACTTCATCAGAGGCTAAAATACCACGGGCGTCCTGGAACCTATCCCAGCAGTCATCAGGCAATAGGCGGGGGACACCCTGAACCGGTTGCCAGCCGATCGCTGGGCACACGGAGACAAACAACCATCTGCACTCGCTCTCACACCTCGGGGCAATTTGGAGTGCTCAAATAGCCTACCAAGCATGTTTTTGGGATATGGGAGAAAACCGGAGTGCCCGGAGAAAACCCATGCAGATATGGGGAGAACATGCAAACTCCACACAGGGAGGGTCGGAAGTGGAATCGAACCAGCACCCTCCTGACTGTGAGGCGGACGTGCTGACCAGTGTGCCACCGAGCAGCCAATTTTAAGTGAATGCATAATAAAATATTTTTTTCTTTACTAAACTCCTTCCTTTCAGTGCTGAGAGATGTAAAAATGCCAATACAGTATGTAGCGTAGTAAAGCGTCTCTCATTAAGGATTAAATAAATAAATAAATTGGTGGATATTACATTTGGCAATATTGAAGTGTCTCACAACAACAATTACGGATTATTTAGAATGCCGGTGCTTCATTTAAATCTTAAGAAACAATAAGAATGTGGTGGTATGTGTATGACACCAGGCGGTGTACAGCGAGGGGTCGCATAGTTTGACGTCACAAATACTACACTGGGATGCGGTTTATTATGCTCATGATTATTGGGGTTTGGCACGCCCGGACTGACCATCGGGAGAACCGGGAGTATTCCCAAAGCGCCGGCCTAGGATTGGCCTGCTGGCCTGAGTCTCTCGGCGTCCCTTTTTTTTTTTTTTTTGTTGTTGTCTGCCGGTGTGGCGGCTCGCCTATCAGAGAGACAGGCCAGGCCACTCACGCCAGGAGCATGTGAGGAGGGAAAGACGATTGGTTTATATTAATTAACACCCGCCCCCACAGTTCGTATCAACCACACAGCGCGTGTGGTGGAAGGGGTGTGTTAATAGTAATTACTATGTAAGGTGCCGGCTGCTGTAGCTAGCGAGTGGTGCAAGTGAGGATAATGGACTTCGAACCCAAGCGGAAGAGGATGGATGGATGGATGGACAATTGAACATCTAAATAAATTAGTTCAACTAAAACGTTTCTGCTATAATTCTGCATATGCGGAGGATAACGAAAAAATGCTACTCAAACAGGAGTTCTGTGAGTCCAATAAAATGTCATCTTCAAAAATACTTTATTCAGTATAAGAGTATTCAGGAGGAAAAAAAATACAATTTGAGTTACTTTTGGTATTTCTTGAGCAGTATCGCACAGCTTTATCACTTTACCGAAAACAATATCTTCATACAAACGCCAGCATCTATCCAACAAAATGTCTAATGCCGAGCATGATATTGCGTAACAACAATGTCCTGTTTACGTTGTTAAAGCGTGTTACATCTCAGAGCGCATGTGGCATTATCACATTCTTTATTTTATTCAGCATCGCGTCTCTGCTTTTTGCAGATGACGTGGTGCTGTTGGCTTCTTCAGGCCGTGATCTCCAGCTCTCGCTGGAACGATTCGCAGCCGAGTGTGAAGCGGTCGGGATGAGGGTCAGCACCTCCAAATCCGAGTCCATGGTCCTCGATCGGAAAAGGGTGGAATGCCCTCTCCGGATCGGGGATGAGATCCTGCCCCAAGTGGAGGAGTTCAAGTATCTTGGAGTCTTGTTCACGAGTGAGGGGAGGATGGAGCGTGAGATCGACAGGAGGATCGGTGCAGCGTCGGCAGTAATGCGGACCCTGTACCGGTCCGTTGTGGTGAAGAGAGAGCTGAGCCAAAAGGCAAAGCTCTCAATTTACCGGTCGATTTACGCTCCTACCCTCACCTATGGTCACGAGCTATGGGTCGTGACCGAAAGAACGAGATCTCGGATACAAGCGGCCGAAATGAGTTTTCTCCGCAGGATGTCCGGGCTCTCCCTTAGAGATAGGGTGAGAAGCTCGGTCATCCGGGAGAGACTCGGAGTAGAGTCGCTACTCCTCCACGTTGAGAGGAGCCAGATGAGGTGGCTCGGGCATCTTATCAGGATGCCTCCTGGACGCCTCCCTGGGGAGGTGTTCCGGGCATGTCCCACCGGTAGGAGACCCCGGGGACGACCCAGGACGCGCTGGAGAGACTATGTCTCTCAGCTGGCCTGGGAACGCCTTGGGATCCCCCGGGATGAGCTGGATGAAGTGGCTGGGGAGAGGGAAGTCTGGGAGTCCCTCCTAAAGCTGCTGCCCCCGCGACCCGACCCCGGATAAGCGGAAGAAGATGGATGGATGGATGGATGGACCTCTAACAAAAACTTTATTTCTAGGAAAAGTTATTCTGGCTGGTTTGTGTAAAGTGTAAGCATCTTGATCGGATAAAAAAGCTTTCACTTTTTTAATGTTAGTGTTTTTACAGCTAACAGCCGCTGTTCTGTGTAGACGTGTCTCTCCACCAAAACTAGCTGGATTCTTAGCACAATAATAGAGTCTCTGAAGACATCTCTCGCCACCCATTGTTAGGTAAGTTCTGCTGGATATCAGAGTGTGACGCTGTTAATAAAACAAGCAGGTAGTATGATATCTTGTGATTTTAAATTGAATAAAAACAGAGAAACAATTGCTTTTCCGGTCACAATAGTTTATTACAGAAAAAAATCAAACTAGTTCTTAAAAACATTACTAATAAACAGAAACAAGTATAAAACATGGTAAAAATAAAAAAAGAAAATAAAAAAAATATTTTTCTATAAACCCTAAGGTTTAACATAACGCATGAATGAAGATAACAGATGGTGTTACTTTGGACCCCATTAGAGTTTTAAACTTCTTTAGCTGCTCCCCTGTTAAATCTAGAAGTACTGTTAGGAAAGTCATCAATTGGCCCCACATTTTTTTCACAATACCTCCCATTGTGTCTTTCCAAACGTTCTAAATAATAGAGCGACTCCGTTGCTGCTCAACACAGTGTCACGCGCTTCTTGTTTTATCGTACGGAGCCGCGTAAAGATCTTGCACTCGTGAGCTAGGTCATGTAGAATGGCAGAAACAGAATTGCGAATGTTTATAAGAGATGCAGAGGTTTTAAAATAGAAAAGCATTGTCGACAACGTGTGGAGGAAGTCAGCATTGCACAACTCAGCCGTCACTGCTTCATAATTCACATAGAAATAAAAGTTTCGATCCTCAACATACAGGCACGTATGGTGCATCTGGCTGAGATCATCAAGAGCACATCCGTCACACTTAAATTTAGCATGCTTCATTAAGGCATCATACAAAAGATGAGCCACCATAAGTTTCAGGCGTGTATAATCTTCAATCACCAACCATTTAAGCGGCTCTACCCTCATATTATACTCGGCGTCCTGCTGTGTGTTGATTCTCACAGGTGTCGACGTCACCGTAGGAACGATGCCAAACTCAAGGGCCAGCGGAGGGTCGTTGTCAACGACTGTATCGTCAGCCTCCTCAAAATCACCGGGCACCTCTGCCGCTGTCTCTCTGAGCATGACTCTTATGTCAGCAGCAGACAAGCAGGGCAAATCCATGCCATTTTCAGGATAGCGTGCGTAGGCGTCATCAAACAATTCGATGGCTCGTGACGAGGACCATGGTTCATGCTGTTGCGGCCTCTGCTTCTGCTGCTCCTGCTGCTCCTGCTGCCCTGTCGTGCTTGCTAGGTTGTACCCCGACGTTTCAGGGGTTTCAAACACGTCAAAAGTTGATGACAAAGCTCCATAGAGAGAATCGGGTTGCAGATTGTCGAGGCAGATCGGTGACATGCGTTCGCTCGGGTCGGGTGTAGGCAGTGGAAGAATCTCAAACCTTTCCGCCCTTGTCTCAGGCCCCGCTGGCGTTGGTTCTGGTTGTTCAGCCGCCGTGCTTGGCCGTGGTGTCGCTATGAAGGCTGTATCCACATCACCATCATCTGTCTCTGCCTCAGAGTTGTCAGGGCTGGACCAGAATGTGATGCCCGGCTCATTGCCCATAGGTACAAAACGTGGTAAAAGTCTTCTGGCAAGCATTTTTTGAGCCATCTTCTTTCTCTCTTGTGCGTGTGTGTGTGAAAGAGGCGTCTGCAAGTCCGCTCTTATACATTTTAGATAGTTATGCTAATGACTACACCCTACCTTTCTGTGTCTGCAGGTGAGAAAAAGAGGGGAGCTAGGAGGGGGGTAGGAGGAACACAGTCTTGTGTGCTGAGGAGGGCCAGGGGTGGGTAGTTTAAAGTTATTTTTTTAGTAAGGGTTAATCTAAAGCCAGTTTACGTTTCACTCCGACGACGTTTGTCCAGACACGGCTTGATAGAAAAAGTCCCGTAATACTCTCACCATATGCTTGCATCCTTTCATACCACGCTGTCAATGGTATATTCAATATTGTCTGGAAAAGTCCACATTCGTTGTTAAACACTTCAAGTTTTAGAAACATTAGATCGATTAGCTCTCCATCTTCGGCCCCATCAACAGTTTGAGGAGAAACTTTAAGCCGGAAAAAACATCTTCCGCTGGCTGTGATTTTTGAAATCCAAGTTGCATTCAGCTCACCTTCTAACCCGTATTCATTGAGAAATTCAGTCAAAACCTCCGGCAGGAATTGATTTAAAACACCCCAGTCATTTGAGTTCAACGTACCATACGCACCGGCCTGCTCATAGTTGCTGTTGTTTGATCCAGAGCTCTCTTGGTTTCTCATAAAGAAAGACAACTCACCAGTCTCGTAAAACAATTTAAATCCCCATAGAGTCTCTGGTGTTAGATGCCAGCTCCGCTCAAGTTTTTCTGTAGGCCTTTGTTGCATACGCCTTAGATACATTTGTTTCTTCCTAGGGGCATCTAGCAAACCATAAGGGCCTTTACGGCAAAGATGGATACTGACCGGCGTTTCTGCTATCGTGATTTGAGCTTCAGGTTTGCAGTTTAACACCACAGCTTGAGCTTAGCTCTTTTCTATGAACTAGCAGCACAATACTCTGGCGCAATATATGAAGAACAGGTCCAGCCCCCTCTCTCAAACCACACCTCTGTGTATCACGTGTTTTTTTTTTTGTTTTTTTTAATCAGGATATGTTTTAAACTTTGACAACTTTCATAAAAAACAGAGGCCTTCGTCTATCTCCCTCCAAAAATAAACGATTCCAACCGGCTCTACCTCACGTGTCGCGGGAAATCGGATAACTTTGGCCATATGTTGATGACGCATCAAAGGCTCTACCTCATATCTTTGGCACCAATAATACCGGCTCCACTATTGTTTATCAAATTACATTACAGATAACTTTGGCACCATGCTGACGAGATATTTTCTCAACAAAACCCCCTTGATCCTCTAAACTAATGTTTGCCAAATTATATGCGTCTCTCTCTCTCTTTCAGATAGCTTTGGCTAAACTATTGTTTCACAAATTACATGCGACTCTCTTCCAGACAAGTTTGACACCAATAATGACGACTCTCGTGACCCCCCACGCTGACACAAACACCCCTCCCCTTTGCCTTCTCAACAAAACCGGCCCTTTCAATCCCACACGTACGGGCTGGTAGCAAAGCTAGCTCAGAGGGCTGGTAGCAAAGCTAGCTCAGATGCTGCACCTGTTTTGATTCATACAAATACATGCCCATACATATCCACATCTAAAAATGGCGCCAGCAAACTAAAATGGCGACAGTCAAAGATGGCGCCGTCACAACTGGCGCCATCTTGGTGCCCCCAACCCCGCCCCACCCCAAATAAAAAACGTCATAAATCTTAACATCAATGGATCATAAGATTTTATAACCCCTCAAATAAAAACTACCATAAATCTTAACATAAAAGGACTAAAGAATTTATGACCCCCAATAAAAACTACCATAAATCTTAACATAAAAGGACTAAAGAATTTATGACCCCCAATAAAAAAACGCCATAAATCTTAACATCAATGGATCATAAAATTTTATGACCCCTAACTCATAATCATATGAATAGACATAAAAGTCTTATGCATTGGTCATTTGTGTCACGCGCTGCGTTGTTGACAAAGGACGAGGAATTTGATCGATGGATTTTAATGATTTGGCACAGATGCTTTGATAATATTATTGCTTATATAATAGTTATTTGCTATATAATTTATATATCGTTATATGGGCCTGTAGAATATTTTGAAGTGCAAGTGCCGTCAGCGGCGCGCACCCAGCCGGCATTGTTGACTTAAAGGACGATCGATGGATTTAATCATTTGGAGTGACACAGATGATTTTATAAACGTGTTATATATGTAATAGTTATTTGAATAACTCTGAATGTTACGTCAGGCCCGTTCTCAGCTCTTCGTTTGTGTTTATGTTATGTTAGCATGCCTATCGTTTAGTCTGTTATTGCTCGTTCATGTCTGTTCTTGGTGTTTGATTTTGTCGAATAAATTTTCCCCAAAATGCGACTTATACTTCGGAGCGACATACATGTTTTTTTTCCCCTTTATTGTGCATTTTATGGCTGATGCGACTTGTACTCCGGAGCGACTTTTAGTCCGAAAAATACGGTACATTCGCCGGGGTAGATGATTTTTTAAATTCAGTTTAACAGTGCAATGCCATAAATAATACATTATAAGACCGAAGCTGCGGGCTGTATGAAATCTGACCGAGGGCCAGATTTGAACCGCGGGCCGGACTATGGACATGCTGCATTAAACAGTTCAACTGAGAATATGCTCTTCTGGTAGTTACTATTGGCGTAACAAGCGTTAAAGATAAAAGAACCAGATGAAAGATTTGCCCATAAATTAACAATTGGTGCTGTGACCTTGTGGTCTTATGCTCATAGCGCTTTTCTTTTTTTAAGACACCATCCTTGCAGAAAATTCAACAATTTGACTGGGCCCAAAAATAAGGTGTGCAGCATGCCTTCTTTGTTGCGATGTTTCAGGAGGGATTGCACTTCACTGTTCATCCAGGCTTTTTGGTTTGACGGTGACGTCAACAAAGCTCCTGATGTAGGAGAGTACGGTGTCTGTGTACTCCTGGACGTTGTGGCTATAGAATAAATCCCATATTGTAGTGGCAAAACAGTCCTGTAGCAGAGAGAGGGCTCCTTCAGGCCAGGTCTTAATTGTCTTTCTCTCAGGTTTTGAATTCCTCAGCAGAGGGGTGTAGGTGGGGTGAGCAACAAGCAGAGGTGGTCAGATCCAGCCAGGTGGGGGAGGGGGGAAGCTTTGTATGCATACTTAATATTGGAATAAACATGATCCAAAGTGTTATTCCCTCTGGTGGCGAAATTCACAAACTGGGTGAGTTTGGGGAGCACAGACTTCAGGCACGCCTGGTTGAAATCACCGGCAACAATAAGGACTGTGTTGGGATGGGTGAACAGCTGTTTGTATATGGTGTAAAACAACAGGCTGAGCCGTGCGCATCGGGTGGGATGTAAACAGCTATCACATACACTGAGAACTCCTTCATGAGATAAAAAGGTCTGCACAAACTGCCAGAAGCTCTAAATCAGGAGAACAGTGTTTGTCAAAGATCCTGCTGTCACAACCCCACTAGTTGTGAACATAAACACAGAGAGCTGTTAGGAGTGACAAATTATTTTGATCATATGATTATGTTGGGGTGTAGACTAGAATCATTAACTTTGTTAAAATCTTTCAACTTTCCTTGACTCGGGAAAGTTTCTACGTTCAGTTGTTAAAACATTCCAAGTGATGTGGAAACATTATTGCTTAGCTAGCTCCACTAGTATCTGTTTCCACATCCTTGTAAAACAAAGCGCTAAAACCCTCTGCACTGATTAACCAGTTGCAGAGGAGACCACCGAAACCTGTTCACTCTCACCCCCACCCTATTTTCTCTCAATAAATATTCCCTTGCAAGAGGCGAAAGGCAGACTGCTTTCAAGCACCTTTGTATCCTACAAGGTGATGAAGGCTTTCTCTACTTGCAAGTGCTAAAGGGCAAACTGTGTGGTTCTTGCAAAGAAGTTAGAGTGAGGAACACGGCTATACACAGAGTCTCTCCCGGATGACCGAGCTTCTCACCTTATCTCGAAGGGAGAGCCCGGACACCCTGCGGAGGAAACTCATTTCGGCCGCTTGTATCCTGGATATTGTTCTTTCGGTCACGACCCATAGCTCGTGACCATAGGTGAGGGTAGGAACATAGATCAACCAGTAAATCGAGAGCTTTGCCTTCGGGCTCAGCTCTCTCTGCAAAATTCTGTTTATAAGTTTTACGGACAGAATTTCTAGGCGTAGCCAAGGCGTTGAGGTTGTCTGGTTTGGGGACCTCAGCATCGCGTCTCTGCTTTTTGCAGACGACATCATGCTGTTGGCTTCTTCAAGCCGTGATCTCCAGCTTTCACTGGAGCGGTTCGCAGCCGAGTGTGAAGCGGTTGGGATGAGGGTCAGCACCTCCAAATCCAAGTCCATGGTACTCAGTCGGAAAAGGGTGGAATGCCCTCTCCGGATCGGGGATGAGATCCTGCCCCAAGTGGAGGAGTTCAAGTATCTTGGGGTCTTGTTCACGAGTGAGGGCAGATTGGAGCGTGAGATCGACAGGCGGATTGGTGCTGCGTCGGCAGTAATGCGGACTCTGTACTGGTCTGTTGTGGTGAAGAGAGAGCTGAGCCAAAAGGCAAAGCTCTCGATTTATCGGTCGATCTATGCTCCTACCCTCACCTATGGGTCGTGACCAAAAGAACAAGATCGAGGATACAAGCGGCTGAAATGAGTTTGCTCCGCAGGTTGTCCGGGCTCTCCCTTAGAGATAAGGTGAGAAGCTCGGTCATCCGGGAGAGAGCTAGGTGAGGTGGCTTGGGCATCTCATCAGGATGCCTCCTGGACGCCTCCCTGGGGAGGTGTTCTGGGCATGTCCCGCCGGTAGGAGGCGCTGGAGAGACTATGTCTCTCAGCTGGCCTGGGAATGCCTTGGGATCCCCTGAGATGAGCTGGATGAAGTGACTGGGGAGAGGGAAGTCTGGGAGTCCCTCCTAAAGCTGCTGCCCCCACGACCCGACCCCAGATAAGCGGAAGAAGATGGATGGAAGGTGTTATTTTGGGCGACATCAACAGTCAGCAATCTAATGTGAAATTGCAGTCGATATATTGGACAATATTTAAGCACATATATGCATACATGTCATTTAAAAACTACTGTTACATGTTATAAAATAAAGATTACCCAAAGAGAAGCATAATCTCCCCGCTGTTGCATAACGGCGCATCCTTTCATGCAATAAAGTTAACCGTTAGCTTGGAGAAAACGAGCATAAAAGAAGTGGTGTTTCAGTGAGTGGTTCTTTCTTTCCTTGGCAAATCGTAAATCTACATTCTGGCTTACATGGTTCACGTTCATTCGCTGAATTGCTCTCGCCAGGAGATGCAACATGTTCACTGACTGATCCGTTGATGCACGGGAGGGCAGTTCACTCATTAACTCGTTCGCGAACGGGAAAGTGACTTCAACTACCCAGCATAAGCTGGTGTTCCCTCACTGATCCGTTCTCGCGATGAACTGGAAATGCAAATCACTCACTCACTGACTCATTCACTCACAGATCCGTTCAGTTGATGAAAGGGAAATGCAATTCACTGACTCGTTCGTGAACGGGACATTACGTCACTGACTCGTAAAGTCCCTCCTCCATCTAACGCTGACTGCTGATTGGTCGTTCACGAAGATTTACGAGTGAGTGACAGACAGCATTGCTGCTATCCCAGCCGACACACGTTATGCCGACATTGATGTGATTGTGTATTTGTTGGCTTATATGGTGTTATAATACCGAATGTGTTTGTATTTGAATAAAACCTTGAACAAAAACGTTATACCAACATTTGTTATTTTGGGGGACACCAATTCATATAACAACTTAAAACACATATACATATTGTCATATAAAGCAGTTAGCCAAATGTCAGATTTTTATGTTTTATTGGGCAGAAATAAAAACAAGGAACCAGGCAAGTTTTAACATTAATGTTTATTAAAATAATAATAATAACTAGAATTGCAATTTCTGGAGAAATTGCGTGTGAAGGCGAAGACCTTCGCACTATTGTTATTCTACTTTTTTCGAAATGAAAGACGGGAAAAATGAAAAAGGGAAATTAATGATGATAAATGATGATGAATAAAATAAATGGGTAAAATGAGTGTTATAATGATAAGCAGAAAAAACAAAAAGGGAAATAAATGATGATAAATGATGATGAATGAAATTAATGGGAAATATAAATTGGAAAAATAAAAAGGGAAATAAATGATGATAAATAAAATAAATGGGAAAAATGATAAGTGGGAAAAATAAAAAGGGAAATAAATGATGAAAAAAATAAATGGGAAAATGACGAGAGTTACAAATGATAAGTGTTAAAAATGATAAGCGGGAAAAATAAAAAGGAAATTAAATTATTATAAAATAAATGGGAAAACGACAAAAGTTACAAATGATAAACGATAAAAATGATAAGCGGGAAGAATATAAAGGAAATTAAATTATTATACAATAAATGGGAAAATGACGAGAGTTACAAATGATAAGCGGGAAGAATAAAAAGGAAAATAAATTATTATTAAAATAAATTGTAAAATGACAAGTTACAAATCATAAGCGTTAAAAATATTAAGCAGTGAATAAAAACGAAAAAAAAAGCAGTACCCACAGTTGGAATCGAACTCGCGCGGGGAAGCGGCTCGAGTTACTAAGCGCCCGCGTTACCAAGTGAGCTAATTGGTTTGCTCTTTTGAAGTGGTGTAATTTGCTTAATGTCATAATTGTTCATGTTGAATGCGCCATTAAGAATGAATGCGTAATTTTACACCACAAATGTACTAATTATGCAAAAACGATAAATGTTTATGACGAAAAAAACTGCAGCCAGTGTCGTGTGAGTTTGTGTAATGGTGAGACGCCAGATGTGACACGTGTAAAATTGGTTGTTAATTGGTAATGGGGAATTTGTTGGTTGAACCAGTAAACCTCCATTCACGTTCCAAATTTCACCAGAAGATGGTGCCAAAGTCAGATTGACCTAACATAGTAAATTAATAGTTTAAAAAGTCATTGATTAGATGAAGACTTGTTCTGAGGCACAGCAACACACAATTTTGGATTATGTTATATTATTTTATTTTGCTATAATATACTTGGAAACTGCTTGGAAATTTTAATTTGCTAACTAGGGAAGCCCATTCTCATTGTTAGGTAATGAGAATGAGACATGTTAATCACAGTTAGAGTAAGCTGCAATATATTTTATTTTATTCTGCTTTGCAATATTGTATAGTTAGTAGCAACTTGAGCAGCATCATAGCACTGATGTTTCATTTAGACATGAATGTATTAAGAGTTGAGTAAGGACAAGGGGCTGACAATGGTACCGTGGGTGGAAGACTGCAATCCCACGCTTGAGCTTGACCTAGAGGTCACCAGCTTGTCAAAATACGTTTTGAAAATGCTTGAGTGTTTTAACTTGCTAACTAAGAGAATGCACGATCATAGTTATGATTATGTGTTAAATTGACTATTGTGAAAGTATGTGTTATTGTCACAATGTTTGATGAGTATCAAACATGTATATGTAATATTGATGTTCCATTTACACATGAATGTATGAATGTGAGCCAAGACAAGGAGGCGGAAAGGGTTAATGGTGATTGTCAGGATTTCCAGATTATCTTTATCGTATGATTATGTTGGAATGCAACCTATAATAAATATCCTAGTTTGTCCCATCCTACACAACGTTGTAAAACACCCCTTGCTATGTTTTGATTAGAGGTCAAGGGCTTTCTCAATCCAGTCCACTCTTACCCCCACCCTGTTTCTTTTAATAAAAATGGTCTTGCGGGAGGCGAGAGACAGATTTCATTCGATCATTGCTGTATCCACAGCGACGAATGGACTCTCCACCTGCAGGTGTCTAAAAGAACTTACTTGTCTCCCGTGTGGTTCTTGCAAAATAAGTTAGAGTGAGCACAACTCTAACAGTGATACTAAGTGGTGGAACACTGAGATCCCACATATGAGCGTGACCTCGGTCACGTGCATCCAGTTGAAGCCTAAACAAAGTGCTGTTTGACGGAACACAAGTCAGAGAAAAAACATTTGCAAATGTCACGTTGATGGATAGTTGACAAGATTTAGGAGTGGGAAACAGGATGAAGCATCCCTGAGAAAATTGTTACTTCCGTGAGAACATGGTCACCTCATCTGGTTGAATCCGGTTGAGACTGGTTGAGATGCAGGTGCAGTCTATTCTGGAAGCATTTGACCAAGCAGGCATAGTACCCACGAACTGGACTGGTATAAAAGGTTCGCTCGGACAAAGAGCATCGCTCTCTCTCGCCCGGTGGGCTCTCCCCGTCAGGGGTATGCCCCTGCGGCTACTGCCGTGGGTCGAGAACGCAGATTAGACAAAGATAGATTTCATTCTTTATGAGATTAACCCAAGGTCCGTTAAAATGAATTTATGCTGTCTTCAAATTGGACTTAGTCAAATTTTAAGCTCAAAGACAGGCTAGGAGATGCAGACCTTGGTGCGGGAGAGAGGAGTCCATTCTTTAGGCCATCCTGTTCTTTTAAACAGAATTTGGATTTTGGAACAAGGAGAACTGATCACTCGACTTTTCCACCAAACAGCATTTTAGACCTCTAGCCTCTTACCCTTTTTTACTATATTTTTGAGTTTTCAATCGAGAGAACTTCGAGACTGAATAATTTTTGCTCTATTGAGAATGGTGAGTGGAAATTATTGTTAGTTGTTCGAACAATTGAAACTTGTAGTTCTCTTTCTTGTTTATTCATTAAATTTCTACTTTCTAATCATTTAATTTCGATTAATGATTATTTTGATCTTTTATGCTTTATATCTCTTTTGTTTCTCTATCATAGTCATACTTTAAACTGTTCAGTTCTTTTTCTTAAATGAAGACAGCTTTAATCCTTGACATCAGAGAGTGTCAGAATCTGGTTCGAAACCGTTAACTTAAGCTCAGCTAGTGTGAGTGTACGCTAGTGAAAATAAACAAGTTATTTTTTTTTTTTTTCAAGATGGCGGCGCGTGCACACGCAGCGGCCACTCTCTGTCCCGTCAGTACGGTGATTTGTTCGTCTAATGAGTGTTCGTCCGACAGTCTTGTGTGTTCGTCTCGTCGTGCTTTATCGTGCTACAAGTACAGCAGGCAGGTTCTGCTTGACATCGGCAGAAGTGGGTTTTGCGGCGTTCTGGACTTTGAAGCGTCGACATTAAAGGCGCTCGGACTGCTACGTCCTGAAACGTCGCCGACCTCACCCGGTATTCCTCCCCCGGTTGGGAGCCGTCGGAAACGGTGTGCGAGGAGGCAGAAGAGGGGCAAGCGCGGAGGCTGGCGGCCAACCCAGCGCGACCGGCGGTGCCCTCCATTCTTCTGGCGAATGTTCGATCGCTGGACAACAAAATGGATTACGTTCGCCTGCTGAGGTCTACGAACCGGACGGTGCGGAACTGCTGTGTGCTCGTGTTCACCGAGACCTGGTTGAGTGACAACATTCCGGACTCTGCCGTGCATCTGGCGGACCGTGCCATTGTACGAGGGGGAAAGTCGCGAGGAGGTGGAATATGCGTCTACATCCGAGAAGAATGGTGCCGGGACTCTGTGGTGGTATGTAAGCACTGCTCGCCGCTTGTGGAGTTTGTGATCATTAAGTGCCGTCCTTTTTATCTGCCGAGGGAATTTACCGCGATTCTGCTAGTCGCGGTATACGTCCTGCCTTCCAACATCGAAGGAGACAGGATCGCGGCGCTTGGTGAACTGTACCAGGCTGTCAGTGAACAGAAAACAGCGCACCCTGACGCTTTCAGCATCTTCGCTGGAGACTTCAATCATGCCAACCTGAAGTCTGTTTTCCCGAGGCTTCACCAGCATGTTCCTTTTCCGACACGTGGAGACAGCTTCCTGGACCTAGTCTACTCGGCGCAAAAGCCACCCCCCTCCCCCATCTGGGGCTTTCTGACCATCTCACCGTTTTGCTTTTGCCCGCATACAGACAATTGGTAAAGGCATCCACGCCGGTTCGGAGGCGGGTTCGAGTGTGGCCTGAGGGTGCCTCCGATGCACTTCGTGACTGCTTCGACACCACTGACTGGGACTTGTTTAAGCAGGCAGCCACCTACAACGATTGGACGGACATAGAGGAGTATACTGACTCTGTTACCTCTTACATCACGAAGTGCATCGATGATGTGACTTGCTCGAAATCCGTCGTCACTCGCGCGAACTGGAAGCCGTGGCTGACGGGGGCTGTCCTCAGACTGTTGAGGGCCAGGGACAAGGCTTTCAGAGCGGGGGATGAGGCTGGCTTGAGGACAGCGAGGGCCGACCTGTCCCGAGGCATCAAAGAAGCGAAGAAGGCGTTCTCGTGCAAGGTCTCCACCCACTTCAAGGACAGCAAGGACGCACGTAGCCTTTGGCGGGGCATTCAGACCATCACGGACTACAAGCCCGCGCCGAGGAGCTGTGAGGGCGACGTCCGTCTGCTGAACGATCTGATCCGCTTCTTTGCTCGCTTCGACGCCCAGAACAGCACTTGCCCGCTGAAGACCACTCCCCCCCCCACACGAGCAGCCCCTGCGCCTCTCTGCCGACGGTGTGAGGAGGGCGCTTGCCGCTATTGACACCCGTAAGGCGGCGGGCCCTGACAACATCCCGGGTCGAGCGCTGAAGGACTGCGCTGGGGAGCTGTCGGGTGTCTTCATGGACATCTTTAACGTTTCCCTGCAGCAGGCCATCGTCCCCTTGTGTTTCAAGGCTGCCACCATCGTTCCTGTGCCGAAGAAACCTGCACCGTCCTGCTTCAATGACTACCGCCCTGTGGCACTGACGCCCATCATCATGAAGTGCTTTGAGCGGCTGGTCATGGAGCACATCAAGTCCGTTCTCCCCCCCACCATTGACCCTTTCCAGTTTGCGTACCGTGCCAAGCGGTCCTCTGAGGATGCCATCTGCTCTGCCCTCCACTTGGCCCTCACCCACCTGGAGAGAAAGGACTCATATGTGAGGTTGCTGTTTGTGGACTTCAGCTCTGCCTTCAACACCATTGTGCCGCAGCGACTCATCTCCAAACTCGACGAACTGGGCCTCAGTACCTCCCTCTGCAACTGGCTACTGGACTTCATCGGTCAGAGGCCTCAGGTGGTGCGTGTTGGCGACAAAATCTCCGCCAGCATCACGCTGAGCACGGGGGCCCCCCAGGGCTGCGTGCTCAGTCCATTGCTCTTCACCCTGCTGACGCATGACTGCTCTGCGACCTACAGCGACAACCGCATAGTGAAATTTGCTGACGACACGACTCTGGTGGGTCTCATCACGAAGGGCGACGAGACTCGGTACAGGTCGGAAGTTGACCTTCTGACCACGTGGTGCAGGGACAACAACCTCCTGCTGAACGTCAATAAGACCAAGGAAATCATTGTTGACTTCCGGAAGGGTCACACAACACACCTGCCGCTGATCATCGACGGTGCTGTGGTGGAGAGGGTGAGCTGCACCAAGTTCCTGGGGGTGCACATCAGTGAGGACCTCTCCTGGTCCGCAAACACCTCGTCACTGGCAAAGAAAGCTCAGCGCCGCCTGTACTTCCTGCGGAAGCTCAGGCGTGCATGTGCTCCTCAGGCAGTCCTGTCTACATTCTACCGTGGCACCATTGAGAGCGTCCTCACCAGTTGCATCGCTGTCTGGGGTGGTAACTGCACTGAACAGAACTTGAAGGCCCTGCAGCGCATAGTGAATACGGCTAGTAAGATTATTGGTGCTTCGCTCCCCTCCCTGAAGGACATTTACACCTCCCATCTCACCCGCAAGGCAACCTCGATTGCCAGTGATGTGAGTCACCCGGCTCACTCTTTGTTTGACCTTCTGCCCTCTGGGAAGAGGTACAGGAGCCTGCGCTCCCGCACCACCAGACTCGCCAACAGCTTCTTTCTCCAGGCTGTTAGGGCCCTGAACTCGCTACCCCCTTCTGCGTAGCGTGCGGCACTGTTGCGCTATTTTCGGGAATGTCTGCTGTACGCGCACTTGCTCCTTTTTTTTCTGCTCCTCTTATTTATTTATTGTTGTGTTATTTATTCATTATTTATTCAGCACGCTTTTGTTGTACTTGTTTACTTGTTTGTCTGTTGTGAGCCATGTCTTGTCACCGTGGGATAGGGGGGAACGAAATTTCGGTTTCTTTGTGTGTCTTTGGCATGTGGAGAAATTGACAATAAAGCTGACTTTGACTTTGACTTTAACGAAGACAGCTGAACTATTCTGAGCGGATAACAAAAGCAACAATCTTAATAGGAGAGCCGCTGAAACGGCCGCGATTGAGGAGATCCTGGGTCTCGACAAAGTAGTTACTGTTGGATTTTGTCCACAATTTAGGGAGCGCGTTATCTGCGCCTCACGGCAAAAGCCATTGCAAATCACCTGTTATTTGTATTATTTGTAATTTACTCACTGCGTGCTCGTTTGATTTCTTCAGATTTAGGAAAATGCTAAGACACTGAAGCAGAAATTAGACTTACTCATGTTTGTTGAGTTCAATCACAATTCTTGTTCAAAAAGCTCTGTTTTCAGGAAAGTAAAATACAGCGCTGGGCCCTTCAAGAGCGGAAAGTCTCCATTCAGAAAAGGCAACGTTCAAGGTTCTTTGGTTAGTTTATATCAGTTGCACATGCCAGTGTGGGCCAAGTTTGATGGGTGATGAGTCTTTGGGGTGGGGCAAGTTCGCCATGGGAGTGGGTGCTGGTTATGGGCGATTCGGTGTGTGTGGGGGCTGTTGTCTTCCATCCCGTCTTTCGGCCTTGGCGATCATCTTTGACCGAGTCCTTGGCTGGTTCCCTCTGGCACCTGCTGGTTTTTATCCCCGCGTGACCTTCCTGTCAACATTCTTCTCCAATCTTGGACATACACTGTCGTAGCTCATTCTTTCTTTGTTAGGCAAAATATTTCCTTCTGTGCAGAGCGTTCAGTAGTAATCAAAAACTGGCGTCTAGCATTAGTCAAAACATAAGATACAATCAAGTACTGAACGGTCAAGACGACTCTGGCCGTGTCCATGATTTAGAGAAAAAACATCAGGCATGCATTACACAGTTCCTTAAGGGTCATTAAGCTATTTAGGCAATATATCAAAAGTCATTTGTTATTTCAAAATGCTCAGAAATATATATCAGATCATAAAGTTATAAAAACCTTTGTCATTACCATTTATCAAAAATGTCTAGTTATGTCTTTATTGATTTGCTGTGTAGGTATAATTATAAGCTTAAAGTGTTTCTTTTATTGATTTAATATGTGAATATACTTTTCTGCTTATGTACTTTATTCAATGAGGTTTGTGCATATCTGTTTTTGTAGCTAGGCAGGACTTTTTGTATTTCGACCCCATTCCTTCATTACTCAACCCTCGGATTTCTTTGATTTCAGCGGGACTGGCGTCCGGAAATGACGGAATTAATCTAACAATAGATTAGTTACCTTAAAAGCGGTTAGACTCGGAACGAATCTTATTTCTATATCGGCTTAAATCAATTCTCGTCTCCCCTACAGACTGTGTTACTGCAGAGGGGCTAAAGTACAGAATTTTACCCTTTAAACGGAGAGCCGGTCACTTACATCAGATAAGTGCACGATTGACATTGAGCAATCCAAAGCAAGAACGCTGAACCAGCAGTGGTTCTCAGCTGAGAGGCAAAAGGGGATTGCGCAACCCTCACAGATCAGCTGAGATTGTGCAATTCTATGCTATGCGAAGTATAGATGCCAGTAAGAGCGGTTGCAGAGAGGCCTATAAAAAAGCCACCGCAGACAACCACGGGGCTTCTCTCTCCCAAAGAGCATTAATACGTGAAGAAGCCCGCAAGAGTTCCAAGACTCTTTCCAGCCTCAGAAATCAGTGTAAAACGCAAGATCGCTTGCTTGGATTAATTTGGATTTACTCAAAGACTTGACGACATTTCACAAGCCAGGGGTAGGACAGCCATGGGGGCGAATGCCGGTCCTCTCGAGGCCAACCTATTTCTCAAATTTGAATTCTAGAAATAAAAGCGAACTGATCACTCGACTTTATTTTCACCAAAAATTGCATACAACTTGTAGCCACCTTTTCCTACTCTACAGATTTATGTTTTATAATCATAAGGACTCCGTGACTGAATGATTTTATTTGTACGGGTATCAGTGAGTGAAATTGTTCCAGTTGTTGGAGGAATTAAGATTTGTAATTCTATTTCATACTTTTTCAATAAATGTGGTTTGTATAGTCATTTAATTCGTTGCGCGCTAATTTGTATGGTATGTGCAATCGACCGTTTTTGATTTGACAATTCGATTCGGTTACAGGTAATTATTATGGTATAAAATCGGACCGTGATAAATAAGATTAATGAAGGCGTTTAAATTAGACTAGTCGGATTATTGTTGGATTCAAATCCATTCAATTGTTCGTTGGTTGCTGGCCCGTCCTGTACTTGTCGGGTCGCGTTTAAATCTAACTCGGACAATTGACGCATTAAATTGCCTTCAAAATTATTTGAAGGATAATTTTATCCCGTTTAAATATTTAATTCGTTTAAATATTTACTTCAATCAAGTAATTCAATGAATGTGTTTAAATTAGACTAGTTGGATTATTGGTGGATTGAAATCCATTCAATTGTTCGTTGGTTGCGGGCCCGTCCTGTACTTGTCGGGCCGCATTTAAATCTAACTCAGACAATTGACGAATTAAATTGCCTTCAAAACTATTTGAAGGGTAATTTTATTTCGCTTAAATATTTGATTCGTTTTAAAATATCATTAGTTTAAATAATTTAGTTGTTTGAAGCATTGCGACAGTTAGGAGTTTATATATAGTTTTAGAACTAATGATTAATGTATCAAATTACTTCTCAAATACTATTATTGTCATACTTCCATTAATTCGACCCTTCATCGAATAAAGATGTGTAGGCTCGCTACTTCGGCAACAAAGTAGAGCTGACCCATATAAATAGTTACTTCGGCACAACTAGGGCAAGTGTGCGCTAGATCAACGAATCCCTGAGGTCTTAAAGACATCTAAAAATATCAGAACTATAACAAAAGCCTCAAATCACCGAAGGGAGCCATCAGTATGGCGCGGTTATTCTGACGACGTGTCTCAAATTTAAGTTACTCAGCACGAGCGTCGTTTGACTTCAGAGGGATTGGCGTCATAAAAAGATTACATTGATTCTTTTAGAGTTAATTTAACACAGGTGGTCAGAGACGGACGAGTCCCTTCACCCTGGCTTATCTAACCCTTTAATGGGAAGCTGGTCACTTTAATAAAAAGTGCAGGTTTGACAGCATTTACCTTGCTCAAAATCACTCTTTCTTCAAAGTTGTTCTACTAATATTCCCATAGTAATCTCCAACAACTTCAACCATTCAAACTGTATTTTCCTTTCATCCAGACAATCATTCATCCTTGCTCATTTGCATCTCACACAGCCTCCATAGAGGAGCTTTTCTGATCCACCCAAAAAAAAACCCTAAAAAAACTCGACACACAATAACTGCCAGCAAATTAATCGGAATTTTTTTTTTTGTCCGTCCTCCGTCTGTCAGCAGTCGAAATGTTGGAATATGGGTCACAGCACCAAAATGTTCGAGTGTTCCTCACTCTAACTTCTTTGCAAGAACCGCATGTGAGACAATTTGGCCATTTCACGCTTGCAAGCGGAGCAAGCCATCAGCACCCTGTGTGGTACAGCACACCTCTGCAACCTGGTTAATCAGTGCAGAGGGTCTTAGCTCTTTGTTTTACAAGGTTGTGGAAACAGAAACTAATGGAGAATTTTAGATAACTAACTAAGCAAGAATGTTTCCACATCATTTGGAAAGTTTCAACAACTGAATGTGGAAACTTTCCAGAGTCAAGGGAAGGTTAAAGGTTTTGACAAATTTGATGATTCTAGTCTACATTTCAACATATTCATACGATCACAATAATTTGTCAACCCTAACACTTTTGTTGAAGTGTTCAAAGTGTTCATAGTTGTTGAAATACATTGTCAGAATTCTACATTCATACATTCATTAAAATTTGAAGTAATAATTTTAGAAAGAATGGAGTGGTGTGTAAGGAAGATGATATAATAGGGCACTGGCCCCCAACCTTTTTTCCACCATGGACCGGGTCATAGTCAAACTGATATTTTGATGTCCAGCAACCCCCTGCAGTGGTGATAATTTCAATCTGGCTTTATATGTTCTACCACAGAAAGTGTGTGTGTTTTTATTTAAGATTTTCTTCACGGCAAGTTACAGAGAAGTCTGCAGGCTGGCACTGGGCCTTGGACCGGTGGTTGCAGACCACTGTAGTCGGGGCCGAAACGCCGATGGGAAAAAAAATCTCGCCATTTTTCATCGGCGGCAAGAGATTGGTTGACAATAAACACCTCCTCCTCGGTGTGCGTCAGCTGCTGAACGCAGAGAGCCTGTCGGCGCAGAAAGCTGGACAAGGTGAAGCAAGTGGTGGATGAGGAGGACCATACGTTTGCATTCAAGGTCCAACTGGAGGACGCCCCGGTCGGAGTCAAGGCGAAGGGTCTTCTGGTCGACTCAGGAGCGACAAAATACATCATCACTGACATCGGGAGATTTGTGCAGTTTGACCCAACTTTCAAGGCTCAGGGCCATATTCTGGAGTTGGCTGATGGAGAGCGTGCCACCGGGATTGCTCAGAGGAAAGGCACTGCCAAGTTGTGCTTGAGAGACGGTAAAGGCCGTGTTGTGGATATGTTCCTGATGGAGGCGCTCTATGTGCCATCATTTTCCTAGGACATCTTTTCTGTTAAAGTGGCTACAGCACAAGGAGCAACAGTCATCTTCAAGGAGGGACAGAATCGGCTCATCCATAAAAATTGTACGAGTTTTGATATTCATATGAATGAGAGACTGTTTTATTTGAGTACTGTTGAAAATGAGACTGATAAATGTAAGGCGTGTTATGACATTCAAACATGGCATGAAATTTTGGGACACTGTAATTATGATGACGTATTAAAGCTGGTAAACGTGACAGAAGGAATGAAAATTAAAACTAAAAAGCCCAATATGACATTTGAAGTGTGTATTAAAGGTAAATTTGCTCAGAGCAGAAACAGAGATGCAGATGAAAAAGCTAAGGACATTTTGTCAGGCACGGGACAAGGCAAAGGACTCGGATGCAGAGTCGTTTCTTTCTTGGATTTATTCCAGCAAGCACACTGATCAAAAGTACAAATCAAAACGCCTCTTGCGAGGGAAAACACGTGGCAAAAAGTACAAACAAAAGGCGTCGCACTGAGGCGAGACAAAAAGGCTATGGGAATCACAGTACTAACAAAAGCGTCGCTCGGTGGCGAGACAAAGAGGAGGGGTCTTACTGAGAGCTCGGACATCAAGGAATCGCTGGTGGTCGGGACGAGGCAAGACACACTGGCACAGGACAAGGGGAAGACGCGGACTAAATACACACAAAAGGGCGTGGACACAGGTGCTGACCATTATTGTCAATTACACAGGTGCACACAATCGGGATCAGGGAAGACAAGACAACCAACACCGAGGAAGGAAACACGAACTGAAACGGAAGGGATGACAAAATAAAACCGGAAGTAAAATTACGACATCGACGAGACAGAAACCCGGAAAATTAAACGCGACCGCATGACAGAACCCCCCCCCTAGGGCCGGATCCCAGACGGCCCAGGAGCCCCAGGGTGAGCCGCATAAAAGTCCTCAAAAAGTCCCGGGTCCAAAATATAACTAGGCGGCACCCATTGCCGCTCCTCCGGCCCATAACCCTCCCAGTCCACCAGGTACTGCCAGCCCCGGCCTCTTCTGCGCACATCCAATAGTTCTTTTACGGTGTAGGCCGTCCCACCTCCCACAGTCCGCGGAGGCGGCGCAGGATCTGGCACCAATGGACTGTCCACCACCGGCTTGACCTTCCCAACGTGAAAGGTGGGGTGGACTGCAAGGGACCTGGGCAAGCGGAGACGCACCGCGGCCGGGTGCACGACCTTGGCGATGGGGAACGGACCCACGAAGCGAGGCGCCAGTTTCCTGGAGTCCCCCCGGTGGGGAAGATCCTTGGCGGATAGCCAGACACGTTGACCTCGCTGGTACACGGGCGCCGGACGTCTCCTCCGGTCAGCCATCCGCTTGACCCGGTCTCCCTGTCGGACCAGCGTGGCCCGAGCCGCCGACCAGACGCGACGACAGCGGCGCACCAAGGCGTGGGCCGAAGTCACCGTCACCTCCGGCTCACTGTCAGGGAAGACTGGGGGCTGGTAGCCATACACACACTTGAAGGGGGACATACCTGTAGCCGTGGTGGGCAGGGAGTTGTGGGCATACTCCACCCAGGAGAGGTTCCTGCTCCACGAGGAGGGGTTCTGGGAGACCAGGCAGCGGAGACTTGTCTCCAACTGCTGGTTGATACGTTCCGTCTGTCCGTTTGCCTCCGGGTGATAGCCTGACGTGAGACTCACGGTTGCCCCTATGAGCCTGCAAAACTCCCTCCAAAACCTGGACACGAATTGGGGCCCTCTATCGGAAACAATGTCTTTCGGGAACCCATGTACCCGGAATATGTGGTCCATCATCACGGTGGCCGTTCGTTTAGCGGACGGGAGCTTGGGCAAGGCGATAAAGTGAGCCATCTTTGAGAATCTGTCCACCACTGTGAGTATGGTGGTTCGCCCATGCGAGGCCGGAAGCCCGGTGACGAAGTCCATGGATATCTCTGCCCATGGGCGCGAAGGAATGGGTAGGGGATGCAGCAACCCCATACGGGCGCCGTGGGAGTTCTTATTCCGGGCGCAGACGGGACAGGCTGCAACGTATTCCTTGACGTCTGCCCTCATGGAGGGCCACCAGAATCGCTGCTGGATGACAAACAGCGTTCGGCGCATGCCCGGATGGCAGGAGAGTCTGGAGGTGTGAGCCCAATGGATGACTTGGGATCGTAATTGAGCAGGGACAAATAGTCGGTTCTCAGGGCAACCACTAGGGGGTGGCTTGTTACCATTGGCCCGCTGTACCCGGCCTTCGATAGGCCAGGTCACTGCTCTAACCAGGCAATGAGGAGGCAGGATGGTTTCGGGCTTCTTAATTTCTGGATCCGAGTTGAAAACACGGGAGAGGGCGTCAGGCTTGGTGTTCTTGGTTCCCGGTCTGTAGGACAGAGTGAAGTTAAAACGATTGAAAAAAAGTGACCAGCGGGCTTGGCGTGAATTGAGTCTCTTAGCTGACTTTATGTATTCTAAATTTTTATGGTCTGTCCAGACCAAAAAAGGCTGCTGTGCTCCCTCTAACCAATGTCTCCATTCTTCCAATGCCAGTTTTACTGCCAACAGTTCACGATCCCCCACATCATAATTCTGTTCGGCGGGCGTCAGCCGTCGAGACAGGAACGCGCACGGATGGAGCTTGTTGTCGCTCTTGGCTCTCTGTGAAAGGATGGCACCTACTCCTTGATTGGAGGCGTCCACCTCCACCACAAACTGCCGCGACGGATCAGGAAGCGTAAGGATGGGAGCGGTGCTGAAGCGGTTCTTTAGCTCCTGGAAGGCCGCCTCCGCCTCCGCCGACCAGTGGAAGGGAACCTTAGGAGACGTGAGCGCGTGCAAGGGAGCCGCCGTGGCACTGAAGCCCTTGATGAACCGCCGATAAAAATTGGCAAAGCCCAGGAATTGCTGCACCTTCCTGCGTGAGTCAGGGGTAGGCCATTCCGTTACCGCGCTTACTTTCGCCGGGTCCATCTCAACTTTGCCCGGGGCTACGATGAAGCCGAGAAAAGAAACGGTGTTCTTGTGGAATTCACTTTTCTCGGCCTTTACGTATAGTTGGTGTTCAAGGAGTCGTTGC
Source organism: Syngnathus floridae (assembly GCF_059516105.1). Classification (NCBI taxonomy): domain Eukaryota; kingdom Metazoa; phylum Chordata; class Actinopteri; order Syngnathiformes; family Syngnathidae; genus Syngnathus; species Syngnathus floridae. The sequence goes on along the minus strand of NC_142416.1, from coordinate 2,465,207 downwards.
AACACCGTCTCGACGTGAACCCTATGGGTCTTCAGATCCGGGGAATAAATCAAAATATCGTCCAAATATACGTACACAAAACGGTCCAAACAGTCTCTCAAAACATCGTTTATCATGGCCTGAAACACAGCGGGAGCATTGGTGAGGCCAAATGGCATGACGAGGTATTCAAAATGTCCTCGATGGGTGTTGAACCCTGTCTTCCATTCGTCCCCTTCCCGGATGCGCACCAGATGGTAGGCGTTGCGCAGATCTAACTTTGTGAACACCCGGGCTTGCTGTAATTGGTCGAACACGGTCGACATCAGTGGGAGCGGATACCGGTTCTTGATGGTGATCTGATTGAGGGGACTATAATCAATGCAGGGACGTAGGGTACCGTCCTTCTTGCCCACGAAAAAGAACCCCGCCCCCGCAGGCGACGACGATGGTCGAATCAGTCCTGCTTGCAGGGAGGAGTCTATATATTCATTCAAGGTTTGCTTTTCAGGTCCCGAAAGAGAATAAAGCCTCCCCTTGGGTATAGTTGAACCCGGCAGGAGGTCAATGGCGCAATCATACGGACGGTGGGGAGGTAGAGAGGTGGCCTTGGCCTTGCTGAATACCTCGGCCCATTGGTGGTAGCACGCAGGGACCCCGGTTAAGTCTGGGGCTGGCGCATCTGGAGCAGGAGGCACAGGGCACGGGTTAGACTTGATACAGGAATCATGACAGTCGGACCCCCATCCCGTTATTTCCCCTGATCCCCAGTCTATAGCGGGGTTGTGGCGTTGAAGCCATGGATACCCGAGAATGAGAGGGTTCATTGGAGAGGTCACGACATGTAGCCGTATGTTCTCCTGGTGGGGACCAATTGACAGCGAGACTGGTTCTGTTATGTGAGTTATCTCAAAGAGTGCCTGTCCATTGAGTGCCTTAGCTTTCACGGGAGTGTTCAGTAGCTCAGTCTTTACCCCCCACCGGCGAGCAAATGCCCAGTCTATCAAGCTTTCGTCCGCTCCTGAGTCTATTAATACTTCAAGTTCTATTTCTCTTCCCAACTGTGTAATCCTGCCCTTGGGGAGCACTCGCCCCGGGGACAGAGCCGCAGAGAAGGCGCTTACCTTCAGGGTCCTTCTCACTGGACAGGAGAGACGGAGGTGTCCGAGCTCACCGCAGTAGTAGCATCTTCCCTCTCGGCGTCGCCGTAACTTCTCCTCCTCTGTTAACTTAGCTCTGCCCAACTGCATCGGTTCTGGCTCCTGGCGCTGCCGATCCCCGTACAGCCTGGAGTGGTGAACGTCAGGGCCGGCTACTGGGACGAAGGCGGGGGCGTTCCTGCTTCGGTGCTGCCTCCACTCTTGCAGCCGGTTGTCCGTGCGGATAGCCAGAGCGATGAGGGCGTCGAGGTCGGTGGGAAGGTCTAAGGGGATTAGCTGATCCTGTATGGATCCAGACAGGCCCCGGAGGAAGATGTCATATAGTGCCGTCGCGTTCCAACCGCACTCCGCAGCCAGCGTGCGGAACCGGATGGCGTAGTCTCCGACGGTGTCTTGTCCCTGGACTATCTGACAGAGTTGGCGAGCCTTGTCTCGGTCAGCGGAGATTGGATCGAACACCGATCGCAGAGCCTCGATGAAAGCGGGGAGAGAGCGACAGGAGATGGAATCCCTGGCCCATTCCGCGGTGGCCCACGTGCGGGCCCTTCCCGTCAGGTATGATACCACGTAGGCCACCTTGGAGCGCTCGGTGGGGAAATCTGCTGGGGACCTCTCAAAATGCATCTCGCATTCTGTAATAAAGGCCCGGCTAAGGCCGGGTTCTCCGGAGTAGCGCTCTGGAGGAGCCAGTCTGGCACCGCCAGTCACGGGAGCTATTGCAAGGGGAGTAACGGGGGAAGCAACGGGTGTACTGGAGGTCGCTGCTGGTCCCGCGTTTAAGAGCGAGAGCACTTCCTGCATTTGCTGACCCAGCTGTGCTACTTGGGTGGCGACCGCTCCTCTGAAGTCTTCTTGATTCTTAGCGAGTCCTCGGATTTCTTCACCCAAGTCGCCCACTTGCCTCTGGTGCTGGGCGAGCAGTGAGGCATGGGAGCGCACTGCGGCGCACAGGTGCTCCGACTCTGCCGAGTCCATGTCTGGCCAGTGTGTACTGTCAGGCACGGGACAAGGCAAAGGACTCGGATGCAGAGTCGTTTCTTTCTTGGATTTATTCCAGCAAGCACACTGATCAAAAGTACAAATCAAAACGCCTCTTGCGAGGGAAAACACGTGGCAAAAAGTACAAACAAAAGGCGTCGCACTGAGGCGAGACAAAAAGGCTATGGGAATCACAGTACTAACAAAAGCGTCGCTCGGTGGCGAGACAAAGAGGAGGGGTCTTACTGAGAGCTCGGACATCAAGGAATCGCTGGTGGTCGGGACGAGGCAAGACACACTGGCACAGGACAAGGGGAAGACGCGGACTAAATACACACAAAAGGGCGTGGACACAGGTGCTGACCATTATTGTCAATTACACAGGTGCACACAATCGGGATCAGGGAAGACAAGACAACCAACACCGAGGAAGGAAACACGAACTGAAACGGAAGGGATGACAAAATAAAACCGGAAGTAAAATTACGACATCGACGAGACAGAAACCCGGAAAATTAAACGCGACCGCATGACACATTTTAGAGCTTGTGCACACAGACCTGGTTGGACCTATAGAACCTGCTGGAAAAGATGGTTTCAAATTTGCTATAGCTTTTACTGATGATTATTCTGGAGCTGTGTTTACTTATTTTTTTAAAACCAAGAGTGACACTGTTGTAGCTACTGAGAGGTTCATTGCTAATGTAGCCCCTTATGGCAAGATTAAATGTATAACGTCAGATAATGGAACTGAGTTTACCTTTAATGTGTTTCAGTCTTTGCTATGTAAAAATGCTATTAGACATGAAACTTCAGCTCCTTATTCACCCCATCAGAATGGGACCGCGGAAAGTGCCTGAAGGACTCTATTTGAAATATGCAGTACAAACATCTGGCATAATCAGAAATAGATGCTATAATATACGACTTGGACAAACCCCATATTTTGTGTTAACTGGGAAGAAGCCGGACTTGTCCAAAATGAGAGTGTTCGGGTCAGAGTGTTATGCATGTAAATATGATCAGAAAAATTTGGACACACGCTGTGAAAAAGGGCTATTTGTTGGCTATGACAAAAACAGTCCAGCATATCTTATTTTCTATCCAGAGACAGGGAAAGTAACAGAAAATAGACTGGTGAAGTTTGTTACAAAAAGGTCTATTGAATGTGACACTCAGACAGATGACCTGTATGAACATTTTGAGTCTGAAAGGAAGGTGGAGACCTCACAACCAACACCGGATGAGACGCAACCAATCCCACCTGAAGTAAAAATAGAGGTTTGTGATACAAACTTAAAATGTAAGGGTGAGAGCAGCCAGAGTGGTCGTTATCCAAAGCGAGAGAGGAGAGGCCCTCAATATTATACAGATTGTGATTATGAGGTAAAATGTGATGGCATTCACAAGTATTGATTATTGTTATCGTGTGACTTGTGATGTCCCACAGACCCCCAAAAAAGCTTTGAGCTCTTCTAAATCAGAGCAGTGGGCCAAAGCTATGAAAGAGGAAATGAACTCTCTAATAGAGAACGATACTTTTACTTTGACGACTTTACCTGAGGGAAAACATGCAGTGGGGGGTAGATGGGTTTACGCTATTAAAAAAAATCAGTTGGAAACCATTTACAAAGCCAGATATATAGCAAAAGGTTATAGTCAACTGGCAGGATTAGACTATAATGAAACCTTCTCACCAATTGCTGATATGACTTTTGTTCGTATTTTGATGCAGCTCGCAGTATAGTACAATTTAGAGCTACATCAGATGGATGTTAAAACAGCATATCTCCATGCTCCTATAGACTGTGTGATTTACATGGAGCAGTTTGAAAAGTTTGAGATTAAATCTAAAACAGGAGAGAAACTAGTGTGTAAACTCAATAAGTCACTGTATGGTTTGAAACAGTCAGGACGAAACTGGAATAGGATGTTACACGATTTCCTTATTGAAAATGGTTTTGTTCAAAATATTGCTGACTATTGTGTTTACTGTAAAAATGTTGGAAATGACGGAATCCTATTGATTATTTGGGTTGACGATCTTCTTTATTGGCCTACGGATAATATGGTGGCCGATGATTTTACTAAGCCTGTTGCTAAGGTCAGGATGGATAAATTTGTATGTTTTCTAATCGGTAACTGAACGATGGACTTGAGAAATTGAAATGTGCACTGTATGTTTGTGTGTCAATTAAGGAACAAGTGGGGGTGTTGATATGTCATGTCCCTAATTGACCAGTGAGTGTGGGTGTGGCTACACACCTGTGTGCAATCAATAAATGGCAGCAGCTCATTCACAAAGGTGATCACATGCAGGCCAAACCAAATTCATGTCTCTGCGTTATATTTGTCCTCTGTCTTTATCTGTCTGCACCAGCTCTTACCGCGATGGCTGCGCCAACATTATACATAAACAGATAAAATGGTCTGAAATTTAACATGTTACTTTTTCCCTTGAAGAGTCATCAAGACTGTAAATCCATATAAGTTTCATCGCTTCCTCATATACATCACACAACAAATAAGATTTTTTTTAAAATCAGAAGTCAGGAATAATAGTTTGTTCAACTATTGTTACTCAAATAGAGGAGTTGAGGACAATAAAATGCTTGCAATATCTCAGTGTTACTATTTATTACATTTTGAACTTTTGGCACAGACTTTAGCAAGCATCATGGATGTTGACAGGCTTGAGTTGCTTTTGCGAGCCACATAAAATGATATATGGCAAGACTGATTTGGCCCCAGGCCTAGAGTTTGACACCTGTGCTTAAGGCTATTGTGATACTAGGTCATTAAGTGAAATCATTTTCACTGTAAAATATTTGATAGGGTTGACAAAAGCCCAGTGGGATTCAACTCATCCACTGTAAATTACAGAGAGTGCTGGACCCCAAATTTCGGAGCGGTGACTATAAAGGAATCCTATCGTTTTGGGTTGGGTATCTCACTGTCAGTGAAGCAAACAACGATCCCCACTCTGACAGGCGATGGGATGTTCTGGTGTCTTTGTTCACCTAGAAACAATGGGGACTCCACTAACCAGGTCGATCCTCTGCTGCATTGTGGTTTAATGTGCCATAGTTCACTGTTTTATCTGAATAGACTGACCGACAAGGTCGACCAAAGGGACAGATGGACATCTGACAAAAAACATGCGGACTGGTTATGGGACCTAAAACCCCCACACAAAACCAATACCTGGTACCATTCACTTAGAGGCCACTGTGACGAACGTTACTAAAGCAAAATGTATGGCCTCTATAGGAGGAGTTGGAGATCAACATCATGCCAACATCAACATCACTGTCATTGACACGGACCCTTACCCGCCTGGACTCGCAGAGGGAACCTGTGATCAACTCTTCTGGATAAATCTCAATGTAACCGTCAAAGGACAAAAAACACAAGTGGCCTAAATAAAGAAAAACTATCTGGAATAATTTACACGGGTTTCATCGAATCATATCAAACCCACACGTGCATTAATGACAACTGCTCTCCAGGAGGAAACTGGTTGTGAGCCTTGGACATCACCACTGACTGCCAGGATAGAAGAGCTTCTTCTATTGGCGAGGGCTTTCCGACCAACATGGGCACACCATCAAATGGAACCTACTTCATACAGAATGACTGGTGGCTTTGTGGTCACAAGGTTGAGCTGATGCTGCCCGCCAACTTGACAGGAGTGTGTGCACCAGTGTGGGTAACAGACCACTCCTACAAAATACAGCATGTGAAGAAATTGACAATAAAGCTGACTTTGACTTTGATAATCAGCTGACAACCACACACAAATCTGGACGTCAACGCAGGGCTATTACAGCCTTTAAACCACATGATCTTATCTGGGTTTCAAATGTCCCAGACAGCTGTAAAGTATGGTCTGTTGGAGTTGTCCATGCTGTATTTCCTACGATCGGAGATGGAAAACAAGCACTCTACACAGAAACACTGAACTATCGTTTTAAATCTTTTGTGAATCTCTCTCTGCAGGTCAATGTCGGACAAAGCAGAAAGATTCGGGCTACTAGATTAAAGGTATTACAAAACAGGATGGTCCTGGACTTGATGACCGCAGCACAAGGTGACGTATGCCACGTTATTGGTACTTCCTGTTGCACCTACATACCAGAAGAGAATGACACCAACACCATCAAAGCTATGGCCTAACTAAAGAACTTACAGTGGGTAATGTCAGAAGCTAGAGTCCCACAACAGTGGAATGTCTCCTCATGGTTAACCTCTGGCATCTGGTGGCAACTGCTGTTAAAGTTGTGAATCCTGTGCTTACTGTATTGGTATTGTTATGCTTATTTCCATGTTTAAAGTCTGCAGTATCAATGTCTGTCTCCTCTACCTTGGGGTACAACTACAACAATTTAGGCATGTCAAATGTATCTGTATCACACTACAGAAAGAACATTACGATAACTGTGAGGATGTTGTGTAAACAAACATGCATTACAAGGAATTGATGAGTTCATCGAAAACGTTGCCTAGCAAGTGATATAGACACGATACTCTGTTTTCTTGCCTATGATGGTTGCCAAGGAAGAAATAATCATATGGTAAATAGGAAGGAAATGATAGGGTTGACAACTTATTTTGAAGTGTTGACCAGAATCATTAATCATTAATTTTACTAAGGCTTTATGTCAGACCACAGTACTTCTTTAGTTACCATTGTGAGGTAAATTCAACGTATACTGTATAATTAAAACCAATAAAGAATCTCAAAACACAATTTTAAAAGCATCTGTAACATCACCAGTTCAACTTTGCCCAACCCATGGCTCCCGAGCCGCATGTGGCTCTTTGCCTGGTTTCATGCTGCTCTTTTACGTTCATATCAACATTTGTGGGTTTTTTTGTGCGTGTTCACTTCGCTTGAGTTCATGGTCCACCATCCGGCGTTTCAGGAGGGGGAAGCAGTGCACCGTCAACACTGTTTACAGTGGAGATGGTCTGCTCCTGACCTCGACTCGGGACATTGTGAGGCGAACTCTCCAATTTCTGGGGTCGAAGTCACTGAGGTAGTTAAAAAAATCCTTGGGGGCAAGGCCCTGGGGGTAGATGAGATCCGCCCAGAGTTCTTAAAGGCTCTGGATGTTGTGGGGCTGTCCTGGCTGACTCCACAACATTGCGTGGACATCGGGGACAGTGCCAATGGATTGACAGACTGGGGTGGCAGCCCCCCTTTTTAAGAAGAGGGACCGAGCATGTGTTGCAAACTACAGACGAATCACACTTCTCATTCTCCCTGGTAAGGTCTATTCAGGGGTGCTGGAGAGGAGGGTCCATCGGGAGGTCGAATCTCGGATTCAGGAGTAGTGTGGTTTTCGTTCTGACCGTAGAACAGTGGACCAGCTCTAGCTCTACTGATTGAGCGACCTCCCATGCACCCTTGAGGATCCTGCCGAGGGTGGCAGGATCCTCAAGGGTGCATGGGAGGTCGCTCAATCAGTCAACGTGTTTTGTGGACTTGGAGAAGGCGTTCAACCGTGTCCCTCGGGAAGTTCTGTGGAGGGTGCTTCAGGAGTACGGGGTGTCGAACCAACTAATAAGGGCGGTTCGGTCCCTGTATCATTGATGCCAGAGTTTGGTCCAGATTTCCGGCAGTAAGTCGGATTCGTTCCCAGTGAGGGTTGCGGACTCCAACTGCTATTTGTCAACGATTCTGTTCATAACTTTTATGGACAGAATTTCTAGGCGCAGCCGAGGCATTGAAGGTGTCTGGTTTAGGGACCTCAGCATTGCATCTCTGATTTTTGAAGATGAAGTGGTGCTGTTGGCTTCTTCAAGCCGTGATCTCCAGCTCTCACTGGAGCAGTTTGCAGCCGAGTGTGAAGCTGAGACCACGGTCCTTAGTCGGAAAAGGGTGGAATGCCCTCTCCAGATCGGGGATGAGATCCTGCACCAAGTGAAGGAGTTCAAGTATCTTGGGGTCATATTCATGAGCGAGGGCAGGATGGAACGTGATGTAGTGTCGGCCGTGATGCGGACTATGCACTGGTCCATCATGGTGAAGAGAGAGCTGAGCCAAAAGGCAAAGCTCTCAATTAACCGGTCAATCTACGCTGCTACCCTCACCTATGGTCACGAGCTATGGGTCGTGACCTAAAGAGCAAGATCCCGGATACAAGCGGCCGAAATGAGTTTCCTCCGCAGGGTGTCCAGACTCTCCCTTAGAGATAGGGTGAGAAGCTCAGTCATCTGGGAGGGACCCGGAGTAGAGCTGCTCCTCCTTCATGTTGAGAGTAGCCAGATGATGTGGCTCGGGCATCTCATCAGGATGCCTCCTGGACGCCTCCCCGGGAAGGTGCGCCAGGTATATGTCCCACCGGCAGGAGACCCTATGGAAAGCCCAGGACGCCCTGGAGAGACTATGTCTCTCAGCTGGCCTGGGAATGCCTTGGGATCCCCCGGAATGAGCTGGACGAAGTGGCTGGGGAGAGGGAAATCTGGGCGTCCCTTCTAAAGCTGCTGCCCCCACGTCCCGATCCTGGATAAGCGGGAGAGGATGGATGGATGGTTGGAAATCTTGAAAAAATAAGTGAGAATGATAATCGACAAAAATACAACCGTTCAAAAAATTAAACAAATGAACCTGAACTAGTGCAATAAACCCAAGACCAACAAACTGTTCACTAAAGTTTCTTTAATGCACAGTACAATTGGTTGCAAGGTACATTAGTACAATATATTGAAAAAGCTGAAAAAATGATGCATGTGTTATTTCTTGCCTCTTAATGTTACAGTTTCACCATGTTCCTTGATCAGGAATCAGTGTACATTTCAGTCAAACCAAGACAGTACAAAGAAACAATAAATTGAACCAGTGTAGTTTATCTACTTCCAATTACAATCAACTAGACTTAACTCAACTTCACAGAAAAATAAGTGAACACAAATCATGCAGGTATATAGGAGTTTGGAATTCCGTTAAGGCAATCATTTTATTTCATACCCAGACCATATGTTCTGCAAAGGAGTAAAATCCGAGCACACCATTACCGAAGCAACTGCTGGCAACAATGTTTTCCTGAAAGCATTTATCTTAATTTCCCTCAGCCAATTTGTTTTGTAATAATACATTTTAATTCATTTGTCCATTCAAAATGGGTTAATCTTCTGAAAGTCACATGATGCGTTGACAACTGTGATCTGTTGAGTGAAACATTTACAGAAGCTGTGGACTGGGGGTTAAGTATTTTGCAGTGCCTTTGTTTCGCAAGAGAACAAAGAAAAATGAACTCAAATTAAAAGCATGACAAGTCATTCAAGCAGCTCTCAATACAATTGACCTTTTCTTCTTTTTGTCGCCAAGTATTTCTGCAAAGGAATGAACAAAACAATTGAATTAGATAGTCATCATGGCTTTATGTACACAGTGCTCATCATAAATACTGCTGCAGCCCCTGATTTTTTTTTTTATCCAAATCAACTAGTCAGTGAACATGAGAACCCTTATCATTTTGATGCGGTTGACTTACCTGTGGTTTAATTCTTGAGACTTACAATGTTCCATGCAGTATACAATAATGTAATATATTTGCTAAACTTTCATGTGCACATAGACATTTTTGGCAACATAATCAAGCATTACCAAAAAGTAATTTTCCTTTACTCTACATCGTGTGCACAATTATTAGGAAGTTGTATTTTTGAGGATTAATTTCATGTTTGAACAACTACAGTGACCACAGTCAATCCAAAATGTTAATAAACTTCAATTTGATTAATTCATAAAGTAAAACTGAGGTTTGGGCTTTTTAAGGAGAAAATTTGTGCACAATTATTGGGATACTATTGGTGTACAGTATTATGTGACTAAAAGAAAAACGACCATGTTCCCACATCACTTGTTTATTTTCATCTATTTAAGTGAGAATAATAATCAAGCAACTCAAAATTTACGAACTGACATTTCAAAAAAAAGGAAAAAAATAAAATCAGTGACCAATATAGCCAGCCTTCTTTTCAAAAACAGCCACAAGCCTTCCATTCATGGATTCTGTTAGTTTCTTGATCTGCTGACAATCAACTTTCCGTGCTGCAGCAACCACAACCTCCTAGACACGGTTCAGAGAGGTGTACTGTCTTCCTCCACTGTAAATCTTCCATTTGAGAAGGGCCCGCAAGTTCTCATTAGGGTTTAGGTCAGGTGAGGAAGGGGGCCATGTCATCATTCTTTTATCTCTAAGGCCTTTATTGGCTAGCCATGCAGTGTAGTATTTTGATGCATGCGCTGGAGCATTGTCCTGCATGAAAATCATTATCTTCTTGAAAGATGCCGAATTTTTCCTGTACCACTGCTTGGAGAAACTGTCTTCTAAAAACTGGCAGTAAGTTTGGGAGTTGAGTTGGAGTCCATCTTCAACCCGATAAGGTCCAACTAGCTCATCCTTAATAATACCAGCCCATACCAGTACTCCACCTCCAACTTTCTGGTGTCTGAGTCGAAATGGAGTTCTGTGCCCGACACTGATCTGGCAACGGGCCCATCCATCTGGTCTGTCAAGAGTCACTCTCTTCTCACCCATCCATAAAACCTTTGGATATTTCTTGGCCCAGTCTTGGCGTTTCAACTTGTGTCTCTTGTTTAGAGGCGGTCGGGTTTCATCTTTTCTTACCTTGGCCATGTCAGTGGAGTACTTTGATGCATGCAATTGAGTATTGTCCTACAGGGAGTAGCGATACAGAAGTACTTAAGAGTCAACAGTTCAGAGCAACGGTGAGTGTGGAAAAGAGGTGAAGAAGCGCATCAAAGCAGGGTGGAACGTGTGAAGAAAAGTGTCAGGGGTGATGTGTGATAAAAGAGTATCAGCAAAAATGATGGGAAAGTTGTACAATGTGAGACCAGCTATGTGGAATGGTTAAGACACAGTGGCACTGGGAGAAAAGACAGGAGGCAGAGCTGGAGGTGGCAGAGATGAAGATGCTGAGGTTCTGTTTGGAAGTGACGCGGTTGGATAGGATCAGGAGCAAGTGCATCAGAGGGACAGCGCATGTTAGGTGTTTTGGAGATAAAGCCAGAGAGGCCAGACTGAGATGGTTTGGACATGCACAGAGGAGGGATAGTGAATATATTGGTAGAAGGCTGCTGACCAGGCAGGTCAAGGGGAAGACCAAAGAGGAGAAATATGGATGGAGTGAAAGAGGACAAGAAGTTAGTTGGGGTGAGAGAAGAAGATTCACAGGATAGGGTGAGATGGAAACAGATGGTTTGCTGTGGCGCCCCTGAGCGGAAAAGCCGAAAGGAAAAGAAGTTGAGTATTCTATGCAGGCATAAAAATCATGGTCTACTTGAAACTTTTTACTGTGCCACTGCTTGAAGAAAGTGTCTTTTAAAAACTGACAGTATGTTAATTTTGATTCATCCATCCATCCATCCATCCATTTTCTGTACCGCTTTGTCCCCACGGGGGTCGCGGGCGTGCTGGAGCCTATCCCAGCAGTCATCAGGCAGTAGGCGGGGGGACACCCTGAACCGGTTGCCAGCCAATCGCAGGGCACACAGAGACGAACAACCATCCGCACTCACACTCTCACCTAGGGGCAATTTAGAGTGCACAATCGGCCTGTCAAGCATGTTTTGGGAATGTGGGAGGAAACCGGAGTGCCCAGAGGAAACCCACAAGGGCTTGGGGAGAACCTGCAAACTCCACACAGGGAGGGTCGGAGGTGGAATCGAACCGGCACCCTCCTAACTGTGAGGCGGACGTGCTAACCAGTGCCCCACTGAGCTGCCAATTTTGATTCATTTTTGTTTTAATTTTTGAGTTAATTTTAAGTCCATCTTTAACTCAAAAAAGTCCAAGCATCTCATTTTTAATAATACCAGCCCATACCAGTACTCTGCCTCCACCTTGCTGGTGTCCTATTTGAAGCGGAGCCATTACTGATCTAGCCATGGTCTAACCTGGTCCATCAAGTGTCATTCTCATCTCATCAGTCCAAAAGATCTTTGTCAAATCTGTCTAATGATATTTCCTGACCTATTCTTGAGGTTTCAATGTGTACGCCTTGTTCAGTGGTGGTCAGGTGTCAGCTTTCCATACCTTGGCAATGTCTCTGAGCACTAAACACCTGGTATTTCTGGGCACGCCAGGTAGATTGAAGTTCCAGAATATGGTAGTGCTGAAGGATAATGGGTTCCTGGTTTTAATGTTTCAGTTTTCTCAAATCTTTGGCAGTTAATTTGCATGTTTTTCCTTAATACAAACTGGATTCGGTTGAAGTTGGGAAATTGTGTAAAATGTAAATAAAAACAAAATACAATGATTTGAAAATCATTTTCAACCTATATTCAATTGAATACACTACAAAGACAACATATTTAATGCTCAAACTCATGAACTTTATTTTATTTTTCAAATAATAATTAACTTAGAATTTCATGGCTGCAACATGTGCAGTAGAAGTTGGGAAAGGGCATGTTTACCACTTCGTTACATCACCTTTCCTTTTAATAACACTCAAACGTTTTGGAAGAGAGGAGACTAATTCTCTTAGCTTCTCATGTGGAATTCTTTCCCATTTTTGCTTGATGAACCGCTTCAGTTGTTCAACAGTCCTGGGTCTTCCCTGTCGTATTTTACGCTTCATAATGCGCCACACATTTTCAATGGGAGACAGGTCTGGACTGCAAGCGGGCCAGGGGAGAACCTGGACTCTTTTACTTCGAAGCCACGCTGTTGTAACACGTGCAGAATGTGGCTTGGCATTATCTTGCTGACATACGTAAGCAGCGGCGTCCATGAAAAAGACGTCGCTTGGATGGCAGCATATGTTGCTCCAAAATCTGTATGTACTTTTCAGCATTTATGTTGCCTTCACAGAAATGTAAGTAACCCATGCCATGGGAACTAATGCACCCCCATACCATCACAGATGCTGGCTTTTGAACTTTGCATTGATAACAGTCCGGATGGTCCGCTTCCTCTTTGGTCTGGAGGACACGACGTCCAGTATTTCCAAAAACAATTTGAAAAGTGGATTCATCAGACCACAAAACATTGTGCATTAGTCCATTTTACATGAGCTAGGGCCCAAACAACCCGGCGGCGTTTCTGGATGTTGTTCATAAACGGCTTTTGCTTTGCATGGTAGAGTTTTAACCCACACTTAGCAATGTAGTGACGAACTGTATTTACTGACAGTGGTTTTCTGAAGTTTTCCTGAGCCCATTTGGTGATATCCTTTACACACTCATGTCGGTTTTTAAAACAGGGCTCGAAGGTCATGGTCATTCAGTCTTGGTTTCCGGCTGTGGCGCTTACGTGCAGTGATTTCACCAGATTCTCTGAACCTTTTGACATTATGGACCGTAGATGTTCCATCCATCCATTTTCTGAACCGCTTAGTCCCCACGGGGGTCGCGGGCGTGCTGGAGCCTATCCCAGCCGTCATCGGGCAGTAGGCGGGGGACACCCTGAACTGGTTGCCAGCCAATCGCAGGGCACACAGAGACAGACAACCAATCGCACTCACACTCACACCTAGGGACAATTTGGAGTCTTCAATCGGCCTACCAAGCATGTTTTTGGAATGTGGGAGGAAACCGGAGTGCGCGGAGAAAACCCACACGGGCCCAGGGAGAACATGCAAACTCCACACAGGGAGGGCCGGAGGTGGAATCAAACCCGCACCCTCCTAACTGTGAGGCGGACGTGCTACCCAGTGCGCCACCGAGCTGCCTTAGATGTTGAAAGCCCTAAATTCCTTTCAGTTTTGCTTTGAGAAATGTTGTTCTTAAACTGTTCAACTATTTTCTCACGCAGTTGTGGACAAAGTGGTGAACCTCGCCCCATCCTTGCTTGTGAATGACTGAGCATGTTTGGGGAGGCTCCTTTTATACCCAATCATGGTACCCACCTCTTCCCAATTAGCCTGATCACATGTGGGGTGTTCCAAATAGGTGTTTGATGAGCTTTTCTCAGCTTTCTCAGCATTTTTTGCCACCTTTCCCAACTTCTACTAGACGTGTTGCAGCCGTGAAATTCTAAGTTAATTATTCTTTGGCAAAAAACAATCAAGTTTATCAGTTTGAACATTAAATATGTTGTCTTTGTAGTGTATTCAATTGAATATGGGTTGAGAAGGATTTTCAAATCGTTGTATTTTGTTTTTATTTACATTTTACACAATTTCCCAACTTCAGCCGAATCCGGTTTGTATGTTTCCTGCGACCCTGTTGCTATTTGCAATGAAATGTTTGATGGTTCTGTGATCATGCCCTAGCAATTTCAAGACTGTTGCAAACCCCTTAAAGACCTTTTAGAATTTTTGACTTTTTAAGAGTCTTTTTTTGCCCCATTTTGCCTTAGGAAAACAAGCTGCCTATGAATGATGCACACTGTGATATCCTGAGGCCCTACCATCCCCTCATTATATGAATACACATCATTTCATATACTTGTATCGAGTAAGCTTTCAAGCTTATACGTACAGCATGGAGTTGGAAAATATGAGTAAAAATGATCATATGGTCAAAATACACACTTGCCTAATAATTGTGCATAGAGTGTATTGTACACACACATATATAGTACATACAGATACATAAATACATATATGCATTTAGAAAGTAACAAATGTTCTTTCATACTTGCACGTTTTCAAAGTGCTTGAAGCTTTTGCAATGGGTGATCTGTGTGTCTTTACTTCCACTGAAAAAACGGTTACACGCTTTGCAGAAGAAGCCTGTTTTAGGAACCAAGAATTCCATACCTGAGAGACGGAAAGAAAGGGGGAGGAGAGAGAGAGAGAGACAGAGAGAGAGAGAGAGAGAGAGAGAGAAAGAGAGAGAGAAAGAGAGAGAAAGAGAGAGAGAGAGAGAGAGGGGGTCAAATAGGCGCTGTTAAAATCTTGAACCCCGCATATATAGGACAATTCAACATCCTGCGGGGGCTCTCCCGGAAGGGGCGAGGTTCTTCTAATATTAAAAAAAAAAAAAAAAGAAAAAAGAAAAGCACAACAACAGGTGATAGTCAGACCGGGAAAACTTTTTTCTTTTGGATTTATGAACCTCTCCACAACATAACAGGTGCAGATATCCCTGACTCCATAAAAATAAAATTCTATTTCAGTCAACACCTAACACCAATGCCAGTTTATGTAAATGATACAAATTCATGCAAAGTGCATACTCTCACTGACAGAATCTTGTATTCCTAAATCTTTAAATTACAGTATAATTGGGGAGTGGAATTGAATCAATTATCTTATTAAATATTAACCACTTAAAAAGACTGCGCAACAAAAAAACATTTCAGTATAAACAAATCAGTTAAAAGCACCTTTTTGACACAACACAACAAATTACACTATAGAATTTCCTCATGATGTGTATACTGTGTATACTCGAAGGCGAGCGTCTGGTGGCCGGGTCTTCGCCCATGGGGCCCGGCCGGGCATAGCCCGAAATGGAAACGTGGGTCCCCCTTCCCATGGGCTCACCACCTGTGGGAGGGGCCGAAGGGGTCGGGTGCAATGTGAGCTGGGCGGCAGCCAAAGGCAGGGACCTTGGCGGTCTGATCCCCGGCTGCAGAAGCTGGCTCTTGGGACATGGAATGTCACCTCTCTGGCTGGAAAGGAGCCCGAGCTGGTGTGCGAGGCAGAAAGATTCCGACTAGATATAGTCGGACTAGCCTCCACACACAGTTTGGGTTCCGGTACAAGCCCTCTCGAGAGGGGCTGGACTCTCTTCCACTCTGGAGTTGCCCACGGTGAGAGGCGTCGAGCAGGTGTGGGTATACTTATTGCCCCCCGGCTGGGCGCCTGCACATTGGGGTTCACCCCGGTGAACGAGAGGGTAGCCTCCCTCCGCCTTCGGGTGGGGGGACGGGTCCTGACTGTTGTTTGTGTCTATGCACCAAACAGCAGCTCAGAGTACCCACCCTTCTTGGGGTCCCTGGAAGAAGTGCTGGAGAGCGCTCCTTCTGGGGACTCCATCGTTCTACTGGGTGACTTCAATGCTCACGTGGGCAATGACAGTGAGACCTGGAAGGGCGTGATTGGGAGGAACGGCCCCCCTGATCTGAACCCGAGCGGTGTTCTATTGTTGGACTTCTGTGCTCGACACGGATTTTCAATAATGAACACCATGTTCAAACATAAGGGTGTCCATGTGTGCACTTGGCACCAGGACACCCTAGGCCGCAGTTCGATGATCGACTTTGTAGTCGTGTCATTGGATTTGCGGCCGCATGTTTTGGACACTCGGGTGAAGAGAGGGGCGGAGCTGTCAACTGATCACCACCTGGTGGTGGGTTGGCTCCGATGGTGGGGGAAGATGCCGGTCCGACCTGGCAGACCCAAACGCTCTGTGAGGGTCTGCTGGGAACGTCTGGCAGAATCTCCTGTCAGGAAGAGCTTCAACTCCCACCTCCGGCAGAGCTTTTCCCACGTCCCGGGGGAGGCGGGGGACATTGAGTCTGAGTGGACCATGTTCCGCGCCTCCATTGTTGAGGCGGCCGACCGGAGCTGTGGCCGTAAGGTCGTTGGTGCCTGTCGTGGCGGCAATCCCCGAACCCGCTGGTGGACACCGGCGGTAAGGGATGCCGTCAAGCTGAAGAAGGAGTCCTATCGGGCCGTTTTGGCCTGCGGGACTCCGGAGGCAGCTGACAGGTACCGGATGGCCAAGCGGAACGCGGCTTCGGCGGTTGCTGAGGCAAAAACCCGGGCGTGGGAGGAGTTCGGTGAGGCCATGGAGAATGACTTTCGGACGGCTTCGAGGAAATTCTGGTCCACCATCCGGCGTCTCAGGAGGGGGAAGCAGTGCAACGTCAACACTGTTTACAGTGGGGATGGCGTGCTGCTGACCTCGACTCGGGACGTCGTGAGTCGGTGGGGAGAATACTTCGAAGACCTCCTCAATTCCACCTACACGCCTTCCATTGAGGAAGCAGGGCCTGGAGACTCTGAGGCGGATTCTCCAATCTCTGGGGCCGAAGTCACTGAGGTAGTCAAAAAACTCCTCGGTGGCAAGGCCCCGGGGGTGGATGAGATCCGCCCGGAGTTCTTAAAGGCTCTGGATGTTGTGGGGCTGTCATGGCTGACACGCCTCTACAACGTTGCGTGGACATTGGGGACAGTGCCTCTGGATTGGCAGACTGGGGTGGTGGTTCCCCTCTTTAAGAAGGGGGACCGGAGGGTGTGTTCCAATTACAGGGGAATCACACTCCTCAGCCTCCCTGGTAAGGTCTATTCAGGGGTGCTGGAGAGGAGGGTCCGTCGGGAGGTCGAACCTCGGATTCAGGAGGAGCAGTGTGGCTTTCGTCCTGGCCGCGGAACAGTGGACCAGCTCTACACCCTCGGCAGGATCCTCGAGGGTGCATGGGAGTTCGCCCAACCAGTCCACATGTGTTTTGTGGACTTGGAGAAGGCGTTCGACCGTGTCCCTCGGGAGGTTCTGTGGAGGGTGCTTCGGGAGAACGGGGTGCAGAGCCAACTGATAAGGGCGGTTCGGTCCCTGTATCACCGATGCCAGAGTCTGGTCCGCATTTCCGGCAGTAAGACGGATTCGTTCCCAGTGAGGGTTGGACTCCGCCAAGGCTGCCCTTTGTCACCGATTCTGTTCATAATTTTTATGGACAGAATTTCTAGGCGCAGCCGAGGCGTTGAGGGGGTCCGGTTTGGGGACCTCAGCATCGCGTCTCTGCTTTTTGCAGATGACGTGGTGCTGTTGGCTTCTTCAGGCCGTGATCTCCAGCTCTCGCTGGAACGATTCGCAGCCGAGTGTGAAGCGGTCGGGATGAGGGTCAGCACCTCCAAATCCGAGTCCATGGTCCTCGATCGGAAAAGGGTGGAATGCCCTCTCCGGATCGGGGATGAGATCCTGCCCCAAGTGGAGGAGTTCAAGTATCTTGGAGTCTTGTTCACGAGTGAGGGGAGGATGGAGCGTGAGATCGACAGGCGGATCGGTGCAGCGTCGGCAGTAATGCGGACCCTGTACCGGTCCGTTGTGGTGAAGAGAGAGCTGAGCCAAAAGGCAAAGCTCTCAATTTACCGGTCGATTTACGCTCCTACCCTCACCTATGGTCACGAGCTATGGGTCGTGACCGAAAGAACGAGATCTCGGATACAAGCGGCCGAAATGAGTTTTCTCCGCAGGATGTCCGGGCTCTCCCTTAGAGATAGGGTGAGAAGCTCGGTCATCCGGGAGAGACTCGTAGTAGAGTCGCTACTCCTCCACGTTGAGAGGAGCCAGATGAGGTGGCTCGGGCATCTTATCAGGATGCCTCCTGGACGCCTCCCTGGGGAGGTGTTCCGGGCATGTCCCACCGGTAGGAGACCCCGGGGACGACCCAGGACGCGCTGGAGAGACTATGTCTCTCAGCTGGCCTGGGAACGCCTTGGGATCCCCCGGGATGAGCTGGATGAAGTGGCTGGGGAGAGGGAAGTCTGGGAGTCCCTCCTAAAGCTGCTGCCCCCGCGACCCGACCCCGGATAAGCGGAAGAAGATGGATGGATGGATGGATGGTGTATACTGTGTATCATCCAAAGTTTGTAAAAATACAAAAAACATACTTACAGTACAACTTTTTGATTCAGTCATTCAATGTTCATACATTTCAAAAGACATCTTACCAACTGGTATGCTCGGATTAAAATGGACAGTTTTGTCTGTGGCCATGGGAGTTTCTGTTCTTGGCTTATCCTCACTCTTCTTTTCAGTGACTTTTGGGATGTCAGACATCATGTGTCTCCCTATGTGAACATAAGGTAAAACAGAACAAGAACAGAACAAGCAGTCTTAGGTTTTCATGAAAAATCAATGACTTCATCTAAACCCCATATGGCAAAATGTTGGTTTGTTCATTTTTACGCACTAAACAATATTACCAAAATCAAAATGAGATGCCGTAACAGTGCTATCAAATAACATGAATTTGTATACAGTGATCCCTCGCCATTTCGTGCTTCACCTTTCATGAATGCGCTACTTTGCGGGTTTATAAGTGACGTGAGAATGGTGTTTAAATACACACTGATAGCACGGGCCTCTGAGCAATGCGAGTCATTGCGGACAAGAGCGGGAAGCACGGCAGCCAGCCTGTCACGAACGAGGCAGGACAATCATGTGCAACACGGACTGTTTATTTAGGGAATGCGAGAAGAGGAAAAGGGAGGCTAGAACGCCAACAGAACAGGTGGATGAGGAAACTAACGAGCCGGTTAGCGAGCTAGTTTGATTGATTGATATCTATTTCAAACATATTTAAAACATAAAAAGAGAAAAAAATAAAACAAATAAAACCCCCAAAACCCTCATGACGAATAAAATATATGGACTTGACTTTCTCTTGCCCGGACGCGAGTCACCGAGGCCCCCCACTGGAGCCAGGCCTGGAGGTGGGGCTTGAAGGCGAGCATCTGGTGGCTGGGCCTTCGCCCACGGGGCCTGGCCGGGCGCAGCCCGAAAAGGGAACGTGGCTCACCCCCTGTGGGAGGGGCCAAAGAGGTCAAGTGCATAGTGAGCTGGGCGTCGGGAACTAGGCGGTCCGATCCCCGGCTGCAGAAGCTGGCTCTTGGGACATGGAATGTCACCTATCTGGCTGGAAAGGAGCCGAGCTGGTGTGTGAGGCAGAAAAGTTCCGACTAGATATAGTCAGACTTGCCTCCACACACAGTTTGGGTTCTGGTACAAGTCTTCTCGAGAGGGGCTGGACTCTCTTCCACTCTGGAGTTGCCCATGGTGAGAGGCGTGGAGCAGGTGTGGGTATACTCATTGCCCCCTGGCTGGGCGCCTGCAGATTGGGGTTCACCGCAGTGATCGAGAGGGTAGCCTCCCTCCACCTTCGGGTGAGGGGATGGGCCCTTTTTGGAGTCCTTGGAAGAATTGCTGGAGACCGCTCCTTCTGGGGACTCTATCGTTCATTGGAAGGAACGGCCCCCCCGATCTGACCCGAGCGGTGTTCTATTGTTGGACTTCTGGGCTCGACACGGATTGTCAATAATGATGTGAGTCACCCCGCTCACTCTTTGCTTGATCTTCTGCCCTCTGGGAAGAGGTACAGGAGCCTGCGCTCCCGCACCGCCAGACTCACCAACAGCCGCTTCCCTGTGTGAGTTCGATTCCAACTGCGGGTACTGCTTTTTTCCTTTTTAACGTGACAAACACAAATGAGGAGCTGAGAACGGGCCTGACGTAACATATAGAGTGATTAAGGACAACTATTACATGAATAACATGTTTATAAAACCATCGGTGTCACTCCAATTCATTAAATCCATCGATCGTTCTTTGTCAACAATGGGTGCGCTTGCACTTCAAAATATTCCACAGGCTCATATAACGATAGATAAACTATATTTCAAATAACTATAATACAAGCCAATAATATTATCAAACCATCCGTGCACTTTAATTCCATTAAATCGATCGATCAAATTCCTCGTCCTTTGTCAACATCGCCGCGCGTGCGCCCTGACGTCAGCCTCGTCTTTATTCCACAGATAACTATATTGTAGCGTTAACAAAGTACAAGGATAGACGTGGGTTTGGTAAACGGCTCTTTATTAAACAAAAACTTCCAAGCGTGTGGCGGCGTGGACTTCCTGACAGACCGGGCGTGCGTAATGGCCATGTCCGAGCCCCGCGCACCGTTCGCGGACAACCACTCGGCCGAGCGCCGGCCCCCGACTCAGTAGAGTAGGATCGGGCGTGCGTAAAAGCCATAATAGTTTTTCAAACCTTCTATGTCACTCCAAATCCTTAATTCCTTCAAACTCTTTGTCCTCCGTGTCACTTAGAAATGATCACCGCTAATGATGCCGGTCGTCCTTACGTTGGTCGCGCCGCGCGGTGCCACTGACGTCACTTGAAATAGTAATCCATTGGTACATCACGGTTCTCCAAACTTTCTTTCTGCTGCTCGATTACTGTTTTCAGCTGCATATTTTACAACTTGAAGTTTGTAACCTGCAAAATATGAGTTTCTTTTTGGTGCCATTTTTCTTAAGCCCACCCAGGTGATGAGTCACGGCCAACGGTGAAATTTAGAGCGCCCTCATCCAGTTTCGTCTGAAAATATAATTTTTTTGGGTTGTTTTATCAAAGTCAAAGTCTGCTTTATCGTTGATTTTTTTTTTATATATTAAGACACACAAAGAGATTGAAATTACGTTTCCACTATCCCTTGGTGAGATAGTACACATATGCATACAAGCAACACAAAAAAAACCCCAAAAAGGCACAAACAATGAATAAATAAGAGTGTTGAATAAATGATAAATAAACAAATAATAAAAAATAATAATAATAAATATAATAGGAGCAAAAATGGAGCAACAGCAGTACATACAGCAGACAGTGGACTTGGATATGGTGCTTTAAAGTGTTAATTGCTTTATTTGATGTTTTCTCTATTTTTTATGTTTTGAATATGTTCAAGATAAAGATATAAAAGCATGTGAAGTGATCAACTATACTAAAAATAACATGGGAAGTGGTCAACTATACTTGTAAGTGATGTCTTAATGATCAAGTAAAAATGTGTGAAAAAAAATATATATATAAGTCGCTCCTGAGTATAAGTCGCCCCCTCTCCCAAACTATGAAAAAAAACGCGATTTATAGTCCGGAAATTACGGTACAATCAGTTTCTCAACCAAGGACTGGCTGATTCCAAAGTAAAATGCATTACAGTAATTCATCCAAGATGTAACAAAGGGCACGAATTACTGTATTGGCCCGAATATAAGACAACCCCGATTATAAGATTCTTTTTCAAGACTCAAGTTTAAAAAAAAACTTTCTGAACACTTTAATTTTTATACATAAAATAATTACATCTGGAACGAATGCTTATAACAATATATTCGAGAGAAAAAGGATATTATTTTGCCTCATTCAAATCACGCAAAAACTGTCTATCACATCTTAATATCTGAACATTTAAATATGTAAACTAAAGTGCAATCACATTTGTAAATGAATGGCTTCTGGTTTTTGAAATGTAAATAAACCAATCTACTGTGATAAAACAACAAAATTGCAATAACTGCATTAATCATCAAAGTGAAGTCTGAAATGTAGTCTTGAAACAAATCTGAATGAGGAAAAACATTGCAATAAAATAATGCAAACTGCTACTCCTATTGTTGGGGGTTGGCTCAGATGGTTATGCTCTTTTCACCCCCGGGTGACGGTCAGAACACAGGAGGGAAGATGTGGTTCAGTTTTGATTGCTTTACTGAATTATTGGCCAAAAAATAATGATAAATAACCATAAATGAAATACTCTCTGCAACACACCAAACGTAAGTCATCAATCAAGACAACAAAATACATTTGGTGGCTACTCGTACGATGCGAGGCAAACTTAAAGGAGCGCACCGGAGCTGTCAATCAAATGGCGCGCACACAAAGCAAACCCGACAAACGGCACAACAGTGGGCAGTAGTAACAATGAAATGTATATACTCACTTTGTGTCGAAGATGCACAC
This sequence comes from Syngnathus floridae, assembly GCF_059516105.1. Taxonomy (NCBI): domain Eukaryota; kingdom Metazoa; phylum Chordata; class Actinopteri; order Syngnathiformes; family Syngnathidae; genus Syngnathus; species Syngnathus floridae. Next base: position 2,442,629 of record NC_142416.1, on the reverse strand, counting down.
GATCACAGCTACATACTCAGTCTATTATGAGCGCACCGAAGCTGTCAATCAAACGGCGCGCACACGAAGCAAACCGCGATCGGACAAACGACACAACAGTGGAAAGTAGTAACAATGAAATGTATATACTGTAATTTCTGGACTATAAACCGCACCAGACTATAAGCCGCACCAGCTAAAATTCGTGGATATTTTAGTTTTTTTCTTACATAAGCCGCACCGGACTATAAGCCGCACGTGCACACGAGTTTTTTACAAAGAAAGACAGTACACAGAAAGCCTTTTTAAAGTTTTAATAACATACTTTAACATGTCTTTCTAAACATTGCCTGTGACGCAGCAGTAGAACTGCAGCAACACGAAAGTGTGTACGCGAGTTATTAACAAAGAAAGACTGGACACAGAATGCTTTTTTAAAGTTTTAATAACAAACCTTAACATTTCTTTCCAAACACTGCCTGTGACGCGGCAGTAATACCGCAGCAACACGGAAGTAACACAGCACTAATAGGGTTTGATTAAATAAAACATAACGGTAAAAGTAACTGAGACGCGGCGGTAACACAGCAGCGACACGGTAGCACAGCACTAACAGGGCTGGTTAAAGTAAAAGTAAAAAAAAAAGAGCTTCATCGTCTTCATCTTCCTCCTGTGCACTGAAACCGTCGAAATCTTCCTCCTCAATTTCCGAATAGCGTTAAATATCCTTCGCCACACACTTTCTCAGTATCTCTTTCGTCGTCGTTTTTATCCATTTCTTCTAGCATTTTCCATGATGAGGGTCTGTTCATGCTAATCTTATTCATGCACGAAGCGCTAGATTACATTAAACTAGCGAGCGACACGTATAGCTCCAGAGTAGACGTGACTGGGAAATAAAGAAAAGGGTGCCACAACACAATGTCATCGACATCAACTGCCTTTAGCTTAAAAGGGGCATCATATGCATTTTTTTTGTCGGTTTGTGTATAAAAGCTTCCTTTCAGTAATGTCCGTCTTGATTGCGTTCTGCGTGATGGGCGAAATGTTGTAAACACAAACTAGCACGTCTTCTTCGGCGCATTATCTCTTCTTCGTCTGTCTCGCTCTTGCTTCCTGCTAGAGCGCCCCCTGGAGGCCGGAGGCCGTAAAAATCCATAAGTACGCCGCGCCGCCATTTAAGCCTCAGGGTTCAAAGTACCGTAATTGCCGGACTACAAGCCGCACCGTATTATAAGCCGCACCAGCTAATATTCATGGATATTTCAGTTTTTTTCTTACATAAGCCGCACCGGTCTATAAGCCGCACGTGCACACAAGTTTTTCACAAAGAAAGACAGTACATAGAAAGCCTTTTTAACGTTTTAATAACATACTTGAACATGTCTTTCTAAACATTGCCTGTGACGCAGCAGTAGTACCGCAGCAACGCGGAAGTGTGCACGCGAGTTATTAGCAAAGAAAGACTGGACACAGAAAGTTTTTTTTAAAGCTTTAATAACATACCTTAACATTTCTTTCCAAACACTGCCTGTGACGCGGCAGTAATACCGCAGCAACACGGACGTAACACAGCAAAGTCAGAGACGCGGCGGTAACGCAGCAGCAAAACGGTAGCACAGCACTAACAGGGCTGGTTAAAAAAAAACGTACCAGTAAAAGTAAAAAAGAGCCGTCTTCATCTTCCTCCTGTGCACTGAAACCATCAAAGTCTTCCTTGTTAGTGTCCGATTGGAATAGCGTTTGATATCCTTCGCCTCACTTTCTCAGTCTCTCTTTCGTCGTCGCTTTTATGCATTTCTTCGAGTTCTTCATGCTTATCTTATTCATGCACGAAGCGCTAAATTACATTAAACTAGCGATATAACGTATAACTTAAAAGCGGCATCATGCATTTCTTTTGTCCCCCATAATGACGGTTTGTGTATAAAAGCTTCCTTTCAGTAATGTCCGTGTTCATCTCATTATGTATCTTCTTTGTGAGTGTGAGTGTGTGCGTGATGCGCGAGACGATCAAAACACAAGCGAGCACGTCTTCTTCGGCGCATTATCTCTTCTTCGTCTGTCTCGCTCTTGCTTCCTGCTCGAGCGCTCCTTGGAGGCCGTAAAAATCCATAAATACGCTCCAGAGTAGACACAACACAATGACATCAACATCGACTGCCTTTGGCTTAAAAGCGGCATCATATGCATTTCTTTTGTCCCCCATAATGACGGTTTGTGTATAAAGGCTTCTTTTCAGTAATGTTCGTCTTGATCTCGTTCTGTCTCTTATTTGAGTGAATTATACTGCACTATTCGCCTGGCGGATGGACATGCGATCAACACACCACTTTTCTCCCCAGTGACGTGTATAAAAGCAGGTGTCCACGTTGTAACATGAGATATTTACACAGAAAGATGATACACAGAATTTTTTTTTACAGTAATTTTTAATTACTGTAATTATATGCATTTTTTCCAAAAAGTGCACGGCAGTAACAGCAGCAACAAGGCAGTACAACGACAGTAAAACTGCAGTAACACATCTGGTTAAAAAAATAACCAGCCTACCAGAAAAGTAATCGATCGCTTACTGTAAATAAATGTCTTTTTCCAAAAAGTGCCTGTAACACGGCAACAACACGGCAATAACACAGCAGTACAACGGCAGTAACACCGCTGGTTAAAAAAAATAACCAGCCTACCAGAAAAGTCATTGATCGCTATCTTCATCTTCCTCCTGTGCACTAAAACCACTGAAGTTGTCTTCTTCAGTGTCAGACTTGAACAGACTCAGGATGACTTCGTCAGACACTTTTACACCGTCTCTCTCTTTTTCGTTGTCGCTGTCACTGTCACTTTCGTCTCGAGGCGAAGATGTGCTCGCACCGTTCTCTTCCTCACGCAGCAGTCCAGCCTTTCGAAAGCCGTTGGTGATCGTGGATTTTTTCACACTGCCCCACGCAGTCAGGATCCACTGGCAGACTTGAGCAAAAGTTGCTCTTCGCATGCGGCCAGTTTTGGTGAATGATTTCTCGCCGCTGGTCATCCACGCCTCCCACTCAACTCGGAGTGCCACTTTAAATGCACGATTCACACTGATATCGAGTGGCTGCAAATACTTTGTTGTTCCCCCAGGAATCACAGCTGGAATTGAGTTTGTCCTCTTGATGGCAGCTTTCACAGAATCTGTGATATGGGCCCTCATGCTGTCCAAAACGAGCAGTGTTTTTTTTCTGTGAAAAAATCCTCCTGGTCGCTTGACGTAGCACTCCGCCAGCCATTCCTTCATTAGGCTTTCCATCATCCACCCTTTCGTGTTTACTTTCACGACGATGCCTTTCGGGAGGTTTTCTTTTGGCATAGTCATTCGCTTAAAAATCACCATTGGTGGAAGCTTTTGTCCGGATGCTGTGCAGCTCAGAACACAAGTGAAATGCGTTCTCTCATGGCCAGTTGTTTTCAGCGTGACGGAGGATTCACCTTTCCTGTTTACAGTCCTAGTGAGAGGTAAGTCAAACGTCAAAGGCACTTCATCCATATTTATGATCTCGTCTGGTCCGATGGAATTCTCAGCTATCTTTGTTTGTGTGAATTTGTGGAAGTTTGTAACTTTTTCCTCGTAGTCGGGAGTTGCTGACACACAGTCGTGCGTGCCCTGATTGACAGGCCCTTTCGTCTCATAAATCTGAGACACCACGATGGTCCACCTTTAAAATCTTCAATCTTCTTTTCGGTGGCGATTGTTTTGGCTTTCAGTCGGATCTGCACGGTGGAAACACCTCGGCCGTCTGCTCTCTGTGTGTTCACCCAGTCTTCAAGAATGTTTTCAACTTCGGGCCATCTGCCTTTGTTGCCTCTGAAAGCTTTTGTTGTCTTTTTGCATTGTGTCAGTTCTTCACTCTGCCGTCTCCAACGTCTCACCATCGATTCATTGATGCCAAGCTTACGTGCCGCCGCTCTATTTCCGTCTTTGACAGCCAAATTGATTGCTTTTCATTTAAAAGCTGCATCAAATGAATTTCTTCGCGTGCTTTCCATGGTGAGGGTGTGTGCGTGATGCGCAAACTAGCACGTTTTCTTTGTCTGTCTCGCTCTTGCTTCCTGCTAGAGCGCCCCCTGGAGGCCGTAAAATCCATAAATACGCCGCGCCGCCATTTAAACCTCAGGGTTCAAAGTAACTTTCTGAATAAAATGCATTAAAAGTTCACATTCATTACTTGTTTTTGGTGAGCAAAATGTCAGAAGAATTGAATTCAAATGCTGATTGATTGGGTTTTAATACAATGCAGATGGTCCCAACAGCGCCACTGCTTTGTGTAATCTCTGAGTCACATGGCAGTGTAAGAGAAAGGGTTTAGAGCACAGGTGTCGAACTCAAGGCCCCACATCATTGTATGTGGCCCGCGAAGACAAATTGTGCATCAAATTTGTGTGTCATTACTAGAACTGCAAATTGTCTTCACTTTTAATAATAGTTTTTTTTTTAAATATTTGACCAGTTTTTACTCGTCTGATTTGAAAACGAGTTATTTGTCAGTTTGTTTTGTAGCTTTTACTGTATATAATAGTGTTAAGAGTAAAACTGATCAAGTCATCACAAAAATCACGAAAAAAATCTTATATAAGCCGCACCTGACTATAAGCCGCAGGGTCCAAAATTTTGGAAAAAAGTCGCGGCTTATAGTCCGGAAATTACGGTAACCTTCTAAATAAAATGCATTTAAAGTTCACATTCATTACAACTTGTTTTTGGTGAGCAAAATGTCAGAATAATTGACTTTAAATGCTGATTGATTGGGTTTAAATACAATGCAGATGGTCCAAACAGCGCCACTGCTTTGTGTAATCTCTGAGTCACATGGAAGAGTAAGAGAAAGGGTTTAGAGCACAGGTGTCAAACTCAAGGCCCGGGGGCCAGATACGGCCCGCCACATCTTTCTATGTGGCCCGTGAAGACAAATTGTGCATCAAATTCGTGTGTCATTACTAGAGTTGCAAATTGTCTTCACTTTTAATATCTTTTTTTTTTTAAACATTTGACCAGTTTTTACTCGTCTGATTTGAAAACAAGTTATTTGTCGGTTTGTTTTGTAGCTTTTACTGCATATAATAGGAGGTGCTCATACATTTATTTGGGTTGACAGTCATAATGGCCCTCCGAAAGAAGCTTTGACTACAATGCGGCCCGCGAAAGAAATTAGTTTGACACCCCTGGTTTAGAGCCCTTTGACGCAGGTCACCTAGCATGCATTCCTACAAAAGCTAATAATAGTCACAAGCAAGACCGCCAGAATAAGCAGCAGCTATACTAGTGTTTCAAAATAGTATTTTTGTTGTTGTTTTTTTCTTCAAGATACCGCACAACAGTGGTCCACAGCCTTTATACGAGTGTATAAAAGTGATCAAGTCATCACAAAAATCATGAAAAAAATCTTATATAAGCTGCACCTGACTATAAGCCGAAGGGGTCAAAATTTTGGAAAAAAGTCGCGGCTTATAGTCCGGAAATTACGGTACTCACTTTTTGTCAAAGGCGCACACGATCACAGCAACATACTCAGTCGATACCAGCAACCTTTAACTTACCGCTGGGCAAAAGTGAAAATGGGTATAATGTCTAGAACCCAAATATAAGACGACCCCCACTTTTTCAGTCTTATTTCAATGCTGCTCTCGCGGACAAGAAAATTTGATCACATTACTCCAATATTAGCCAACTTACATTGGCTCCCGGTCCATTTAAGATGTAACTTCAAGGTTCTTCTACTAACCTATAAACCACTGCATGGCTTAGCGCCTTCATATCTCGTCGACCTGGCCGTTCCTTATGTTCCTTCTCGTAACCTTCGTTCGCAAAACGCTAGTCTTTTAGTTACACAGAGGGTCAAACAAATGTCTGCAGGTTCTAGAGCATTCTCTATTCAGGCTCCAGAGCTTTGGAATGCCCTACCAATGGATATTAGAACTGCTACCTCAGTAGAAACATTTAAGACACGTTTAAAGACACATTTCTATGAGATGGCCTTTAACTAACTTGTAGTCGGTCGGAGTTTGTTTTTGTTCTCTCTGCGCACCCCCCTCCCTGGCTGGGGAGGGGGTTAGGTGGCGCAAAAGCTGATAGCAGCTAGCTGGATTCTTGGGGACCAATTCAAGATGAGGAAACTGCAGCTCAACCTCCTTGAAGACACTGCCAGGACAATCGAGGGCACCTCCGACATCCATTTTTTCATTGATTTTCATATTATGTATTACTTGTGCCCTCTCTGCATCCATTACAACCTGGTGATCCTGAAAGGGGGATCCTTCCATCTGTGGTCCCTTCTCAAGGTTTCTCATCATATTCCCCTGGTAGGGGTTTTTGAGTTTTTCCTTGCCCTTTTGGGAGCTTAAGCTTTGGGGATGCTTTGAGAATAATTGTCAATTTGTGTCTATGTGAAGCCCTTTGAGACTGTTTGTGATCTAGGGCTATACAAATAAACTTGACTTGACTTGACAAAAAAACATGATCTTATATTCGGGCCAAAACGGTAGTACTCTTTCAAAGTGCTGTCAAGAAAGCAGAGGCTTGCCCTAGCCAACTGTCTAAGATGGAAAAAAATGGATTTCACAGCTGGTCGAATTCAAAGACCAAAGTTTGTGACTGCCGGCTTTAGATAAGGCGCCAAGGGGCCCAAGTCAACAGGATGGCATGTACAACGGCCACTGGGAATACACACCAAAACTGCTATTTTAGTGTAATTGAAATTCAAGAAATTCAGTCCCAACAAGGCCTTCATTTCCTCCAAACAGAACAAAAGTAGCCTCAATTAGAAAGTGTCTTTTTTGCTCAGCAGGACATAGATCTGACAGTCATTTGCATAGCAGTGGAAGGAAATACCGCGTTTCCTTAGAATTTCTCATCAGATTTGGGTTCATCTCTACAATCAGAAATCTGTCAAAAATCTCATCCCTGATAAAAGGAACTTTACCTGGCTCAGCAGAAGAAAAGCTCATCCATGTGCCCTCTCTCATTTGCACATTTTCCATTACGGTCTGCGCTTCATTTAAAGGGCTCTTAACCACAGCTGTTGCTTTGTCTTTCTTTTCTTCTGCAGTAATATTTCCTGAAGTTATTTTCACCTTCATAGTGTGTTGATCTGATGGTGAGTCATCAATGACTGTTTTACTTGAAATAGGTGGTGTTGGAAGAGTCTCAATCATGATTATACATTCTGTGGGAGCGGAGAGTATATTTTCTATGAAGAGACAAAAATCCAATAAAAAAACATTACAACAACACTAATATGACTAAGTATAATTCTTAGGAGTACATCTTTAAAATATTCTACCTGTCTCATTTATTTCTGGTTGACAAGTTGGCACTACTTTTTGGATGGCAGGAGAAAATTCTTGCCGAGTTTTTGTGGATGGGTTTGCAATTTTGCAACTCAGCATGCCAATTACATCTGATGTTGCACTGTCAGAGGTCCCAGGTGAAATTGTACGTTGATGACCAAAATCTGTAATGGAATCTTCAATGATCATGGGCTGATGCTGACAATCTGTAATAGGATAATCAGACTTCTCCTTAGGTTCCGCGACCACATCCAAAGGTCTGACCTTGAAAAAGTAAAAAGTAAAAGAAAAAATTAAATTCGAAAATACCTCCTGTAGCTTGTGGAACACATATGAATGCTTTACCTCATGAGTGTCCTGTGGGACTTTTGTTTGTGACTTCTCTTGCTCTGTGGTTTTCTCTGAAGCAGCAGGAGAAGGCGGAAGAGGGAAGTCATTCAAATCAGTCACATCCCCAACTTCATCCACAGTCACAAACTCACTCATGTTCAATGGGAATGAATCAAAATCTTCAACCCCATCCTAATTGTACAAAAGGATACATTCAATAACAATAGTAGCGATAACTATTGGATTAACATGTTTTTTGACAAATGCAGCTCACCATCTTGGGCAATTCAGCATCTGATTTGTTAGAAATTCGTTGTTCACCCAGATTTGAGTTGCTTTTATATGTCTCAAACCTGCATGACTCATATAGTCCTGAGGACGGAACTCCATGTTCGTTATTCCTCTCCATTTCCCTCCTCTCTTTTATGGTTCTTTCCTCTTGCTCCCGATCCCACTTGGTCCTTTGTGAGTCCTTCTGGACCCACTGCTCCCCAATTTTTTGCCCTCTCCTCCTAAATTCCTTCTCCTTTTTTGCCTCTTTGTCAACTTTCTCACTCTCTCGAGTGTTTAAACCAACCTCTGCATCAACAAATTTGTGTCCACCTGTCTCTTTTGTTTGGTAACCTGCCTTTCCCACTTCTGTCTCCAGATGAATTTCTTCATTTGCAGAGCCTGCCATTTTATTTCGAGGGTGATTTGTTTCTGCTCCACTGTCCACCTCTACAGTATCCTTGAGATAAAGGAAAAGTCAGGAAAATTAATAAAAGCAACTGTTAATGACAAATTTCTAAATCATGCTTTTTACCTTAGAAAACTCTGAAAATGCAATATCTGTAGAATCACATTGACCAACATGAATCTTTTCTAACTCGGTTGCATTTACAGTTGTCTGCAAAATAGTCTCATTTGCTGATTCATCTTTCTTGTTAGACTTCAAGACTGCTATAGTAGTTCTTACATTCTCTTTGTCAGTCTTTTTGTCTGGTTCAAGTGCAGATTCAGACAGCACATTCCAGAGGTCCTGAGTGACAAGGCTTCCATTTTCTCCAGCCACTTCATCTTCAATAGGCACTGTTTGAGGGCCCATTAATATATTGTGCTCTTTTCTCAACTCCACAGAATGTGCTATCTTATCTTGGTCAGCTGCATCTGTATTGCGGTCTTCATCATTTTCAAAAAGATCCTACAACATTAAAGAAAATACAGGTATGTAAAAAATGTTTTTGACAAAATTTGAAGGCTAAATTTATGTCAACTAATAACCAAGCATACCTTACGCAAATGTAGGTTTGGAGAAAATACTTGAGTCTGTGTGTTAGTTTTGGGGTCAGGCTTGCGTGAAAAGAACAAAGGGTTGTTTTGTACAATGCATGGAAACCTCTGGAAGCGTTTGTAGACAGACAGGGCCATGGCTCCAGTTTCCATTTCACAAATTACCTAAACCAGAAGAAAATAAACAAGCTTTATGGCAGGGGTCATACCAAGCCTTTTTTCTCGGACAGGCTTGGGAAGGAATGTAGTAGAAGTAACATGTTCCAACGTTACGTACTGAGGATATTAAAAACGAGTAAAACTGAACAAAACCATGTAAACAGATTATAGCTTTATACTATAAAGCTAAGGGTGTCCAAACATTTTGCAAGGAGGGCCAGATTTGATAAAGTGAAGGGGCTCGGAGGCCAATAGTATTTTCAGACATTTTTTAACTACAAAAATTTCATGCAAATACACACTGTTATAAAAAATGTTTTAGTCACAATTGTCTTTATTTTTCAAATGACAAAATAACCAAATATAAGCCACTCAGGCAGATGTGAACAACTCTAAAAACACAAATTCTACCTTTCATTCATATCTGAAGAGTCAGATAACATTAAACAAACTGTATGAAATACCTTAAATTTACATGAGTTTAAAATTATTTTTGCCTCATGAACATTTTAAACAGGGATTATAAGTAATGCAAAGTTGTCTGTTATTATTAAAACTTAAAACAAGCGAATTTTTCTAAAGTCATTTACAATATCTTTCAGAAAGTAATAGTTTGTGTCACGTCTACAGGTTCATAACATCAACAGTATCGACATGGCTACTTCGTAGCTTGCTTTAGTAATATTTACTTTTGACTGACAGCCCCACGTGGAGAATCGCGGTTGTGATGCCAGTTCAACTTGGAGCTGCTTCACTTTATCAGCACGGTCACTCCCTGTTAGCTTGTTGTATGTGTTAGCATGTTTAGTCTGGTAGTGTCTCTTTAGGTTTAAATCCTTAAACAAGGCAACCGTCTCTTTACAAATTAGACAAAAACAATTGCCTTGATCTTCAGTGAAGAAGTATTGTAATTCCCATGTCTCTTAAAAGCGACGGCCCTCAATGTCAACTTTCCTCATTTTCTTTGCAGTCGGCATGGCAGAAATGAGCGGAGAGGGGTGCGCGGCACGGATGCAGACTGATATTATTAAGGGTGCTGCCGCCTTTTGGTAAAAGGAGGTATATAGATCATAGTTTCAAGTTTCATGATTTTTGTATTAAGTTTAACTGTGCAGGCGGGCCATAAATAATACATTATAAGACCAAACCTGCGAGCCGTATGAAATCTGATCAGGTCCCGGATTTGGCCCGCGGGCCGGACTTTGGACATGTCTGCTTTATAGGGATGCTCCGGTCGATCGGCAACAGATGGCGATGAAAAATTGGAATGCTTGATCAAAGCCTTTTACTGCAGATCAAAAAATCTAGTCACCTGTAGATCATGCGTTGCAGTCTGCCAAGAAAGACCAGCCTCCCTCCCCCCTCCATCCATGCTGCTCAGTGGGCACGAGTGGCACCAACAAACATATCTGCTGTATGGAGATTCTTTGCAATTGTTGAGAGCTTTGTGACGTTGACGTTGAAGTGGAATCTAACCCGCACCCTCTGAACTGTGAGGCGGACGTGCTAACCAGTGCACCATCAGGCACTGAGGCAGAGCAAACATTTTTTATTGTTCCTCTGAAAAATAAGGACTAGATACCAGTGATTTATTCATAGTTAAAAGTCTAATTCTCAATCAGCATGCAACAGTGAGTTTCATGTGAAATTATATAATTTATCCATTCAAGGCACAAAGACTTTTTTTTACTTTATTTTACTGAAGCTCTCAAGACCTAAATGTACAAACTATTTGATGACAAAAGCCACTCAAAAGTATGAAGAACCTGAAGCGGAGAACTAGCATAGTTGTCTTCAATTTTTGGTGACAATCTAGTTGAAGAACTCCAGCAGCAAGCTCATGCAGGCAGTGGAACCTTATCGGAAATAATCACCTACCTGACAGAACCACCAATCTCACAGCATGCATCATTACTGGAGTATTGGAAAAGAAATAAAGCACGCTTTCCAGACTTTGCTCGATTAGCAAGAGCGTAACTACCTGCATCTTGCACAAACATGGCGAGTGAGTGCCTTTTCAAAGTAAAAAAAAAGTCAAAGTCAGCTTTATTGTCAATTTCTCCACATGCAAAAGACACACAAAGAAACCGAAATTTCGTTCCCCCCTATCCCACGGTGACAAGACATGGCTCACATTAGACAAACAAGTAAACAAGTATAACAAGAGCGTGCTGAATAAATAATGAATAAATAACACAACAAATAAATAAATAAATAAATAAGAGGAGGGAAAAAAAAAAAAAAGGAACAAGTGCGCGTACAGCAGACATTCCGAAAATAGCTCAACAGTGCCGTACGCTACGCAGAAGGGGGTAGCGAGTTCAGGGCCCTAGCAGCCTGGAGAAAGAAGCTGTTGGCGAGTCTGGTGGTGCGGGAGCGCAGGCTCCTGAGGGCAGAAGGTCAAACAAAGAGTGAGCCGGGTGACTCACATCTCTGGCAATCGAGGTTGCCTTGCGGGCGAGATGGGAGGTGTAAATGTCCTTCAGGGAGGGGAGCGAAGCACCAATAATCTTACCAGCCGTATTCACTATGCGCTGCAGGGCCTTCAAGTTCTGTTCAGTGCAGTTACCACCCCAGACAGCGATGCAACTGGTGAGGACGCTCTCAATGGTGCCATGGTAGAATATAGACAAGACTGCCTGAGGAGCACATGCACGCCTGAGCTTCCGCAGGAAGTACAGGCGGCGCTGAGCTTTCTTTGCCAGTGACGAGGTGTTTGCGGACCAGGAGAGGTCCTCACTGATGTGCACCCCCAGGAACTTGGTGCAGCTCACCTTCTCCACCACAGCACCGTCGATGATCAGCGGCAGGTGTCTTGTGTGACCCTTCCGAAAGTCAACAACGATTTCCTTGGTCTTATTGACGTTCAGCAGGAGGTTGTTGTCCCTGCACCACGTGGTCAGAAGGTCAACTTCCGACCTGTACCGAGTCTCGTCGCCCTTCGTGATGAGACCCACCAGAGTCGTGTCGTCAGCAAACTTCACTATGCGGTTGTCGCTGTAGGTCGCAGTGCAGTCATGCGTCAGCAGGGTGAAGAGCAATGGACTGAGCACGCAGCCCTGGGGGGCCCCCGTGCTCAGCGTGATGCTGGCGGAGATTTTGTCGCCAACACGCACCACCTGAGGCCTCTGACAGAGGAAGTCCAGTAGCCAGTGGCAGAGGGAGGTACTGAGGCCCAGCTCGTCGAGTTTGCAGATGAGTCGCTGCGGCACAATGGTGTTGAAGGCAGAGCTGAAGTCCACAAACAGCAACCTCACATATGAGTCCTTTCTCTCCAGGTGAGTGAGGGCCGAGTGGAGGGCAGAGCAGATGGCATCCTCAGAGGACCGCTTGGCACGGTACGCAAACTGGAAAAGGTCAATGGTGGGGAGAGAACGGACTTGATGTGCTCCATGACAAGCCGCTCAAAGCACTTCATGATGATGGGCGTCAGTGCCACGGGGCGGTAGTCATTGAAGCAGGACGGTGCACGTTTCTTCGGCACAGGAACGATGGTGGCAGCCTTGAAACACGAGGGGACGATGGCCTGCTGCAGGGAAACGTTAAAGATGTCCGTGAAGACACCTGAGAGCTCCCCAGCGCAGTCCTTCAGCGCTCGACCCAGGATGTTGTCAGGGCCCGCCGCCTTACGGGTGTCAATAGCGGCAAGCGCCCTCCTCACACCGTCGTCGGCAGAGAGGCGCAGGGGCTGCTCGTGTGGGGGGGGGAGTGGTCTTCAGCGGGCAAGTGCTGTTCTGGGCGTCGAAGCGAGCAAAGAAGCGGTTCAGATCGTTCAGCAGACGGACGTCGCCCTCACAGCTCCTCGGCGCGGGCTTGTAGTCTGTGATGGTCTGAATGCCCCGCCAAAGGCTACGTGCGTCTTTGCTGTCCTTGAAGTGGGTGGAGACCTTGCACGAGAACGCCTTCTTCGCTTCTTTGATGCCTCGGGACAGGTCGGCCCTCGCTGTCCTCAAGCCAGCCTCATCCCCCGCTCTGAAAGCCTTGTCCCTGGCCCTCAACAGTCTGAGGACAGCCCCCGTCAGCCACGGCTTCCAGTTCGCGCGAGTGACGACGGATTTTGAGCAAGTCACATCATCGATGCACTTGGTGATGTAAGAGGTAACAGAGTCAGTATACTCCTCTATGTCCGTCCAATCGTTGTAGGTGGCTGCCTGCTTAAACAAGTCCCAGTCAGTGGTGTCGAAGCAGTCACGAAGTGCATCGGAGGCACCCTCAGGCCACACCCGAACCCGCCTCCGAACCGGCCTGGATGCCTTTACCAATTGTCTGTATGCGGGCAAAAGCAAAACGGTGAGATGGTCAGAAAGCCCCAGATGGGGGAGGGGGGTGGCTTTGAAAGCTCCCTTTTGCGCCGAGTAGACTAGGTCCAGGAAGCTGTCTCCACGTGTCGGAAAAGTAACATGCTGGTGAAGCCTCGGGAAAACAGACTTCAGGTTGGCATGATTGAAGTCTCCAGCGAAGATGGTGAAACCGTCAGGGTGCGCTGTTTGCTGTTCACTGACAGCTCTGCATCCAACATTTTGGATGGACTGAGGAATAGACTCTTTCCTGCTACAAAGTGGCAAAGTGTTCTGTGGAGCGATGAATCCAAATTTCAAATTGTTTTGGGAAATTGTGGACGCCGTGTTCTCCGGACCAGAGAGGAAACGAACCATCCGGCATATGGTCGCAAAGTTAAAAGCCAGCATCTGGGATGGTGAAGGGCTTTTAGTGCCAATGGCATGGGTGACTTTCATGTTTTTGAAGGCACCATTAACGCTAAATGGTATATAAAGGTTTTGGAGAGACCTACGCTGCCTTTCAAGCAACGGGTTTTTTCATGGACACCACTGTTTATTTCAGGAAGAAATTTAGACCATGCTAAACCCCACCGCACGTGTAACAACAGCTTGGCTTAGTAGTAAAGGAGTGAGGGTACTACACTGGTCCCCAGTGAGTGGCACACTACGAAGCGTAAAATACGACAACAGATACCCCTGACTATTGATCAGCAAGAATGGGAAAGAACCACACCTTGAGAGCTTCAACAATTAGCATCCTCAGTTCCCAAACATTTATTGAATGTTAAAAGAAAAGGTGATGTAACACAATAATAAACATGACCCTGTTCCAGCTTTTTCAAAATGTGTTGCAGCCATAAAATTCAAAGTTAATTATTATTTGCTAAAACAATTAAGTTCATTTAGTTGGAACGTGAAATATCTAGTCTTCGTAGTGTATTAAATTAAGTGCGGGTTGAACATGATTTGAAAATCATTGTATGTTTTTTGTTCAACACAAATTGGGTTTACGTTAGTTTTTTCAATAAATATACAACATCAATGTAAAATTAAAAAAAAATCACTACCAATATGAGACTGTTAAACATTGAATAAACAATTATTTGTTGTTAAAGTTAAATAAAATTTGATATTAGTGTTAAAGAATGCCTGTACAGAGCAGCAAGGCTACAACATCCTGAGCGAGCTACAGAGTCGCACTTCACAAAGACATCCCCGCATTGTTTGCTGAAGCTAGAGCAAAAGTAAAGGGAGTGTGAATGCATGTAAGTTGCTAATGACATTTCAGAGTCAGAAAGCAGTGTGTTGTTCCTGTTTAAACAATATTATTAAGTTTCATGCACTTTAATGTGTCCAGCTGTACAGTGTTGTGCACTTAAACATGTCTAGCTGTACAATGTTGTGTCGCGAATGTAGTATTTACATTTACAAGATGCCAGTCACATATCATGCTATAGCAGTGATCAAATTTGACAATACAATAAATACTGTCACAATATTGAATCATGTGTTTTTATTTTATTTAGTTTTTTAAAATTCCTTACCACATTGTTAAGTTCCAGAGTTTTGACCACAGTCCCAAAACGCTGAACTAGTTTCTTAACTTCAGAGGGGCCAGTGGGAGTGTCAGGAACATTATTGATCACCAAAAGGCTACTCCAACTAACTGGAGATGAATTCTCCTGAATGAAGCAGAACAAAGTTTGCTAAATCAATTATCATGCAGTTTTACAGTAAAACTGACCTAAATTCCTGCAACGTTAGATCCAAAGTTAAATACTGCTATCAGTATTACAGTATAATATTCCATTAAAAGCAGTATGTATTGAAAACTACGTCTGTAGAATATAGCACCAATGTAAAGGGCTTGATGTTAGAAAATAGATAATTTCCTCCACCAACACATCCAATGAAAATGTTCCCTTCAATGAAAACGAAACAAATGACAAAAACATTCAAAACATGGAAAACTGGCCCAAAACATTTTGTACATCTAACATCATTGAATTAACAGGAATATTCCCTTCATTGTGTAAAAACAATTCCTGAACATAACAGAAAATACATCTAGGAGAGATTGTTCAGGAGACAGCCCCCGCTTCCCTCTAAATACTAATTAGGGCCTGAGTAGTGACTTTGGGAAAACATTTTTATTTTTATTTTCTCTGTAAAGTATTGTCATTTTTGACACCCTTAAACATGCACTGAAACTCAAATTTTGCACACTAATGATGAAAACCTGATATTTTAAAGTTGTCATAAACAATGACAATAAAATGGCTCTGTAGCACCACCTAGAGTAGGAAAATAAAGGTCAATCTCGGTCCTTTTGACCGAGACCTATGAATATTGGCAGTCATGTGTAGCACCCCGAGACGGAATGATGCATGGGATACCAGGACCACGACCGTATTACAGTGTCAAAAACCATATATGCAGTATCTCACAAAAGTGAGTGCACCCCTCTCATTATATCTTGTCATGGGACAACACTGAAGAAATGACACTTTGAGACAATGTTTAGTAGTCACTGTAGAGCAGTGGTTCATAACCTTTTTGGAGGTACCGAACCCCATCAGGTTCATATGTGCATTCACCGAACCCCTATTGGGGGGGTGGTACCGATGTGTTTGGCCATCCGCTGACGGGAGGGGGGGAATCTACCGGTGTGTTCGGACATCCGCGGATGGGGGGGGGGACTGCTACCGGTGTGTTCGGCCATCCGCGGACGGAAGGGGCTACCGGTGTGTTCGGCCATCCGCGGACAAGGGGCGGGGGACGGGGCGGGGGCGGGGCAATGACATACCAGCTCTGCCGAACCCCTGAAGCCGACTCACCGAACCCCTAGGGTTCGACCGAACCCAGGTTAAGAACCACTGCTGCAGAGCTTGGATAGCAAAGTAAACGTATTGTTACTTCAAAGTAGCTCAAAATACAACAATGAATGTGTAAAATGCTGGCAACAAAAGTAAGTACACCCCAAATGAAATTGTCAAAATTGGACCCAAATGTCAATATTTTGTGCGGCCATAATTATTTTCCAGCACCGCCGTAACCCTTTTAGGCATGGAGTTCACCAGAGCTTCACAGTTCGCCGCTGGAATCCTCTTCCACTCTTCCATGATGACATCACGGAGCTGGTGGATGTTGGAGACCTTGCGCTCCTCCACCTTCCATTTGAGGATGCCCCACTGATGTTCAAGAGGGTTTAGGTCTGGGGACATGTTTGGCCAGTCTATCACCTTCACCCTCAGCTTCTTTAGGAAGGCTGTGGTCGTCTTGGAGGTGTCCAGCATGTGTGGCGGCAACCAGGTGAAGAGTACAAAGACAAGTGTGTCTTGCCTACAGTCAAGCATGGTGGTGGGAAAGTTATGGTCTGGGGCTGTATGAGTGCTGCTGGCACTGGGAAGCTACAGTTTATTGAGGGAACAATGAATGCCAACATGTACCTCCCTCCGTAAACTGAGCCGCGGAGCAGTATTCCAACACGATAACGAGACCTAACACACCTCCAAGATGACCACTGCCTTTCTAAGGAAGCTGAGGGTGAAGGTGATAGACTGGTCAAGCATGTCCCCAGACCTAAACCCTATTGAACATCTGTGGGGCATCCTCAAATGGAAGGTGGAGGAGCGCAAGGTCTCCAACATCCACCAGCTCCGTGATGTCATCATGGAAGAGTGGAAGAGGATTCCAGCGGCGAACTGTGAAGCTCTGGTGAACTCCATGCCTAAAAGGGTTACGGCGGTGCTGGAAAATAATTATGGCCGCACAAAATATTGACATTTGGGTCCAATTTTGACAATTTCATTTGGGGTGTACTTACTTTTGTTGCCAGCATTTTACACATTCATTGTTGTATTTTGAGCTACTTTGAAGTAACAATACATTTACTTTACTATCCAAGCTCTACAGTGACTACTTAACATTGTCTCAAAGTTTCATTTCTTCAGTGTTGTCCCATGACAAGATAAAATTAAAACATTGCAGAAATGGGAAGGGTGTACTCACTTTTGTGAGATACTATATGTTTCTACCCTCACCTATGGTGACGAGCTGTGGGTCGTGACCAAAAGAACAAGATCCTGGATACGAGCTGCCAAAATAAGTTATTGCATAGTGTCTGGGCTCCCCCTTAGGGATAGAGTGAGAAGCTCATTAATCCGAGAGGGACTGCTCATCAGCGTTGAGAAGAGCCTGAGGTAGTGGCTCGGGTATTTGATTAAGATGCCTTCTGGACGACTTCCTGGTGAGGTGTTCTGGGCATGTACAGGGTTATACAAACTACTGTGCCACCGCCTAGCTGTGCAACGTGGCATTATACCCCCCAAAAAAGAATAAAATTGGAATAGAATGTTACCAAAAAAATCCATTAAACGGGTTCCGGGATGGAAGGGCATTTACTGTACTAGGGCCAATTAATAATGGTATTTTCCTGTTGGATACAACAGTTAATCCTGTGAGTGAGAATAATAACTTACCAATGGATGAAATGATTGCATCAGTAGATTGTAGAGAGCCACCTATGCAAAAATATCAGGTTAATCCGTCATTGTATGAACAGGACGTATATTACATAGGGCTCATCACACTTTTCTCATAGGCAAGTCAGGTTTAAACGTGTAATGTTACTATAATTTAACTTATTTAAAAAATTGTGAAATAAGATTGTTAAAGTTGAAGAAGTTAAAGAAAAATAATACATTGCATGTCAAATCTGAAAGAAAGAAAGAAAGAAAGAAAGAAAGAAAGAAAGAAAGAAAGGACAGAGAAAATACAGAAAGAAAGACATAAATACTAAATAAATATGAAATCAGAATAGTGCACTGTTTTATTCAAGATATGCTCAGGATTTTGACAATCAAAGAACCATCTGGGGAATCTAAGGTAATATTTGCGCTAATATAGCAACTGTAGAAAACAGGAGATCTGTTTAACAACAAAACTGGAAAAATGATAAAAGCCTTACTGGGGTATCAATGCAAACAAGCTCTTCGATATTGAACATCTTCACTTCACAGTCTTTAATCTTTGCAGGAATGGCGGTGTAAACTTTAACAACCTCTTGTGCAGTCTTTAAGTCTGGCAGAGACACAAGAGCCTGACATAAAAGGACATGCAATTAATGTTTCATATGACAGGCTTTCTACACATTCAAAATCCCATTCTTTTTCCAAATCCTAATTTCCAGACTTCTTGGCCAAATCAAACTAATATACCACAGGGCTAATGCTCAATCAAGTGTACAGTTATTACGGATAATTGATGTGGAAGCATGAACTGATGTGTAGAGGTGGATGGTTGCCTTTGCAAAATCCATTCTGATAATTGTACACCTCAGAGGGCATTAAGATTGCTTACTTGTTGCGATTCTCTTTGGGAGTGACGAGGACGAACAGGATTAGGAATTAATATATCAGAGGAACAGCTCAGGTGGGACGGTTTGGTGATAAAGTCAGAGAGGTGAGACTGAGATGGTTTGAACATGTGCTGAGGAGGTATATTGAGAGAAGGATGCTGAGGATGGAGCCACCAGGCAGGAGGAGGGAGGCAAACGAGGAAGTTTATGGATGTGGTGCGGGAGGACATGTAGGTTGGTGTGACAGCGGAAGATACACAGAACAGAGTGATTAGGAAATAGTTGATCTGCTGCGGAGACCCCTAATAGAACCAGCCAGAAGAAGAAAAAAAACCACACAGTAACTTGCCAATGAGATTAATTGACAATGTCAATTTGTGAACCCACTGTCACATGTGATGCAGGATTTGAGACTAGAAGCAGATAGGAGATGAGACTGGGACAGTAAATTCTCTCATAGGACTAGGTTGTACAATCCCAAAACATGGTAACTTGCCAGTGAGATTAATTGACAATGTCATACAATTTGTGAACCCACTGTCACATGTGATGCAGGATTTGAGACTAGAAGCAGATAGGAGATGAGACTGGCAAAGTAAGTTCTATAATAGGACTAGGTTGTACAATCCCTTGTTATTAATGCACTCCTGAGGTGTGCCATGGTACAGACATTGATGGGTTGTCGATGAAACCGAGTGGTTTCAAGCTTCATCGGAGTCATCAGGTGGGGACCATTCTTCTTCAGTGTTTTGATGACAGGCCCACAACCCCTCCAGAGGGCTCATCAACAACAGCTGGCATCCCAGGTGTGCCCCTTTCTGCTCTTAACCTTTCCATCCCACAGGTGCTGTTTTTGGGACCCAGGTGGCATTCTTTCTTTTAATCCAGAGTCAGCAGCTTGCTTATTCTGCTGCGGTTAAGAGGGCTTTGACGGTTTGACATAGGGTTAGCCTCGGATTCCCAGGTCTTTAAGCAGCCGGACAGTTGTTTTGCCCATGACCAACCTCCCATCTATCCAAGACTAGTACCTGTTCAGGACCAGGAAACGTGCAAGTAACATCTCCGCAGACCCTTCTCACCCAGGAGACAGTCTGTTTAAACTCCTCCCCTCCGGACGGCGTTACAGAGAGCTGTACGCCAAAACCAGCAGACACAGACACAGCTTCTTCCCAGTCTGTCGCTCTGATGAACTCTCACCACTCAGAGACTCAGAGTCTTCACTGTGCAATAACATCCTGTTCTCACTTAAATATTGTTAGTGACCTGAATGTCACTTAAATGTTGTACAGAGGCTGAGATCAACCGAAGTCAAATTCCCTGTTTGGCATGCACAAACTTGGTCAATTAAGCTGATTCTAATTCTGATTCTGAATCCTCTGCAGCCAACAACTGGGCAAACCTTTCCAGCCATGCTGCTCAGCGTCAGGTGCCAGCTCAGCCTACTTGAGGCTCTTTCATTCGTGGGCTTCCTCAACAGCAACCTCTCAGGGTACAGTCAGCTCTATTATGTGAACCTTGTGCACTGAAGAGGACAAAAGCACAAGATTTGATCTGAGGATTGTTGTAACGATCTCTGATGGTAAGCAGAGCCTTTGATTCAGGTCCGCCACTAACCTAAAGTCTCGTGCTCCTCCCGCTGGCCTAGGTCAGGTGTTGTCACTGGCTGTGGTCTTTGTTAGTGTCACAACTTCTATTGTCCAACACAGCTGCAAGACATTTAAGCACCAAGTTGTGCCGCCAGGTGTAACGACCTTGTGTCAGGCTGGTCTTACAGCCCACCAAGAAGTGCTTCAGTTTTGCTAAAGATGGGCAGAGTGAGCATGTTGGGTCTTCTTCATATCATTGGTTGAGGTTACTGGGTGAAGGCAGGACATCATAAGTTGCTCTCAGGATGAAGCTGGTGTGAAATGCTTCAGAGCTCGTTCCAGAGAACCTCCTTCTCTCTACCCCTTCCCATCTCATCCACTGCCCCTTCTTTGCCTGGGAGACAGTCATTGGACACCGGGCTGCCTGCTCCTGTCAACACAGCTCTTCAACGACCCGACCTCTGCGTTGAATAGGAGCTGCCTTGTGCCATGTTGGTCTGCTCTCTCCAAGGCCAGGCCCTCCTTTTCGTTGCTGCATGAGGCCCACAATGTTACGTACGGTGCCTCAGGTCTGCCTTTGCCTATTGTGTAACTATGCTTGCAGGTCACAGGTCTGCCTTTACCTGTTGTGTAACCATGCTTGCAGACCACTTCCTTCCGGTTATCAGAGTAGGGACTGTTTGGGGTCCACATGAGTCCCAGGATTCAGTTAGTGTCATCTCCACGGATGTTACCTTGGACCAGCCGCAGCTGCAACTCTTTACCTTGATTCCTGGAGTAGATGTTGCAGTAGTGCCGCCGATCATCTTTCTCTTCAGTTTCATTCCTGGGTCAATTACCGAGTTGTCTGCTGGTGAGTCAACTTCCGCCCCTCGCAGATTCCCCCTACCATAGGTAGCTAGCCTATAGCAGGCCTGGTGGGGATTTTCCCACCTGCTAGCTGTCTTTTCAGGCTCTTGCTAGGTAAGAGCCTTTATGTAACAAAAGAGCTAGGCTGGACGCAGAAGACATGGAAGGCAAAATGTTCTGACTGTGTAATTTAGCAACTCAAGCTTACATGGAGAAAAAGGCTGCATCTAACACTGTCTGATTTGAAAGACTAATGATTTATAAAGAAAAACGTTTTCATATAATTGACAAATATATTGGAATCCAAGAACAACATTTTCACAACCTATAGGTACATGTAAACGTCTATAAAATGAGATATTTTTTCCTGGTGCCATCAAGTGTTCCAGGAAGAATAGTAAACTGCTATGCCAACAACAAGGCTTGGATTATAAGTGGGATGAAGGGCCTCCTGAATCGCAAGAAGCCGGCCTTCAAGGACGGTGATAAGCAGGAGCTAAAGCAAGTGCAGAGGGAGCTCAGGCCCAAGCTCAAGATGGCGAGATTACTTTATAGGAAGATGTTGGAGCAGAAGCTGCAGAGGAAAAGCATGAAGGAGGTGTGAGACGGGATGAGGCTGCGGCCCAAAGCAGGGTGGGTAGGTGATGGGCAGACCTCACTATGTGTGCATGGGAGGCACAGTGAGGAGCAGCGTGAGAGGACCGCAGGGAACGGTGTTTTGCCATGTCCAAAAGTTTAGGGACGACACCGCAATTGTTGGCTGTAATAGAGATGAACGGGCGGAGTACAGGAGCCGGCGCTTCGCAAGTTGGTCTGACTCCAACCACCTGCACCTGAACACTGCTCAGTCCAGGGAATTGGTGGTTGACGTCAGGAGGCTTAGGCCTACTCCTGAGCCAGTGACCATCAATGGAGACTGTGTGGAGTGCAGACCTGTAAATATCTTGGCGTGCTGCAAACTCCATTGGTCTGCTCACGTGGATGCTTTGCGCAAAAAAGGAAAATGTACTGTACTTCCTCAGGCGGCTCGCATCCTTCGATGTCTGCAATGTGATGCTGCGGATGTTTTATCATTCTGTTGTGGCGAGTGCCCTCTTTTTTGCGGTGGCGAGCTGGGGGGGGGCACCATTAAGAAGGGGGATGCCTTCTGCCTGGAAAAACTGGTGAGGATGGCGGGTTATGTTGTGGGAACAGAGCTGCTTGGTCTGAAGTCTGTGGCAGAACACCGGGTGTTGGCCAGGCTGCTGTCCAAGGACAACCCCATCCACCCACTGGTCACTGTCACCAAGCGGAGGAGTAGTGGAGGATTTATTCTCCTTTTTTTAATTTTGTTTGTCATTTTTGTCATGTCTGATGTCTATTGTCTATTTGTTTATGTATTTATTGATTGATTCATAATATTTTGCATGTTTTTACATGTTATGTAACCACTGCATATCTGTTCTTTAACCTCTCGTGTGCCCACTCTTGGGTGTGCATGCTGCACTGGCAACTGAATTTCCTATCGGAGCTCAATAAAGAGTGTGGGTGCATGTGTGCGGTGCCGTCTGTCCGTCCATCCACCCATCCTGTACCCATGTATAATACCCTGCCCACAACATTTATTAAGTCAAAAGTGTGAAATATCCTCAACAAATTAAGTAAATCCTGACTAAAAATCTTGTATATGATGCACAGGAGAAAAATATACCATTCAACAAGGCCAAAGTGTCAGTGTTAAGTCGGTAACTGATACCTTTCCAACTGATGGAGCAGAGATAATGTCAATAAGATTTCCAAAAGGCTGGATGAGCTTAAGGACATCACTCGCTGACCAGTCACCACCAGGAATTTCTGTGATCAACACCAAGCCCTTATATGGATTACAAAAATAAAATTAGTAAGCAAACAAATAGTTTTACTCAAGATAATCTAACAGACATGAGCAATGAGGAAAAAGGCGATGGACAACATTCCACTAATTTCATCATGAGAAGATACCCAAACC
The DNA here is from genome assembly GCF_059516105.1 of Syngnathus floridae. NCBI lineage: Eukaryota > Metazoa > Chordata > Actinopteri > Syngnathiformes > Syngnathidae > Syngnathus > Syngnathus floridae. Next base: position 2,419,508 of record NC_142416.1, on the reverse strand, counting down.
AAGTTGAATGATCAGGTAATATTGATATTCATTCATTCACATTTCAAAAATATTCATAGCTATTGAATTTTTTCACGTTACACAACAGAATTAATCCTATAATGGATCCTCACTCCTTCAAAATTCTACAAACGACACGCAACCAAGATATCCCAGCTGTGAGAGACTGTTGCACACGTTTAAAATACATTAAATGTATAAACATTAAAATGATTAGATAACACTCAACACTCAATCACAATTTTATGTATGCATTTACCTTAGCAGAAGTGTTCATGTCAGCCTCACTCACTTCGGTAGAGAGGTCTAAAACAAACAAGAGCAAAATGAGAGCATATAATCAATACTGTTAAAATTTCTGGAATCAAATCTGTTCATGCAAGTTTATGTGCCAAAAACACATTTTGCTTCACAAGGCTTTTCCAATTAAAATGTAATCAGGTGTTACCAACGGGCATGGTCAGAAGCATAACAAGGCAGTGGTTAGCACGATGTGGTTGCAACAACTCTGGACATTCCATATCAACTTTGCATGTTATCCTTGTGGTAACAAGGCTTCTCTCAGATTGTGTCTGATCAGGTTCCTCCAATAGCCCAAACATTTTAGGATAATTGACAACCTCGCTTGTATAAATGATTCATTCTAAGCCAGGGATGTCAAACTTCCTCCTCAAGGGCCACTATCCTGCATGTTTTACACTAGATTAACTCTTTTACAAATCACAAACTTGACCCCTTTACAGTTTGCCAACCATGTGTTGACTTTTCCTCCGTTTCACCCTGGGCTGTGTCCTTTAAACCCCAAATATCACGGTGGTAAATTCTACTCGTTTACGTTTTAGTTGTGGTCTATATCAAGGGGAACAACGATGCTTTTGTCTGAATTCCTTGTTTTGATGCCATCACAGGTCGCTCTTTCCTATTTGTTCCTAAGTGCGGGTCAGAGCAAGCCATTTTGGTGTGGTCTCTTTAAATGCAAATGAGATACTTCACACCCCTCAGACCGTAAGATGTGCGCCTCCCTTTCTTTAGCCGAGGTAGTGTTTACTTTTTTCCCCCTTTATTTAAACGAGGTATACTTGCGCCGCAAACTTTTTGATTGATTAAAAGATATCAACGACAGAAAACTTGTCCATACAACCATACATGACACGTAATAAAATGAATCCCCTCACAATATTTATGAACGCTACGACGTGAGCTGATTTTAAAAGCAAATAAAGTCGATTTTCCATGATATGTGTCCTTTAAATCTTAATTTTCATCTTGTACACAAACAGTTGCAGAGAGCAGCTTACTGGTCAAATGTTCTAATGACACATCACCATTACCACTTCCTAATGTCTCTGAGTCTAACCATGGTGGTACCCTCACTGACTTTTTTTAACTGGTGCGCTGATAACCTTCTTGACTTAAATGTTTCCAAAACTACAGAAATTGGCATTGAGTTCAGGAAAATAAAGTCGGAACCCAAAGCCAGCATTATAAACAACCAAGATGTTGAGTTGTGGATCAATATAAATGCCTGGGAACTAGGTATGGGAATCTTCACCATCAAAGCGATACGATACACATCTCGATACACTGCCAACGATTCGATGCATTCACGATTCATGGAATTGCCAATGATAAGATGCGATACGATTCTCCCATCTCCTGTGATACAGTGCGATACAGTACGATTTAATTTTAAAACAATGCGATCCAGTGCGATACGATACGATGCAATGCAGAAGAAAAATACACCATGGAATACATAGTTCAAGTTTTGGCACTTGAAGCATTAAAGCTGGCTGTGCTTTTTTATTTTGAAACACAGGAAGTACAACATAGAGAATGATTAATTGCAGGTCTCTCTGGAACTTTAGGGTATAACCTTCAACAAACATTAAGGAAGAAAGATAGGGCGTCCGTGATGGATTTTGCCCAGGCAGAACTGCAAGCGGCAAATGAAATAACTGGGGTATTCGTGGCTCACTTGAAGGTGTTGCAGAAGCACTGCTAGCTGACGTCGCCGGGGACTGGGGCATGTTGTGTCGCCGCTTCAGATGTTTAGACAAATTTGTTGTGCTGCCTGTGTATCTTATAGCTGCACGACAGAGTTTACATATGGCCATTGTCTTATCCAGCTCTCCATCTCGTTTGTAGAACCCGAAATTTGGCTGACTTGCCGCCTCTGTACAATTCGAAGAAGGTCAGTTTGGACCCGACTATTCGCGCGAGACCTGAGCCGAGACTTGAACACAGACTTGAGTAGTAGGAGTGACTGAAACCCAGAGACCCATTTCTAAAAAGTTATAATTATAGATATTAATCGATTTTTATCGATGCAAATACCGTATTGGCCCTAGTATAATTTGAGGTTTTTTGCATTGAAATAAAACTGAAAAAGTGGGGGTCATCTTATATTCAGGGTCTAAACATTATACCCATTTTCACTTGTGCGCAGCGGTAAGTTAAAGGTTGCTGGTAGCGACTGAGTATGTTGCTGTGATCGTGTGCGTCTTTGACACAAAGTGAGTGTATACATTTCATTGTTACTACTGTCCACTGTTGTGCCGTTTGTCCGATCGCGGTTTGCTTCGTGTGCGCGCCATTTGATTGACAGCTCCGGCATCCTCATAATCGACAGAGTATGTTGCTGTGATTGTGTGCATCTTTGACACAAAGTGAGTATATACATTTCATTGTTACTACTGTCCACTGTTGTGCCATTTGTCCGATCGCGGTTTGATTCATGTGCGCGCCGTTTGATTGACAGCTCAGACGCGCTCCTTTAAGTTTGCCTCGCATCGTACGAGTGGCCATTACGCAGCGGCACGGCGACTAACGGTCGCCAGTAAATGTATTTTGTTGTCTCGATCGATGACTTATGTTTGGTGTGTTGCCGAGAGTATTTCATTTATGGTTATTATATTTTTATTCCAATAATTCAGTAAAGCAATCAAAACTGAACCACGTCTTCCCTCCTGTGTTCTGACCGACATCCGGGGGCAAAAAGAGCATAACCACCCGAGCCAACCCGCTATACAGTCCTCAGGCTCCCAAACAATAGCGGTAGCAGTTTGCATGAATTTATTGCAATGTTTTACCTTATTCAGATTTGTTTCAAGACTACAGTTAGACTTCACTTTAATGGTTAATGCAGTTATTGAAATGTTGTTGTTTTATCATAGTAGATTGGTTTATTTACATTTCAAAAACCAGAAGCCATTCATTTAAAAATGTGATTGTACTTTAGTTTACATATATATAAATGTTCAGATATTAAGATGTGATACTGTTTTTGCATGATTTAAATGAGGCAAAATAACATTTTTTTTTCTTTCAAATATATTGTTATAATCATTTGTTTCAGATGTAATTATTTTCTGTATGAAAATTAAATTTGGTGTTCAAAAAGTCTTTTTTCAAACTTGAGTCTTGAAAAAGAGGGGCCAATTCGGGCCAATATGGTAATTTAGATACGATGCATCTCGAGTTTTTGTGCGTTTTTACCGATGCAGACGTTTGCAAATCGATGCAACTGCATCTTACAGGTCGTATCGATTTTCCGATGCATATCGGTGAATCTTCCCAACCCTACTGGGAACTGTATTTGATTCACGACTCAAACTTGAAGCAAACAATTGTCAAGAGACAAACCAAAGAAATAATCTTCTGTGTAAACTAAACCCCCAACATTTGCAAGTTAGTGTTCTGTGTCTTTTACCATTTATCATTTATCTGCTGGTTTAATGGCCTATCAGTGAAATGTAGGAACATATGCAATGTTGTAAATCTACATTGGAGTCAGTGACGTGCGGTGAGGTTCATGACTGGGGAGGCACCGACGTCAACCCCCCCCACCCCCGGTAAAATTTGTCCGGCACCTAACCGTGTCACAAAAAGCTTGGGGAACTCTGCTCTAGTGTGGCTTATTCATTATTTAATTTGAACTATTTCAATTTTCTATCTCATATCAGCAGTCTTCACACATAAAAACATTCAATAAAGCACGTGAAATCAAAAACTTGTTTTCGATCGTGCGTACCACTCCGTTCCGAAGTCCCGTTGTCCGAATCAAACCTTTTAACTCCGGAGTTGGTCTTCCTTTACTGATGACCTCCTGCTTCGACTGAAAATCTACAGTTGAAAATCGTTTGGATATGTAATCCTCCATTGTAAAACGAAATGTAAAACCAGGGGGAAAAGAAAGTAAAACGAAACAAATGGACGACTGCTCCTCAGTTGTTCACTGTAAATTTGAACTGGAGATCTCTTATTCTACAGGTAGGCGGATGAAGCATGCCGGGATCACTAGCACCCCCTGCCATAAGGCTGGAGAACCTTTTTTCGTAGCCTCCGTAAGATCTCTTTTCAAAGCCGTTTTGTTCCTCTAAAGCAGGTGTGCCCAATACGTCGATCGCGATCGACCGGTCGATCGCCTTGCCACCACTGGTCGATTGCGTGACATTAAAATGTTTTTGGGTTTTTTTCGCACTTGACGCGTGCGCAAAAAACGGCGCTAACAACACAACATTAACACGCTAGCTCGCGAGTTCCCTCCAATTGTCAGAACCCTATTTTTTCTCTTAAACTTAAGAAAGGGTATAAAAATTAGTGGGGCAGCTGGACATAGTAAAAAGATTTAAAAAAGTATATAAGTATATACAAGTATAAAGTATGAAGTATATATATATATATATTTATATATATACTTTATACTTAATTTTTTATATATATATATATATATATATATATAGCTGACTAGCTCAATCAGTAAGTCACATGACTTACAAACGGGAGACCCAGGTTCGATTCCCGGCAGGGGCACAATATGAGCAATGAGCGATTACCTTACCAGTCAGTGTGGGTCCTTAGGCAAGACCCTTTACGATACCGCCTACCTCAGAGATAATGAGAGTACAAGAAACGAAAGACATGCCGGCTCAGACGTCGCCCGGACAAACAAGGTATGCGTCAGGTGCTGGGGAACCAGAGCACCCTGATGAAAAATGGGCTACTGGAACAAGACACAAATGGGCAAGATGCGAGAATAAGGATCTGTTGGAATGCTACTACTCCAGCAACCCGAGCGAGAGGGGTTACATGCGGAGAATGCGGGAACAATGGCAACTTCGATACCCACAGTCAACACTATCGGCCAAGCAACTAGTAGCTCAATGTTCCAATATCCATAAACGACACCTGCTATCACAGCTCGAGATTGATGAGATACAACACAAATGCCATAGCGAAGGTCAACCAGAGCACCAGGTCAGAGACGAGTTAAATCCATGTACAAGTCCAGAGGTTGGGTACGAAACCCCAATAAGCACAATCAAGCTGAACGAGGCAGCAACTGACCTGAAGAACAAGATCATGGCGAGAATGAATGCTCGGGAACTTAGATACACACTGCAGAGGCTAAGTGAAGTACCCTCAGAAAGTCTCCTAGAAGATGTGAATGCAGCACTGACAACAATTCCTACGGCCACCATCACTGAAACCAATGAGCTGATATACACTTCAGCAGCAGTGATCCTAGAAATGCTTGGCTACAAGAAGAATGACCATATGCGACCACAACAGTGCCCACCAGTGGAAGAGAAGGCTGCAGGCCAAAATCAAGATAGCACGGAGAGAAGTGAGCCAAATGACAGAGGCCCAGAAAGGTGCAATGAAAAAGCAAGTTCCCAAGAAATACAGCCAGATGCCCATACCTGAAGCACTCAAAACTGCCAAACAAAGACTCCAAGCCTTGGCCAGCCGCCTAAAGAGGTACAGAATGAAGCCAGACGAATAAACAGGTTACAACACAACCAGCGAAAGTGTACGCTCAGTGGCAGGGGAATAATAGCAGAGCAGACCCACCAAGGCTGGAAATTGAACAGTACTGGAAGGATATATGGGAGCGGGAGGCATCACATAAGAAGGATGCACAGTGGCTGGTGGCTCTCAGAAAGGACCACAGCAAGCTCCCTGAACAGAACCAGTAACCATCACAGTGGCAGACATCCAGAGAAGAGTCTCAGGAATGAAAAACTGGACAGCACCAGGCCCTGACATGATCCACAGCTACTGGCTCAAGAAACTTACAACTCTCCATGAGCGCCTGGCAGCACAAATGAACCAGCTGCTAAGGGATGGGACTCACCCTGAATGGCTAACCCAAAAGTACGATCCTGATCCAGAAGGATCCTTTAAAGGGTACAGTCCCATCCAACTACCGGCCAATCACCTGCCTCTCCACAACATGGAAGCTGATGTCGGGCATAATATCAGATAAGATCAGCGGGCACATGGATCAATACATGAGCCCTGCTCAGAAAGGGATTGGTAAAAATACCAGAGGAGCAAAACATCAGCTCCTGGTGGATAGAACAGTCACCCAAGACTGCAGAACCAGACGTACCAACCTGAGCACTGCCTGGATTGATTACAAGAAAGCATATGACTCAATGCCACATACTTGGATCACTGAATGCTTGAGGCTGTACAACATCAATGGGACTCTGAGAACCTTCATTGCCAACTCGATGAAACAGTGGAAAACCACACTTGAAGCCAATGGCAAGCCACTTGCACACGTGACCATCAAATGTGGTATATACCAAGGAGACGCTCTGTCCCAGATGCTGTTCTGTATAGGACTGAATCCCCTCAGCCAAATAATCAACAAGACGGGCTACGGATACCAACTCAGGAATGGGGCCACCATCAGCCACCTCCTCTACATGGATGACATAAGGCTGTACGCTAAGAACGAGCGGGACATTGACTCCCTGATCCACACTACCAGGATCTACAGCTCTGACATCGGAATGTCATTCGGACTTGAGAAATGTGGCCGCATGGTGACTAAAAGAGGAAAGGTAATCCACACAGAGGGGGTCTCACTCCCAGAAGGAACAATAGCAGACATTGAGGACAGCTACAAATACCTTGGAATTCCACAGGCAAATGGCAACCTTGACGAGGAAACAAGGAAAGCAGCCACAGCCAAATACCTCCATCGAGTAAGGCAAGTCCTAAGAAGTCAGCTCAACGGCAAGAACAAGTCCCTAGCCATTAACAACTACGCCCTACCAATAATCAGATACCCTGCAGGAACCATACGGTGGCCAAAGGAGGATATACAGATATCAAGACACGGAAGCTCCTAACCATGCATGGAGGGTTCCATCCCAAGTCCAGCACCCTGAGACTGTACACTAGCCGTAAAGGAGGAGGCCGAGGACTAGCGAGCGTGAGAGTCACTATCCAAGATGAAACATCCAAGATCCATAAGTACATCAGGGATAAGGCCCCAACGGATCACGTGCTCAGTGAATGTCTCAGACAATGGGCATCAAAGGAAGATGAGGTGCTGGAGGGACCATCATGGGAGGACAAGCCCCTACATGGGATGTACCACCGAAACATAGCTGAAGTGGCTGATATCCAGAAATCCTACCAATGGCTAGAAAGAGCTGGTCTGAAGGACAGCACAGAGGCACTGATCCTGGCTGCACAAGAACAGGCCTTGAGCACCAGAGCAATAGAGGCCCAAATCTACTACACCAGACAAGACCCCAGGTGTAGATTGTGCAAAGAAGGTCCTGAGACAATCCAGCACATAACTGCAGGGTGTAAGATGCTGGCAGGTAAAGCATACATGGAGCGCCATAACCAAGTAGCTGGAATAGTGTACAGGAACATCTGTGCAGAGTATGGACTGGAAGTCCCAAGATCCAAGTGGGAAACACCTCCAAAGGTGGTAGAGAATGACCAAGCCAAGATCCTCTGGGACTTCCAGATCCAGACAGACAGAATGGTAATGGCGAACCAACCGGACATTGTGGTGGTGGACAAAGAGCAGAGGAAAGCCGTTGTGGTTGACATAGCCATCCCAAATAATGGTAACATTAGGAAAAAGGAACATGAGAAACTTGAGAAATATCAAGGGCTCAGAGAAGACCTGGAGAAGGCCTGGAGAGTGAAGACTTCAGTGGTACCTGTGGTCATTGGAGCACTAGGGGCAGTAACCCCCAAACTGGAGGAGTGGCTGAAACAGATCCCAGGAAAAACATCTGACATCTCAGTCCAGAAAAGTGCAGTACTAGGAACAGCAAAGATACTGCGTAGAACCCTCAAGCTCCCAGGCCTCTGGTAGAGGACCCGAGCTTGAAGGGAAAAAGAGACCACCCACGGGGGATGAGGAGTTAGGTTTTTTTTATATATATATATAAAATTAATTATTTTTTTAGTGGGTAGATCTTTGTGACTTGGTCATTTCAAAAGTAGCTCGCGAGCTGAAAATGTTTGGGCACCCCTGATTTAAGAAACACGACGTTACAGACAGATGACAAAAAACACAAGATATTATATACACACCAGCTTAACTACAGAAATTAATTAATATAGCCACAGTGTTTGAACACTTAAACAGCGACATAAAGACAGAGAGCAGTTCAGTCTAACTGCATAGCCTGTCAACATAGGCAGCCGTGTGATTACGCAATCCTCAGAGGCTAGACAGGACATTGGCTCCTCCGAGCGAATCGTCTTCGGTTTTAAAATAACTGTAAAAATTCAGCGATTTTGGTTAAAAATGATACAAAATTATTGAGATTAAAAGGAAAATGACTTTATAATAAAAACAATTGAATTTGTTTTTCCCCTTTTCATGATGGCAGGGGAGGCGTAGGGGTTGCCTCCTCTGACCGTACGTCCCTGGTTGGAGTATGTTGGAGTCCAGCAGAATGACTTGCATTCTCTCTGGAAGAAACGTGGCCCAGAAGGGAAAAGGAATAGTGAGGCAACAGTGAGTTAATAATGACCTCAAGTCGACGCTTCAAAATGCCCCCAAGGAAAACCAATAGGTCATCCAAGTCATTTATCTCGTTTACTAGCAGGGTGCTGAATACTGACAGAAGTTTGGTTTAAATTACTATGTGGGTGGAGTTTATAACTAACCTATATAGGCTATCCCTCTCTTGTGACAAGGATTCGGTGAGAGCTGCGGTCTAACTCTCTTATGAGCTTGAGATTTTGGGAAATTCTTATTTATGTCTTCATGCATGGGATTAATTCAAGAACCTGTTCTGAACTTGAATTGCCCTGAGCCCTTGTGTGCACCTCTTGTCCATATGCTGTCTGCGTATCTCTAACAGTGTGGTTTACTGGTTTTGTAAGATGGGTTGCGTTTGTGTGCAGTAGACTGAAAAAATTTAATTTACTATTTTTAGGAGAAAAAAGGTCATTTGAATCAGAAACTAAACCTGATTGAAATGATCAGTTCATCAGCAAGTACTTCAGAAGACTGATAATGACCCTGATGTTTTGAATTTGGTGTGCTAAGAGATGGAAAGCATCTAAAACATGCAGGACAGTGGCCTTCGAAAACTGGGTCTCGACACCCCTGCTCTAAGCCAATTGGAACTTATTCTTTCTCCATGACCTCACTGAACTCCTCCACGTCTATCTTTTTTTTTTTTTGCCTAACAGATAACCCAAGCGGCACTTCTATTTGTCTGTCAACACCAATCAGGTACTTCCAAAGTCCCAGAGGCCAACAAGGCCAATTGAGACTATCCCTACATTTTGATAGTTGGTGTCAATCAATCAGTTCTAGGATTACTGCTGCACAGACGTATTTTCAGTCAGAGCTATGGTCAGACGCACGCACGCACGCATGCACGCACGCACACACACACTATTTTTAAATAGATTTGCGGCAGAATATTTTATTGTTAAAGCTTAGCTGCAGCAAAACATCTGGTTTCTAGTATTTTATTCAGTAGTTACTTCATATTTTTTATTTAAGTTTTCATTGAACCCATACTTATTATATCAAGATATCTGCTGTGATTATAGTGCTTTGAGACTTTGTTCAAATCATTCAGCCCTAGATGCAACCTGAACTGTGTTACACAACAGTAAAAAAAACAAAAAATTTGATTTCTCACCAGAGTCTTTCTTTTGAGAGTTCTTGTCTGAGTCTATAGTAGGTCTACTGTAAACAAAAAAAAAAAAAAAAAAAAAAAAACACAAATTCAGAGAAGCCAGAGTGAGTTTAACAATGGTAACAGGTGGAAGAGAATGTGGCCTTCAAAAACACAAACCTGTTACTGCAGACAGAATCAATTGCTGGCTCTGGTATCTAAAAAGGGGAATTATGACAATTTTGAGTGCAATGTACATTTCACAGACATTAAATATATTACATTAAGAAAGTTTCTGAAAATCAGTTCCGAACATTTAAGTACCGTAATTTCCGGACTATAAGTCGCGTTTTTTTTCATAGTTTGGGTGGGGGGGCGACTTATACTCAGGAGCGACTTATATATGTTTTTTTTTCACAAATTTTTACTTGATCATTAAGACATCACTTACAAGTATAGTTGACCACTTCCCATGTTATTTTTAGTATAGTTGATCACTTCACATGCTTTTATATCTTTATCTTGAACATATTCAAAACATAAAAAATAGAGAAAACATCAAATAAATCAATTAACACTTTAAAGCACCATATCCAAGTCCACTGTCTGCTGTATGTACACTTGCTCCATTTTTGCTCCTATTATATTTATTATTATTATTTATTATTATTTGTGTATTTATCATTTATTCAACACTCTTATTTATTCATTGTTTGTGCCTTCTTGGTTTTTTTTTGTGTTGCTTGTATGCATATGTGTACTATCTCACCAAGGGATAGTGGAAACGTAATTTCAATCTCTTTGCGTGTCTTAGTATATAAAAAAAAAAAATCAACGATAAAGCAGACTTTGACTTTGATAAAACAACCAAAAAAATATATATTTTCAGACGAAACTGGATGAGGGCGCTCTAAATTTCACCGTTGGCCGTGACTCATCAACTGGGTGGGCTTAAGAAAAATGGCACCAAAAAGAAACTCATATTTTGCAGGTTACAAACTTCAAGTTGTAAAATATGCAGCTGAAAACAGTAATCGAGCAGCAGAAAGAAAGTTTTGAGAACCGTGATGTACCAATGGATTACTATTTCAAGTGACGTCAGTAGCGCGGCGCGGCGGTTGTTTACATACAAACGTGCCCACACAAGGACGATCGGCATCATTAGCGGTGATCATTTCTAAGTGACACGGAGGACAAAGAGTTTGAAGGAATTAAGGATTTGGAGTGACATAGAAGGTTTGAAAAACTATTATGGCTTTTACGCACGCCCGGTCCTAATCTACTGAGTCGGGGGCCGGCGCTCGGCCGAGTGGTTGTCCGCGAACGGTGCGCGGGGCTCGAACATGGCCATTACGCACGCCCGGTCTGTCTGGAAGTCCACGCCGCCACACGCTTGGAAGTTTGTTTTGTTTAATAAAGAGCCGTTTACCAAACCCACGTCTATCCTTGTACTTTGTTAACGCTACAATATAGTTATATAGTAGATCTGTGGAATAAAGACAAGGCTGACGTCAGGGCGCACGCGCGGCGATGTTGACAAAGGACGAGGAATTTGATCGTTGGATTTAATGGAATTAAAGTGCACGGATGGTTTGATAATATTATTGGCTTGTATTATAGTTATTTGAAATATAGTTTATCTATCGTTATATGAGCCTGTGGAATATTTCGAAGTGCAAGCGCCCTCAGCCGTGCGCACCCATTGTTGACAAAGAACAATCGATGGATTTAATGAATTGAAGTGACACCGATGGTTTTATAAACATGTTATTCATGTAATAGTTGTCCTTAATCACTCTATATGTTACGTCAGGCCCGTTCTCAGCTCTTTGTTTGTGTTTGTCACGTTAGCATACCTATCGTTTAGCCTGTTGCTATCGTATTGAACGATTGATGGATTTAATGAATTGGAGTGACACCGATGGTTTTATAAACATGTTATTCATGTAATAGTTGTCCTTAATCACTCTATATGTTACGTCAGGCCCGTTCTCAGCTCTTTGTTCGTGTTTGTCACGTTAGCATACCTATCGTTTAGCCTGTTGCTATCGTATTGAACGATTGATGGATTTAATGAATTGGAGTGACACCGATGGTTTTATAAACATGTTATTCATGTAATAGTTGTCCTTAATCACTCTATATGTTACGTCAGGCCCGTTCTCAGCTCTTTGTTTGAGTTTGTCACGTTAGCATACCTATCGTTTAGCCTGTTGTTGCTATTTAACGAATTGGAGTGACACCGATGGTTTTATAAACATGTTATTCATGTAATAGTTGTCCTTAATCACTCTATATGTTACGTCAGGCCCGTTCTCAGCTCTTTGTTTGTGTTTGTCACGTTAGCATACCTATCGTTTAGCCTGTTGTTGCTATCGTTTAGCCTGTTGTTGCTCGTTCATGACTGTTTTTGGTGTGGGATTTTGTCGAATAAATTGCCCCCAAAATGCGACTTATACTCCAGAGCGACTTATATATGTTTTTTTTCACTTTTTGGGGCATTTTATGGCTGGTGCGACTTATACTCCGGAGCGACTTATAGTCCGGAAAATACGGTACTAAAAAGGAGATTCAGTGATTTTTTAATCACATACTTCGGTGAAATATAATAGTCCTGGTTCAATGACCATATTTTATGCTCTAAAGCAGTGGTTCTTGACCTGGGTTCGATCGAACCCTAGGGGTTCGGTGAGTTGGACTCAGGGGTTCGGAGAGACCGGCAGAGCCTCCACTGCGGCGGTGCGAACACACCTGATCTATCGTGTAAATTCGTGATGACGCATATCTGAAATGGTCTCGCAATGTCAACAGCAGATGTCACACTGATTTGCAGGTATGTCATTTGTTGTGAGTACACTCATTGTGTTGGTTTTGTTTTTTTAACAAGGTGATATTCATACACGGCTCATTTTGTTCACCAGTAAAAAACATCTATGTCTTGAATTTGAGAAAAAAAAAAAATACTTTTTATGATAAAGGGGTTCGGTAAATGCGCATATGAAGCTAGTGGGGTTCGGTACCTTCAATAAGGTTAATAACCACTGCTATAGCTGTACCTTCACAGAAAGCTTATGTTCTAAGCCTCATCTGTAATGGTTCAATGCAGGGCTGTGATATTAATTACAAAGCACTGTCAGATGGCTTATAATTTAAGTTATTCAGTAGATAGAACACAAATTAGTAAGTGATTAGTCTGTGATATGAAAATCCTAAAACTAGTACCGTATTTTCACCATAAAGTGCACCTAAAAGTCTCAAATTTTCTCCAAAGGAGATGTAGGGCGCCTTACAATGCGTGTGCCTTATGTGTGCGCTGAGTTCCAAAGTCTGTCACTTTCACCATCCCGGTGAACTATTGTCGAGAAGAAGGGGACCAACATGGTAGCTATACGCACAATGGGGCACGAGAAGACGGCTTTTACTGTGGTACGAGCTTCCCACAGATACTGCCACCTATGGTGCTTTTCAAGAGGAAGATGCTGCCTAAAGAAATGTCTCCATGTGGACTCGGGAAATCAAAAGGGCTGAATGGACGAGGAGAAAATAAGAGAGTCACTGAATGAGGTCTACATAAAGAGACCTGATGTTTTTTCCACACGTCACCGTCCTTGTTGAGCTGTGACTCCATGCACGCCCATCCTACAACCGCTGTGAAAAACCTAGTGCGGCAAACAAACTCTGAGTTTGCCATCATTCCATGAGGCTTAACAAGCACTCGTATGCACTGCTGTGACAAGTAAATTTCCCCGCTGTGGGATGAATAAACTTCTATCATCATCATCATCATCATCATCATCATCATCATCATCATCATCATCACCATCATCAACTCCAACCGCTGGACATTGGTGTAAACAGGACGTTCAAAGTGAAGTTGCGAGCGTCATGGAGTGATGGATAACAGATCGCGAACACGGCTTTACAAAAACTGGGAGGCAGCGTCGAGCAAGTTCATCCCTCCATCCATCTTCTTCCACTTATCCGGGGTCAGGTCGCAGGGGCAGCAGCTTTAGGAGGCACTCTCAGACTTCCCTCTCCCATGCCACTTCGTCCTGCTCATCCCGGGGGATCCCAAGACGTTCCCAGGCCAGCTGAGCGACAGTCACTCCAGCGTGTCCTGGGTCGTCCACTGGGTCTCCTGCCGGTAGGACATGGCCGGTACACCTCCCCGGGGGGCGTCCAGGAGGCATCCTGATGAGATGCCCGAGCCACCTCATCTGGCTCCTCTCAGCGTGCTCTACTCCGACTCTTTCCAGGATGACCGAGCTTCTCACCCTATCTCTAAGGGAGAGCACGGACACCCAACGGAGAAAACTCATTTCGGTCGCTTGTATCCGGGATCTAGTTCTTTTGGTCACGACTCGCAGCTCATAACCATAGGTGAGGGTAGGAGCATAGATCGACCGGTGAATTGAGATTGTTGCCTTTTGGCTCAGCTGTCTCTTCACCACGGCGGACCGGTACAGAGTCCGCATTACACATCACTGTCTGGTTTGGATCGGCCACCAAACAAGACAAGCACAGACTGCAACGGACAATGAGGACTGCAGAAAAGGTAATCGGGACCAACCTCCTATCTATCCAAGACTTGTACCTGTTCAGGACCAGGAAACATGCAAGAAACATCTCTACAGACCCTTCACACCAAGGTCACAGTTTGTTCGAACTACTCCCCTCCGGAAGGTGTTACAGAGCGCTGTACGCCATAACCAACAGACACAGCTTCTTTCCCCAGGCTGTCGCTCTGATGAAATCACACAACTCAGAGTCTCAGAGACATCACTGGGCAATAATATCCTGTTCTTGCCACTTCAATGTTGTTAGTTACCTGAATGTTGTTAGTCACTTAAATGTTGTACAAAGACTGAGATCAACCGGAGTCAAATTCCTTGTTTGACATGCACAAACTTGGCCAATAAAGCTGATTGTGATTCTGATTCCAGCCGACGTTGCTCCGATCTGTCGATCCAGTCGATCTAACGCGCCATCCTGCCCTCGCTCGTGAACAAGACCCCAAGATACTTGAACTCCTCCACTTGGGGCAGGATCTCATCCCTGATCCGGAGAGGGCATTCCACCACCCTTTTCCGACCGAGGACCATGGACTCAGATCCCGACCGCTTCACAATCGGCTGCGAACCACTCCAGTGAGAGCTGGAGATCATGGCTTAAAGAAGCCAACAGCACCACGTCTGCAAAAAGCAGAGACGCAATGGTGAAGTCCCCAAACCGGACACCCTCAACGCCTCAGCTGCGCCTAGAAATTCTGTCCATAAAAGTTGTGAACAGAATCTGTGACAAAGGGGAGCCTTGGCGGAGTCCAACCCTCACTGGGAAAGAATCCGACTTACTGCCGGAAATGCGGACCAAACTCTGGCATCGATGATGCAGGGACAGAACCGCCCTTATCAGTTGGCTCGGCACCCTGGACTCTCGAAGCACCCTCCACAGAACTTCCCGAGGGACACGGTCGAATGCCTTCTCCAAGTCCACAAAACACATGTGTTGAGCGAACTCCCATGCCCTCTCGAGGATCCTGCCGAGGGTATATAGCTATTCTACTGTTCCACGGCCAGGACGAAAACCACACTGCTCCTCCTGAATCCAAGGTTCGACCGCCCGACGGACTCTCCTCTCCAGCACCCCTGAATAGACCTTACCAGAGAGGCTGAAGAGTATGATTCCTCTGTAGTTGGAACACACCCTACTGTCCCCCTTCTTAAAGAGGGGAACCACCACCCCAGTCTGCCAATCCAGAGGCACCGTCCCCGATGTCCACGCAATGTTGCAGAGGCGTGTCAGCTAGGACAGCCCCACAACATACAGAGCCTTTAAGAACTCCGGGCGGATCTCATCCACCCCTGGGGCCTTGCCCTCGAGGAGTTTTTTAACTGCCTGTGACTTCAACCCCAGAGATTGGAGAGTCCACCTCAGAGTCTCCAGGCCCTGCTTCCACAATGGAAGGTATGTTGGTTGAATTGAGGTCTTTGAAGTATTCTCTCAACCGAGTCACGACGTCCCGAGTAGAGGTCAGCAGCACGCCATCTCCACTGTAAACAGTGTTGACGGTGCACTGCTTCCCCCTCCTGAGACGCCTGATGGTGGACCAGAATTTCCTCGAAGCCATCCAGAAGTCATTCTCCATGGCCTCGCCAATCTCCTCCCAAGCCCGGGTTTTTGCCTCAGAAACCGCAGAAGCTGCGTTCCGATTGGCCATCCGGTCCTGTCGGCTGCCTCCGGAGTCCCACAGGCCAAAACGGCCCGATAGGACTCCTTCTTCAGCTTGACGGCATCCCTTACCGCCGGTGTCCACCAGCGGGTTTGGGGATTACCGCCACGACAGGCACCGACCACTTTACGGCCATAATTCCGGTGGGCTGCCTCAACAATGGAGGCACGTAACATGGTCCACTCGGACCCAACGTCCCCCGCCTTCTCCAGGACGTGGGTTGAATTCTGCCGGAGGTGGGAGTTGAAGCTCTTCCTGACTGGAGATTCTGCCAGACATTCCCAGCAGACCCTCACAGTACGTTTGATCAGGTGGTGATCAGTTGACAGCTCCGCCCTTCTCTTCACCCGAGTGTCCAAAACATGCGGCCAAAAATCCGATGACACGACTACAAAGTCAATCATCACACTGCGGCCTGGGGTGTCCTGGTGCCAAGTGCACACATGGGCACCCTTATGTTTGAACATTGTGTTCATTATTGACAATCCGTGTCGAGCACATAAGTCCAATAATAGAACACCGCTCGGGTTCAGATCGGGGAGGTGTTCCTTCCAATCATGCCCTTCCAGGTGTCAAGCGGCATGGTGATACAAGATGGTGTATGATTGGGTATCGGATTTGGCCCAGGCAGACTGGCTATCCTAAAACATGTAGTAGTTCCAAAATTTCACCAGGAGATGATGTTAAAGCTTAACATAGGGGTGACCTGATGGAAACTAACAAATAAAATAAATTAAATTGTTAGCAATTGGGAGGACATGACCTGTTCAAACATGTAGCAACACACAATTTTGGAATATGATTTTGCTTTGGCATAATTTTAATCTGAGCAATATCATTATATATGTTCAAGTTAGAAGAACCCATTATCATGGCTAATGAGGATTATCTGTTAAATTGACTATTGTGAAAACATGCTTTATTGATGTTGCAATGTTTAATCGATATCCAACATGTATTTGACATTGTTGTTCCATCTATACATGAATGTATTAAGTTGTGGGGAGACAAGAGGTTGTTTGCTATACTGGTGGAGTCGGCTGAAAGAACGAGCAAAACAGGAAACAGTTGCATCCGGTAGCAGAGAACAGTCATGTGCAATGGTTACTGCTGAATCTTTTGATTGATTGATTGAACTTTATTCATCCCACAGCGGGGAAATTCACTTGTCACAGCAGCGCATATGAGTGCGAGAATAATGCGAGTGCAAGAATAATACAAGTGCCAAAATTTCAAAAAAGGGTAAATAACAGACAAGGACAAACACAAGTGCCGCTAGTAGAGACGAAACACATTAATTTTATCAGGTGCCACGCATGTTGTAAAGTCTGACAGCAGAGGGAATGAAGGACCTGCGGAACCGTTCCTTCCTACACTGAGGGTGCAAAAGTCTGCTGCTAAAGGAGCTGCTCAGGGACCGCACAATCTCTTGGAGGGGGTGAGAGGTGTTGTCCATGATGGATTTAAGCTTAATCAACGTCCTCCAAAAAAATCCAGATTTGAACTGGATATTTATTACCTAAATCAGGGATGAGAACGGCAAATGAAAAAAAACACTGAAAAGTAGCTGGGGTCTGGGGGCCGCATGCCCCACTGAGGGGGCCGAAGGCACCCCATTGGGGGGGGGCCCGGTCCCCCCTCACACTTGCCGCAGGGGGCCAGGGGCCACAGACCCCTATTGGGGACTGCAGGGGCCACAGGCCCCTATTGGGGGCCACAGGGCCCACAGGCCCCTATTGGGGGCCACAGGGCCCACAGGCCCCAATTGGGGGCCGCAGGGGGCCAGGGGCAAGGCCCCGGAGGGGGCTCAGGGGGAAAAGCTCCCTGGAAACTCCTGGATTGTGGCAGTATAGAACACCAAAACCATTAATTTCATCACTCAATTTCAACAGTTTTGTTAAAAAAAAAATCCTTCTTGGTGGGCTGCCAAGGTGAATATAATACAGTCAAGCCTCGGTTTTCGACCACAATCCGTTCCAGAAGGCGGTTCGAGAAGCGAATCGGTCGAATTCCGAATCTATTTTTCCCATTACAACTAATGGAAAACTTTTAATCCGTTCCAGGAATTTTTTAAGCATTTTTTCATTTGCGCATTTTTGTCCGATCGCACAACTGCAGCGCATCGCCGAACTCACAACCATAGCGCGTCGCCGACCGCGCAACTGCACCGTACTGGTTGCATTATTGTGACAGAGCCGTCGCTGAAATTTAGAAAATATTTTTAAAGTCCCGATGTACTTTCCAAAATGTAAGTGGACCTCAGTGCGCAGGGAGCTTAATTTAGTCCGATCGCCCAACCGCAGCGCGCCGGGAGCTCACTGTCGCATTGTTTTAAGAGCGTCTTTGTGTTCCGAGTTGTAAGATGACGCTGCTCTCGAGCCATGCCCATCTGAAGCAGTTCCTGATCCTGTTCGACTTGTCTATTTGCCTGGCACGATCTTCGTCTTTTTTCTCTAAAACTTTCACCATGCTGGCTAAAACCTTTGCTAATTAGGCAAATAAGTATTCAAATGATGTGACGAAAGTAGTGCCAAAATGCTGCCAAAAATAAGACGGCTGTTGTTGCAATACTGCTGCCAGCCCCCCATATAAATTTTAAACATATAATTTTCTATAATTTATATCTAAAATGTAACTGATAAGGTGAAACACACAATGAAGTAAACTTTTGGCCCACCCTGCATATCCTGTAGCAGTCCAGGTATATAGCTTTATTTTAATAATGTTTGTTTGGCAAGTAAAATTATTTTCAACATGAGGCATTATGTTGCACAAGCGTAGTTGGTGGCGTGTTTCCATTATTTGATAGGTTCTGTCAGGCACATTTGCTTTGCAGGCGGCACGGATGAAGCATTTGAAGCGAAAATTTGGTCCTTTACCCATTTGGTTTGTGGTAAGCTGACGTGAACTTCTGTCAGGGGCGCATCGCCAACAGCCAATCAACGTCAAGGACATACTATGTATGTCACTATGTCATTCTGTCATTACAACGAAAATGACTGTGTATATACCGTATTTTACGGACTATAAGTCGCTTTGGAGTAAAAGTTGCAACAGCAATAACATGCATAATACAGAAGAAAATATATATATTTTTACAAGTCGCACCGGAGTATAAATTGCATTTTTGGGTAAATTTATTTGATGAAATGCAACACCAAGAACAGACATGAATAGGCAACAACAGGCTGAACGGTATGGTATGCTAATGTTACATAAACACACAGATGAGAAATTGAGAACGTGCCTGACGTAACAAATTAAGAGTTATTCAAATAACTATAGCATAAATAACATGCTAACAAGTTTTTTTTAACCATCCGTGTCACTCCAAGTCATTAAATCCAAATAAATCTTCATCCTCTAGGTCACTTATAAACAACTCTGCTAACCCCGGAAGTACAAGATGCTTCCTCTTTTACATGGCTTACTTCAGACTCATCGTCAGTTTCAGTTCCAATTATTCCACATGCCTCAAGCGCCCTCATGTGGTTTAGTGTGAAAATAACATGTGAAGTGATATAATGTGTTAATAATTTCACATATAAGTCGGTCCTAAGTATAAGGCGCACCCCAAGCCAAACTATGAAAAAAACTGCGATTTATAGTCCGGAAAACACGGCAAATACACGTATTTAGGTCCATGCATCTGACGCTCAACTAGCCGAATTACACAAAGAGGTTAATAAACATGGCGAAACTCAGACGCAAGACTGTTTTATGCCTATGATGAGTGACAAATATAATGCGCGTTTTATCAATGGTTGACAGAAAGAAGCAAAAATGATGTCAATTTGGATCATAATGATATCCGTATGGTGCCTGTTTATATCAACATTTTCCAAATGATCTTAACAGTGAGCTTCTCCTTCTGTAGTGCACACAAAACACCATTTGCTGCTGCAGGTCACCTTAACAAATAAAAGAAAATATTTTGGTTGTGATACTTCCATTGATTTCAATTGTCTTTAACAGTACCAGCTATTTTCAGACATTTTTTTACTTTTATCTCTCTAAACAAGTTTGAAAAAACTTAAGTACCGAGGGTTGAATGTGTGGAATGTAAAAAAAAAAAAAAAAATTGGGGGAGTAAATGGGTTTAGAAAAAAAACACTCTTAAGAGGATTTATTTTCATTTTTGACTGATGCTGCAACTCTGAACCACTCCTAAGTGTAATTGGCAGACGAAGTGGTGCTATTAGCTCCTCACGTTTCACTGCAATGTCTTCAATGTATAAACTGTCTAAAAAATGTTCCCCATCAGAAAAGGACAAAAATTATTGATTATAAAAAAAAAAAAATCAAAACAAATCTATCCTCAAAACTTGCATATTACAGCAGTTGTTTGAGTAAAAAATTAAATCCACAAGTACCTTTTGCCCATCACCCCTTTCACTATCTTCCTCAGAGCTTGGCATCAAGACCACATTGTTGATCTTGCCAAAAGACGTGACAAATTTAGTAACTTCTTGCTCTGATGCTTCCTGTGGAATCCCAGCCAAATACACTTGAGGGCCTGCTATGTTGTCCTGGGATGCTGGAGCCACAGTCTTTTTCTTCTTGGCAGGTGGTGGAATGGACAGCTAGGAAAAGCAACAAATGATTGAGGTTAGTTTATGTGACACATGGGGATGGATGCAGTCTTGGACCAAGTACTGATACCAGTATCATACCGTCAACTTTAGATTGTAAAAATGACACAATCATGCCCAAATACAAGTACCCACGGCAAAAAATAAAAATGCTGCAATTCAGTGACAGGGCAGTCTATTGCCGCTGTCGCACAGAATGCAGAAACCCGTCTCGGACGCGTGTCAGTCGGTTACATCTGTATATTTGAGTTGTCATAAAACCAAAAAGTATTGGTGTCAATGTTAGTGTTACTTTTTTTCTCGGAAGCAGGATTTTCAGTTAAATTTGCCAATGTTCTGTAGCAGATTTCTAAGTAAAGACAAATGGGAGAAATGTACTTTTTTTCTGATTAAATAATAAAGTCTATCTTTTCATGGGTTCCATGTTTATATAGCTATAGAACACAATATTCTGTGGGCCTTCAAAGATCTGTAAAAATCTGTAGAAATGGATGGTACTGAGGGGCTTGGCTGTGCTCCAATTGGCTGGCATTTATTGAGTTAAAGGCTTTGATCAAGACCTTTAAAGGCTTTGATTGAGTTCACAGATTATGCACTTACTCACAAATTGTCTGATAATGATTGGCCACCGATCGATTGGAGCATCCCTAACATATACGTACACAATTAGTCTTTATCTTCGTTATACAAAGGTAAAAATACAGTGGAACCTTGATTTAACAAACAGAAATGGTGAAGGGCCGATTGTTGCATCTTTTTTTCTGAGGTCTAAACACACCCAGTACAATACTAAATTATTTGGTATTTATTGAAGACTAAGGATGCCGGGTACAGTACTAAATACAATAAAAAAAGTGAAACTGTTGAAAGCGTTCAATTTTATCCAAATTTACCTTGATGGTGCTTGGGGTAGGACTGGTCGCATCCTATCGCAAGCACAATCAAGTCGCGTTCATGTCACATTTACATGTCATTGATAAGGGCTTTACAAAAAATGAATATATAAATAAAAATAACTGTACTTTATCAAAAAAAGATGCATGAAGGACAGACGTGTACACGGCTCACTCAAGCAGGAACAACACAAACAGATATGAATAGATCAATACTGTGCCTGCAGATGCTAAGGTAACGACATTTAAAGGTTCATACAAACCTTTTTTTTAATGAGAAATTTGCCTCTACTCTAATCTACAATAATGTTTTTCTGAGATGAGAGAGCAATAAAAATCGTAAAGTGGTGGCTGCGGAGAACTGCGGCCAATTTCTTGAACTAATAAAGGGAAAATTTACTGTATAGTGAGGCATTTTGAAAGGACTAGACAATTCTGTCCGATGAATCCAGGATCCGTTGGCTCGAGGTTTGTTCAAGGTTCCATTGTATTTTTATTTTCAAAATTTCTGTACAGTGGAGCCTTGGTTTTCGAATGTCCCGGTTCTCGAACAAATCAGTATTCGAACAAAAAATTTGAGATTTTTTTTGCTTCGGATGTCAGACGAAATTTGGTTGTCGAACCTCGCGAGATGAGCCGAGAGGACCCGCATGCCAACTGACTCCGTTTGTTATTACATTCTCGTTACTCTGAGGATTGCATCAACTCTAATCATGCCTCCAAAGAAAACAGTTGGAGCAGTAAAGCCATCCTAAAAACAAAGACGCTCCTAAAGCAATGCGAGAGTGAGGGCCCGGCGCGCTGCGGTTGCGCGATCGGACCAAATTAAGCTCCCTGCGCACTGAGGTCCACTTAAATTTTGGAAAGTACATCAGGACTTTAAAAATATTTTCTGGATTTTAGCGATCGCTCTGTCACAATTATGCAGCCAGCGCGGTGCAGTTTCGCGGTCGGTGGCGCGCTACGGTTGCACGTTCGGCGGTGCGCTGCAGTTGCGCGATCGGACAAAAATGCGCAAATGAAAAAATGCTTAAAAAAGGCGTTTTTTTTTTTTGCTTGGAACGGATTATATTTTTTTCTATTATTTGTAATGGGAAAACATGATTCAGAATTCGAACGACTCACTTCTCGAACAGCCTACTGGAACGGATTGTGGTCGAAAACCGAGGCTCCACTGTATTATGTAAAAAGGAAAATCACACCCACTGGTTTGACAGCTTTGGCACTCGTATTGATTCTGGTCCCAGGCTTCGTTGACTTTTTAACAGTTGTAGTGGAAGAATGAAGTCCATATTTCGTGCTTTGCTCAGCCTTGGAGAAGGATGCATTGGAGCTGGTGTCAGCAGAGTGCTTATCCAGCTCATCACAAGCGTGTTTTACACCACTGTGACGTGATGAATCGCCTAAAAGTGTGTGTGTATGTGCGTGTGTGCGTGTGTGTGTATATGGTGTGTCGGGTGGGGGTAGGGGGGAGGGGAGAAAGGTTTCAGTTACTTATTCATTTCAATATAGACAATTAAAACTCACAAAAGAAAGTATGTGACCAGTCTGCCACACATGGGACATCTTTTATGATTGGACTGTTTGGTTAAAGGTAATTTTATAGGTAATTTATTATATACGACTACAATAAAAAAAAATCAGGCTTGGACTTTCCTTAAATTTGTGAAATTTTACCAAGGTAAGATCACGTGGATGAATTTAAAGTCAACCTTGCCTTGACTACTAAAGCTGCTTTAAGTGAATTCAAAACGGCAGATTTTCCGTTACGTTAAACACCAAGAAACTTTTTTGTAGGTCTTTGGCTGTTACGCATGCCAACACATTTTCATACCTCCTGGTGAAAATGTGAGTCTGCAAAGATTTATGCATTCAGATATGGAAGCCATTACATTTCCATCCATCCATCCATCCATTTTCTTCCGCTTAGCCAGGGTCGGGTCGCGGGGGCAGCAGCTTTGGGAGGGATGGCCAGACTTCCCTTTTCCCGGCCACTTCATCCGGCTCCTAAGGCGTTCCCAGGCCAGCCGAGAGACATAGTCTCTCCAGTGCGTCCTGGGTCGTCCACGGGGTCTCCTACCGGTGGGACATGCCCGGAACACCTCCCCAGGGAGGCGTCCAGGAGGCATTCTGATGAGATGCCCGAGCCACCTCATCTGGCTCCTCTCAACGAGGAGTTGAAGCGGCTCTACTCCGAGTCTTTCCCAGATGACCGAGCTTCTCACCTTATCTCTAAGGGAGAGCCCTGACATCCTGCGGAGGAAACTCATTTCGGCCGCTTGTATCCGAGATCTCATTCTTTCGGTCACGACCCATACATTACATTTCCTTCAATTTAAATGGTAAATGGTGTGCACTTATATGGCGCTTTTTTCTACACCGCATGGTGCCCAAAGCGCTTTAAAATGCCTCAAATTCACCCATTCACACACAAATTCAGACACCAGTGGGAGGATGCTGCCATGCAAGGGGTTTCCAGGTCCACACTGCGAGGTTCAGTGTCTTGTTCAATGACACTTCGACATGGTCACTGGGGTTAAGGATTGATTCCACAACCTTAGAGTTGAGAGGCAAACACTTTAATACTGAGTCCCCACATTGTTTATTCAAATGTTTGGAGCTCATTGTCTTTGTAATGTTAGCCATACATATACCTCTTTCTACGCTTTGTCGTACAGTGAAACCTCCACACACGAATTAAATGAATTACGGTGTATTCTCATGGAAATATTTGAGCCAACATACAACCATTTCAACATGCAAAGTACAGTGACTATAAGTCGCTCCGTGTCTTGGCTGACATGCCTCTACAACTTTGCGTTGACATCGGGGACAGTGCCTCTGGATTGGCAGACTGCAGTGGTGGTCCCCCTTTTTAAGAAAGGGCAACGGAGGGTGTGTTCCAACTTCAGAGGAATCACAGTCCTCAGCCTCCCTGATAAGGTCTATTCAGGGCTGCTTGAGTGTAGGCTCGATCGGTAGGTTGAATCTCGGATTCAGGAGGAGCAGTGTGGTTTTCGTCCTGGCCGTGGAACAGTGGACCAGCTCTATATCCTCTACAGGATTATCAAGGATGCATGGGAGTTCACTCAACCAGTCCACGTGTTTTGTGGACTTGGAGAAAGCGTTCGGCCTTGTCCCTTGGGGAGTTCTCTGGGGGGTGCTTCGGGAGTACGGTGTGCCAAACCGACTGGTAAGTTTGGTTCCTGCATCATCGATGCCAGAGTTTGGCCCGCATTTCTGGCAGTAAGTCTGACTCACTCCCAGTGTGGCTTGGACTCCGCCAAGGCTGCCCTTTGTCACCGATTTTGTTCATAACTTTTATGGACAGAATTTCTAGGCGCAGCCGAGGCGTTGAGGGTGTTCGGTTTGGTGACCTCAGCATTGCATCTCTGCTTTTTGCAGACAATGTGGTGCTGTTGGCGTTTAGCAAATGGCTGAGAGACAAGGGGGTCGTGGTGTGACAGCCAAATGATACTGCTATTGCTGTGCATGGATGAGAGGTGAACATAGCAAGATAGCAGCAAAACAGGTGGCAGTACATGTTGAGGGTAACTACACTCAAATGTTAGCCATTGTATTCCTTCCTTTGTTCAGACAAATTGGGCAGGTCTTACCTTAAACTTTTCGGCAGAAACCTCCGCCTTCTTCAGAGAGTGTCACACGATGGTGTGTGTGACATCTTTTTCAGCTGTTGTTACTGCGAGGGTACAACCTTCCTGTCAGATTTGACAAGTGGGTCATGCCCCCTGCTTTCCTCTCGCCGCTCCAAAACGCTGGTCCAGGTGTGTGAGAGCATGTATGCTCCCTCATCTCGGTTCATGGTGTGTTGTCGATTTTTTCTTATTTCTATTGCCTCCATAATCCAGTGGTGGTGTCGATTTTCTTCGGTGCGGATGACTCGGGCTTTGTTCCAATTCATGATATGGTTCTCCCTTTTGCAGTGATCTGTTATAGCTGATTTGTGGGTCTCTTGCAGTGCCTTTTCCTTTGTCACTCTTGTGTATTTTGTCCGTCTCCTTCTTGCATTCCTTTTGGTGTTCTTTCTTCCTTGTGCTGAAGCTCCTTCCCGTTTCACCGATGTATATTTTATTGCATATTTGACAGGGTATTTCGTATATTGCGTTGCACTTGTTGTCTTGTTTTATTTTGTTCCTTGGGGTGTACTAACAACTGTCTCAGTTTTCTGTGTGGTTTGACCGATGTGCTGATGTGATATTTTCGCATTGCTCTCTGTATTTTTTCTGTAACTCCTCTGAGGTACAGTAGTGTTACCATTCCTCCGTTTTCTGTCTTATTGGCGGTTTTCTTTTTTTTGTTTGGTTCCATTTCTTTTTTCTTTACTTGTGCTGCTCCTTTGTTTATTGCCCATTGTGGACATTGACATGTTTTTAGTGCTTGTTGAATGTGCTTCTCTTCTGTTGCTCTGTCTTCTGGGTCCGTGATTATTGTTGCACATTCGTGTAGTGTTCTGATGACTGACATTTTGTGTGCTGTGGGGTGTTCTGATGTACTTATTTACTTACTTGGGGCTTTACATTCCTTTCGGAACATAAGCCATTGATGAAGAGTTTCCACCCTCGTCTGTCTTGTGCCATTTTCTCCAGCTGTTTCCACAACAGTCCCCTCTTCTTGACATCCAGCTCTGTGCTCCTTCTCCAGTTGTTTTGGGGTCTCCCTCTTTATTTGCCTTGTGGGTTCCATGTTAACGCCTGTTTAGTTATAGCCATGTTGTTTTTTCTCAGGGTATGTCCAATCCAGCTCCACTTCCTCCACTTGCTCCTCATAAGCTGTATCTCTGCCTCTCAAAATCCAACCCTAACGTCCCCGTCGTGAGAAGTGGTAACAGGTCAAGCTGGCAAATAGGGCAATGGTAAAGCTCATGGGCCAATCACCCGTGTAGTGGATTTAACAACGATTACAGAAACATTGGTGAAGAAAAAGAAACCCCACAACCGAGGAGATGTAGACTCCTCAAGCATACAAGCTGAAGAGGAAATGAAGCCGCATGCTGAAAATTATCTGGAGAGGGTGCGGTGGAATTTGCTATTCCCTAGGAAACCGACCAACATCGCAACCTGGAACATCAAGACCATGTTCGCAGCAGGGAAAACAACAGCCATTGTTGAAGAGATACAAGGTTTTTATTCTTGGCCTGTGCGAAACCAGACGGACCCAGACAGGTGAAGTCAAACTAGCCAGTGGAGAGTACATTCTCTACTCTGGACATGCAGAGGAAGCAGCACCACACACAGAAGGAGTGGCACTCATGCTCTCCAAAGAAGCACAACGGCCCCTCATCAGTTGGAAGCCCATCAGCTCAAGAATTATCACTGCAAGATTCCAAACCACCCATAAAAGAATCAACCTTAAAATCATACAGTGCTACGCACCTACCAACAATGCCGAGGAGGAAATGAAGGATCATTTCTATAACTACAACATCTACTCCAGTCCAGGAAGGAAAAAGACCTAACCTTACTCATGGGTGACATGAATGCCAAGGTGGGAAACAACAACAATGGATACGAGCCATGGGAAGACATGGACTTGGCACCATGAACGGAAATGGGGAAAGATTTGCAGACATATGTGCTGACACCAACCTGGTCATAGGAGGCACAATATTCCCCCATAAACCCATTCATAAAGCTACCTGGATATCTCCCGACCACATTACCGAAAACCAGATTGACCACATATGCATCAACCGGAGGTTCAGACGGTCTCTCCTGGATGTGAGAGTAAAGAGGGGGGCAGACGCTGGATCAGACCACCACCTACTGGCTGCAAAACTCTAACTCAAGCTAAAGCGCTGCAATACCCCTTCTGGGAGCAGAACAAAGTACAACATCCAGCTCTTCCAGCACATTGGAACAACTGAGCTGTATAAAACCACCCTTCAGAACAGGTTTCAAGCCCTGCAAGAACAACCAGTGAAGGAGTACTGGAACAGCCTGAAAAGTGTATGGAAGGAGACATGTCTGGAAGTTTTAGGGAAAAGAACAATAAAACACAAACCTTGGCTGTCAACAGAAACCTTGAAAAAAGTAGAAGAAAGGAGGGCCAAAAAGGACACACTCAACAAATGCAAGACACGAGCGAGAAGGGCCGCAGCCCAAAAGGACTATGAGGAAACAAACAAGGAAGTAAGGAAAAGCGCTAAACGGGACAAGAAAAACTACATTGAAGCACTGGCTAAAGAAGCACAGGAAGCAGCAGCACAAAACAATCTCAAGGAACTCCACATGACCACCAGGAAAATAGCTAGGAAGTTCAGGCAGAACAACACACAAATTCCGGATAAAGAGGGACGACTCCTCACCACCAAGGAGGAACAACACCAAAGGTGGACAGAACATTTCAGCGAGCTGTTGAATAAACCACCGCCCGACCAAGCAATAGAGATCCCACCAGCAGCACACCAACTCAAAATCAATTGCGCCCCCCCAACAAGATCTGAGGTAAAGAGGGCTATCAAGATGCTACGACGTGGCAAAGCCGCAGGGCCAGATGAAATCCCAGCAGAGGCCCTACAGGCTGATGTTGAAACTGCAACCACCATGCTCCACACACGCATCAGGAAAATATGGGAAGAGGAAGAAAACATACCAACAGACTGGAAAGATGGGCTTATTGCTGTCATCCCCATAAAAGGAGACCTTAGAGACTGAAACCACTACAGAGGCATCATGATGCTATCAACACCGAGCAAAGTGCTAAACCGCATAATCTTGGAAAGACTACGGAAAGGGGTTTACAAGGAGCTGAGAGAAAACCAAGCTGGTTTCAGAAATGGAAGATCATGCAGTGACCAAATTGCTACCCTCAGGATCATTATAGAACAATCGATAGAATGGAACACGCCTGCGTACGTGAATTTCATAGACTTCGAAAAGGCGTTTGACAGCGTAGACCGGAAGCTATTATGGAGCTTAATGGCACATTACGGAATACCCCCTAAATACATCATCATCGTCAAAAGCTCATATCAGGACATGCAGTGCCAAGTGCTTCACCAGGTACCAACACAGAAAAGATTCACCGTGCTCACTGGAGTGAAACAGGGATGCCTACTCTCCCCTTACCTATTCCTCCTATGCATTGACTGGATCATGAAACAAACTACCCACACTAAAAAGACAGGCATCCAATTGACTTTGACAGAACAACTAGAAGACCTGGACTTTGCCGATGACATTGCTTTACTCTCACACAGCCACCAACAGATACAGGAGAAAACTCAACTAATCGAAAAAACAGCAGCAGGACGGACGAAATATTAACAGAGCAAAAACCAAAATCATGCGAGTAAACAACAAAAACACAAATCCC
Organism: Syngnathus floridae; assembly: GCF_059516105.1. Taxonomy (NCBI): domain Eukaryota; kingdom Metazoa; phylum Chordata; class Actinopteri; order Syngnathiformes; family Syngnathidae; genus Syngnathus; species Syngnathus floridae. The sequence goes on along the minus strand of NC_142416.1, from coordinate 2,390,551 downwards.
ATTAACCTCAGGGGCTGCCCACTGGAAGAGGTAGACAAATTCACATACCTAGGCAGTGTAATTGCAGTGGATGGCGGAACAGACAAAGATGTGAAATCAAGAATAGGGAAAGCAAGAACAGTATTCAACATTTTAAATAAGATCTGGAAAACCAAAAACATCTCACCCAATACTAAACTTAGTGCTGCTATATGGATCAGAAACAAGGAGGGCCACCAAACACATCACCGCTAAACTTCAAACCTTGACAAATCACTGCCTAAGACGCATCCTCAGGATCTTCTTGCCCAACCGCATCAGCAACACCAGCCTGTGGGACCGCACCAAACAAGAAACAAAAACAATAGAGGTGTTCTGATGTCCATAATAAATATTGATCGGTGTGGCTGGCTTTTCTGTGAATTTTTATTTTTATGTCTGCGCTGTCTGTGTGCTGTATTTTGATATCTAAAAATGCGATTTCTTCTTCGTGGGCGAATTGTATACACCAGTGGTGTCTATTGTGTTAAGGTGATCTGTGAGCTGCTGCGTATGGCCAGTTTTTATTTTTTCTATGATGTCGTCTACGTACCTTTTCCACATTGTGGGTCTGAGTGCTTCGGGTGCTGTTGTAATAGCTTTTTCCTCCAAGTCCTCCATAAAAAAGCTGCACACGATAGCCGACATGGGGTCCCCCATCGCGAAGCATTCCTTTAGCCTGTATATTTGGTTCCTGAACGTGAAGTATGTGGATGTGGCTATAAACTGTAGTAACTGTATTATGTCCTGAGTGGTGAGATTGGTGCGTTTTTTGAGTCCTGTCTGTGTGCAGTCGGTCTTGTACGATTTTTAATGTTGCTTGTACTGATGTTTTGGTGAAAAGTGATGACGTCATGTGATATGAAAATTTCCTCCTTGCCTACCTTAATGTCTTTGAGTTCTTTTCCTAGTTCTTTTGAGTTCTTGCAATGTTGTTCCGTTTGTTCGAGTATGGGTTTTATTATTTCAGTGATGGTCTTTGACAAATTGTATGTGACTGAACCAATACTGTCAACTATTGGGCGTAGTGGTGTTCCTGGTTTGTGGATTTTTGGCGTGCCGTATATGCGTGGTGTTATGTTTGCTGTGGGTACAAGATGGTTGTACCGTATTTTTCAGACTAAAAGTTGCTTCAGAATATAGGTCGCATTAGCCATAAAATTCACAATAACGTGAAAAAAACAACAACATATAAGTCGCTCCGGAGTATAAGGTATAAGTATAAGTAGGACCGGGCGTGCGTAAAATCCATGTCCGAGCCCCATCCACCGCCCCCGGACAGCCACCCGGCCGAGCGCCGGCCCCCGACTTCCATCCACGGAGGTGAAAGAGAGCTCCGTAGAGTAGCCATAATAGTTTTTTCAAACCTTCTGTGTCACTCTAAATCATTAAATCCTTCAAACTCTTCGTCCGTGTCACTTACAAACAAAGCCGCAAATGATGCCAGTCGTACGTGGGGCCCTTCGTCATCTTCGTCATCCCTTGATCGAATCTTTGTCTTTAGGTAAACAACCACCGCGCTGCGCCGCCACTTGAAATTCAAATTACAGTAATCCCTGGCTACATCGCGGTTCGTTTATCGCGGTTTCACTTTTTTTTTTTTATTTTGAAAATTTGTGAAAAAATTCACATACAAGTCGCTCCTCAGTATAAGTCGCCCCCCCCACCCAAACTATGAAAGAAAACGCGACTTATAGTCCAAAAAATACGATGTGTTTGTCTATTTTGTTGCCAATTAGTAGTGGTTTTAATAGTGGCTTAAGTTTATTTTTCTTTTCTTCTGTTGGGTCTTTTTTGAGGATTTTGTAAGTGTTGGTGTCGTTCAACATGTCCTGCATTTGTTTTTTATATTTTACTGTGTCCATGATGACTGTGGTTCTACCTTTGTCTGCCGGTAAAATAGTGATTTTCTCATTTTTTTTGGTAATGAGTTTATGGCTCTTGCTTCCTATGAGGTGATGTTGCCGGGTGGTGGTCGCGCTGTTTTCAAAATACCCGCCACCTCGTTGCGTAGGGCGGCTTTTTTTCCGAAGTCCGGTATTTTTTCGCAAGCAAGTTTAGTTGCTAGAATGAAATCTTCATATGGGATGTTTTTGGATTTGACTGCAAAGTTGAGTCTTTTCGATTGTACATTTCTTTCGGCTTCTGTCAGGGTGTGCTTTGATGCGTTGTGTATCCAATTGTCGTTGACGGGTGTTTTTTGTTGTGCTTGTTTCCATGCCTTTTCCATCAGTTTCTTTATCTTCTTTATGTGTCGTGTTTTCGTGGCTATGAATTCATCTTTGTGCATTTTGCTGAAGTGCTCTTCTATCCATTCTTCCGTCTCGTTATTTTTGGGGTACCGGTGTTTGAAATTCTCCAGCCGTTGCCGCAGATCTGTGCTGATGTTGTGTAGTTTGTTCGTTGTGCACCTAATTCTTTCCTTTACCAGAGTCATCCGCACTTTACTTATTGATTTTTCTGCGTTCTTTGTTGGGAAGGTTTTTTTTATGTTCAGGCTGTTTGGGATAATGCCTTCATCTCAACAACGGAGTTTAAATCTGAGGTGGTTTCTATAGCGTGTTTGTTTTTTAAGGGTGGTTTTAATGAACCATGAACCGAGATGAGGAGCATCAAAAGGAATGCGAGAAGGAGACGGAAAAAATACACACAAGAGCGACAAAGGAAAAGGCACTGCAAGAGACCCACAAATCAACCATAACAGATCACTGCAAAAGGGAGAACCATATCATGAATTGGAACAAAGCCCGAGTCATCCGCACCGAAGAAAACCGACACCACCGCTGGATTATGGAGGCAATAAAAATAAGAAAAAATCAACAACACACGTTACTTTTCCGACACGTGGAGACAGCTTCCTGGACCTGGTCTACTCTGCGCAAAAGGGAGCTTTCAAAGCCACCCCCCTCCCCCATCTTGGGCTTTCTGACCATCTCACCGTTTTGCTTTTGCCCGCATACAGACAATTGGCGAAGGCATCCAGGCCGGTTCGGAGGCGGGTTCGGGTGTGGCCTGAGGGTGCCTCCGATGCACTTCGTGACTGCTTTGACACCACTGACTGGGACTTGTTTAAGCAGGCAGCCACCTACAACGATCGGACGGACATAGAGGAGTATACTGACTCTGTTACCTCTTACATCACGAAGTGCATCGATGATGTGACTTGCTCGAAATCCGTCGTCACTCAAGCGAACTGGAAGCCGTGGCTGACAGGGGCTGTCCTCAGACTGCTGAGGGCCAGAGACAAGGCTTTCAGAGCGGGGGATGAGGCTGGCTTGAGGACAGCGAGGGCCGACCTGTCCCGAGGCATCAAAGAAGCGAAGAAGGCGTTGTCGTGCAAGGTCTCCACCCACTTCAAGGACAGCAAAGACGCACGTAGGCTTTGGCGGGGCATTCAGACCATCACGGACTACAAGCCCGCGCCGAGGAGCTGTGAGGGCGACGTCCGTCTGCTGAACGATCTGATCCGCTTCTTTGCTCGCTTCGACGCCCAGAACAGCACTTGCCCGCTGAAGACCACTACCCCCCCACACGAGCAGCCCCTGCGCCTCTCTGCCGACGGTGTGAGGAGGGCGCTTGCCGCTATTGACACCCGTAAGGCGGCGGGCCCTGACAACATCCTGGGTCGAGCGCTGAAGGACTGCGCTGGGGAGCTGTCAGGTGTCTTCACGGACATCTTTAACGTTTCCCTGCAGCAGGCCATCGTCCCCTCGTATTTCAAGGCTGCCACCATCGTTCCTGTGCCGAAGAAACCTGCACCGTCCTGCTTCAATGACTACCGCCCCGTGGCACTGACGCCCATCATCATGAAGTGCTTAGAGCGGCTTGTCATGGAGCACATCAAATCCGTTCTCCCCCCCACCATTGACCCTTTCCAGTTCGCGTACCGTGCTAAGCGGTCCTCTGAGGATGCCATCTGCTCTGCCCTCCACTTGGCCCTCACCCACCTGGAGAGAAAGGACTCTTATGTGAGGTTGCTGTTTGTGGACTTCAGCTCTGCCTTCAACACCATTGTGCCGCAGCGACTCATTTGCAAACTCGACGAGCTGGGCCTCAGTACCTCCCTCTGCAACTGGCTACTGGACTTCCTCTGTCAGAGGCCTCAGGTGGTGCGTGTTGGCGACAAAATCTCCGCCAGCATCACGCTGAGCACGGGGGCCCCCCAGGGCTGCGTGCTCAGTCCATTGCTCTTCACCCTGCTGACGCATGATTGCACTGCGACCTACAGCGACAACCGTATGGTGAAGTTTGCTGACGACACGACTGGTGGGTCTCATCACGAAAGGACTCTTATGTGAGGTTGCTGTTTGTGGACTTCAGCTCTGCCTTCAACACCATTGTGCCGCAGCGACTCATTTGCAAACTCGACGAGCTGGGCCTCAGTACCTCCCTCTGCAACTGGCTACTGGACTTCCTCTGTCAGAGGCCTCAGGTGGTGCGTGTTGGCGACAAAATCTCCGCCAGCATCACGCTGAGCACGGGGGCCCCCCAGGGCTGCGTGCTCAGTCCATTGCTCTTCACCCTGCTGACGCATGATTGCACTGCGACCTACAGCGACAACCGTATAGTGAAGTTTGCTGACGACACGACTCTGGTGGGTCTCATCACGAAGAGCGACGAGACTCGGTACAGGTCGGAAGTTGACCTTCTGACCACGTGGTGCAGGGACAACAACCTCCTGCTGAACGTCAACAAGACCAAGGAAATCGTTGTTGACTTCCGGAAGGGTCACACAAAACACCTGCCGCTGATCATCGATGGTGCTGTGGTGGAGAGGGTGAGCTGCACCAAGTTCCTGGGGGTGCACATCAGTGAGGACCTCTCCTGGTCCGCAAACACCTCGTCACTGGCAAAGAAAGCTCAGCGCCGCCTGTACTTCCTGCGGAAGCTCAGGCGTGCATGTGCTCCTCAGGCAGTCTTGACTACATTCTACCGTGGCACCGTTGAGAGCGTCCTCACCAGTTGCATCGCTGTCTGGGGTGGTAACTGCACTGAACAGAACTTGAATACGGCTGGTAAGATTATTGGTGCTTCGCTCCCCTCCCTGAAGGACATTTACACTTCCCATCTCGCCCGCAAGGCAACCTCGATTGCGAGAGATGTAAGTCACCCGGCTCACTCTTTCTTTGACCTTCTGCCCTCTGGGAAGAGGTACAGGAGCCTGCGCTCCCGCACCACCAGACTCGCCAACAGCTTCTTTCTCCAGGCTGTTAGGACCCTGAACTCGCTACCCACTTCTGCGTAGCGTGCGGCACTGTTGCGCTATTTTCTGGAATGTCTGCTGTACGCGCACTTGCTCCTTTTTTGCTCCTCTTATTTATTTATTTATTTATTTATTTATTTATTTATTTATTTATTTATTTATTTATTGTGTTATTTATTCATTATTTATTCAGCACGCTGTTGTTATACTTGTTTACTTGTTTGTCTGTTGTGGGCCGTGTCTTGTCACCGTGGGATAGGGGGGAACGAAATTTCGGTTTCTTTGTGTGTCTTTGGCATGTGGAGAAATTGACAATAAAGCTGACTTTGACTTTGAACCGAGATGAGGGAGCATACATGCTCTCACACACCTGGACCAGCGTTTTGGAGCGGCGAGATGACAGCAGGGGGCTTGACCCACCTGTCAAATCTGACAGGAGGGTCACGCCCTTGTAGTAACAACAGCTGAAAAAGACGCGTCACACACACCATCGTGTGACACACATCGTGTGAGGAAGATGAAAGTTGCTGCCGAAACTGTCAGAAATGTTTGTAAAGGTAAGACGTGCTCAATTTGTCTGAACAAAGGCTACAATGGCTATCAATAATGGAGACATAATGAACACAATTCAACTACACTCAAATGTTTCGACAAAATTTATATACTGTTTAGCCATAATTACTTAAATTTGGGGATTTTACGACCTGATGTCAACCCTGAATTGGCAATAAAATGCAGACCAAACTCAACCCTGTGGTGTCCTAGCCCAGGGGTCCCTAACCACCGGTCCGTGCGTCACTTGGTAATGGCCACCAAGCCACACAGAGAAGAAAAAAAAAAAAAAAAAAAAAAAAAACTTTATTTATTTATTTTTTTAATCGACAATCAATTACTTCAGTTCAAGACGCTCGTCCCGGCAACATTTTCCCAGTCGAGCCCGCACAGCTAGCAAAAATGAGTACGAATATATTTAGAAAAATATTATAAAAATTGGCGATTCTCTCCCAATTACATCCGTCGGTTCAGGTCAAGACGCTCGTCTCAGTCACGTGACATGTCACCTCAGTCGAGCCCGCAAAGCAAGCAAATATGAGCAATAAACAGAGATGTTTGGATAGCTTCTTCGGAAAGAGGAAAAAAACCCAATGAGGAGAAAGAAGAAGAGGCTACGACTTCTAAGAAAAGGAAAGCTGCAGACAATTTCTGGAGTCCTGCTTAAAATATGGATTTATCGCCACAGGTGACTGACGCGCCAAGCCCACTCTGCATAATACGTGGTGACAGGCTAGCTAACGAGGCAATGAAGCCTTCAAAACTGCTTCAGCACATGGAGACCAAGCATCCTGCATTAAAAGACAAACCTTAACCACTTCGGGTGTCATTGTCTCCGATTACGCCTAGATGGGATCCGCTCGTTTCTGAGAAACAAGCTCAGTGCTCCCACTAATTCAACGTAATGGTGAGTTTCATTTTTATGTCGTTTATACTTGTTTTTATGCCAGTCGTATCATTTTATTTCATGGTATTTATATATTTATTATAAATGAATTATTTATTTATATAAATGTATTATTTATTCATATAAAGGCCAGTCTGCGAAAATATTTCTGACACGTAACTGGTTCGTGGCGCAAAAAAGCTTGGGGACCACTGTCCTAGCCAATACCAGAAACATTCTCCAACTTGGAGTTAAACTGCAAGACATTTTCAAAATATCGCATGCGCGTTGCATTATCGCAGTAATGTACGCGTGGCCACTGTATAATCCTTCATACTCACCAGACTTCTTCACCATGTAAACAAATACCAGAAAGTGATAGAATAAAGGGGAAAAAAAAGGACAAATAATGTCTGAGTGGTCAACCTGTGCAGTGAAGTTGGCGATCATCCTGAGGAGAATGTCTTGCATGCAGCCTGTGAGATTTCACTCTGCATTTGCTGTGGAGTGGGTGTTGGAAACAAGAATGCAAAGGTAAATTAAGTATAAACAGATTTGAGTGAGCACTAAATTTGGAATTTGTTTGACGGTTGTAAACCAGTTGCAATGTAAAGGACACCTACGTAAGACACTCAATGGAACTGTATTGAATTTATGGCACAATGATACAAAAAATACAATGAGATATCAAGCACCATTATCAATATATATTAATGATGATGATAGAATTGTATTCATCCCACAGTGGGGAAATTCACTTGTCACAGCAGCGTACAAGAGTGCAAGAATACAAGTGCCAAATTTAAAAAAGGATAAATAACAGACAAGGACAAAGACAAGTGCCACTTGTAGCGGTAGAGACGAAACACAATTTTATCAGGCGCCACGTATGTTGTAGAGTCTGACACCAGTGGGAATGAAGGACCTGCGGAATCTTTCCTTCATACACCGTGGGTGTAATAGTCTGCTGCTAAAGAAGCTGCTCAGGGACCGCACAATGTCATGGAGGGGGTGAGAGGTGTTGTCCATGATGGATTTCAGCTTAATTAACATCCTCCTCTCACCCACAACCTCTATGGAGTCCAGGGGACAGCCCAGAACAGAGCTCATTTTCCTGACCATCTTAACTAAGACTGATACAATTGTGGTTAGATCAAATATAAACTAACCTTTTCAGATATGGGTTCCATTCAGGATACCTTTAAGAAAACAGACAACATATGTTCAATTACATTCATGAAGTTCTGAGCAAAGGGTGTAAAAAGGTTTTGGCAAAGCAATAATATTCTCACTTGTTGCGCAGGTCCCTGCAGGCGGCTGTGTGGTTAACAGTATTTATATGGTCAATCCAGTCCTACAGAAAACCACAAAAGTCACAATCACACTCATGGGCTCCATCCAAAGACAGATTCCCATTCACAAACAAAACATAAAACTGCAACATTTTTTTAAGCTGTACAACACGGCCATCTTGCAAAACATGTGGATTGGAGTGGTGTGAAACAATCCTGCTGTTGTTCCTACACAAACTAACGTACTGAAACATAGCATTGATTAAATGGCAAAAGGTACCAACATACTTCTCTCCTCTTTGATCAATCCCTTTGAAACAATGGCCACATTTAAAGTACTGTATTTTCTGCACCAGAAGGCACACTTAAAAGCCTTTCATTTTCTCAAAAACCTAAGGTGCACCTTTTAAAAATGTGCGCCTTTTGAGTAAACCGAATTCCAAAATCTGTAAATGTTGTTGTGTGGCTGCCTCCCACCACAGGGACGTAATAAGCAGAATATGTAATATGTAACTGATCAAAGAACTGCACGCAATACATTGAGTACGGAGGTACATACAATTCTCTGATTAGTTTACCCCCACACCCCCCAACCCCGGTCTACGTATTTTACATACGTCTTGTCGGGCACTGAGGACAAGCGACGGGTGCTGACCTAGCTGCCGCGCACGTGGGAAAAAACCACTGCCGTCCAGGATTTGAGACAGTGGACAGCAATGAGCACTCATAGCAAGGGGCGTGCCTCTGAACGATGTGTGGATGCGCGCGTCAGCTAGTCAGCACGAGCACGGCAAGAGCAGAGCGGAGCCGTGACACGTTTACACTGTGTTTGAAAATACAATAAAGTGTTTAAAAATAAGACGGTGTGGATGCCCTCGCGCTATGCTGCAGGGGTGCATCAGCAGGTCAGCTCGGCAAGAGCAGAGCGGAGCCGTGACACCTTTACACTTTAAAATGTTTAAAAAAGTGTTTAAAATATAGTAACATTTAAAAATAAAATAGAGTGTATACAAGTGAAATTTTAAAAGTTTTATGCGGATGCCCTTGCGCTGGGCCGCGGGGGTGCATAAGCCGGCCAGCATGCAGGAGCAGCGAGGAGCCAGACACGTTTACACTTAAAAAAAAAGTTCCATTAAAGTTTTGTACCAATATATATTTACTCTTATTTATATTCTTATTTATTTAAATAAATAAGAATGTTTCTGAAAGTCAGTTTGACTAACATTTTTACAAAAGTGTTTAAAAATACAAAAAAGTGTTTAAAGAAATAATGAAGTGTATAAAACTACAATAATGGTTCATAATTGTCTTGTGTGGATATTGTAACAATACATGCTCTTATTTATTTTCTTTATCTTCTTATTTATTTAAATAAAGAAGAATATTTATGAAAATCAGTTGGACTTTGTTTACAAAAGTGTTTAAAAATACAAAAAAAAGAAAAAGAAAATTACAGTGTTTAAAACACAAAGGTTCATAAAAGTATTTTATGGAATAATTTAACCGCGATAAACGATGGATTATTGTATTTAAACATCGTTCTCCCGTTACTCCTGGTTGACAAGTCTAGTCATTCTTTTTTTCATTAAATTATATTCCTTTTTGTGCACAATAAAAAAATTGATAAAAAAATGCTGTAACAATACATCAGTTAAACCATGTTCATCGGTTTAAATAATTAAAGGCATATGAACAACATTGGAATGTCCAACAACGCTTCACAGTGCTCTCAGAAAGGAGAAAGAAACACTGTGAATGAACCCCAGAACAAAAAGCTAAAGACTTTGTGAAGATGCTGGCTGAAGTGAAACAAGTCCTGCACCGACATTAGCGTAAAGGCTATTCAGCAGGAATGAAGCCATTAATTCTGAGGAAAAGTAAAACGCCAGATTTCCAAACTGTGGTTTAACAAAAGACACCAAGAAAAATTCTCAACTTCTGGAAACAACTTCTATGATATGATGAAGTGGGGCTGTTTGGCCATAGGCCACCATAACATTTGAAAAAAAGAGGGGTAAACTTGAGATCATACCAACTGTGAATCACAGAGGTGTGGTAGTATCGTGTGGGGTTATTTAACTGCACCAGCAATTGGAGCTTTACATAAAGTAAATAAGAAAAGTATCTAAAACACACTCATGAGTGTGTCATTTTGCAAAGTGAAGTAATTGTGGTTATTCTAACTGACCTGAAACAGGAGAGGTTTAGTCTGGTTTAACTTGAGACACGAGGAGAAAAAGTGTTGCTGTTGAAATACAAAAAGTCCTGCCTAGCTACAAAAACAGATATGCTCAAACCTCATTGAATAAAGTACATGAGCAGACAAGTATATTCACATATTAAATCAATAAAAGATGTATTTTAAGCATATAATTATACCTGCACACCAAATCAATAAAGACATTACAAGACATTTTTGATACGTGGTAATGACAAAGGTTTTTATAACTTTATGATCCGATATCCATTTCTGTGCACTTTGAAATAAACGTTTTTTGATATATTGCCTGAATAGCTCAATGACCCTTAAGGAACTGTTTAAGGCATGCATGATATTTTTCTAAATCACGGACACTGCCAAAGTCGTCTAAAAATGTTCAGTACTTGATTATAGCTTATGTTTTGATTAATGCTAGATGTGACGTCATGTTGCCTAATGCTAGATGCCAGCCTTGGATTACTACTGAACGTTCTGGACAGAGGAACATTTTTTGGCTTGCAATGAAAAGATATGTGTCAAAAGATAGTGTCAAAAGAACAAACAAACAAATGCATGGTAAGTGGTGAGTAAAAACTTTGCATAGTCAGGGAACATTAACAAATTGATGATGTCACAGCCAAAAGTTCACGTAATTCCGTACAAAATGGCAAAATTGAAAGAATAATGAATGAGCGGTGTGTGACAGTGGGCAAAGTGGATGCATGTGCAAGAATGGTTTACAGGAAGAACACTTGGAGATAAAACCGGTAGAGGTGCCAGAGGAAGAGTGGCAGGGGTAAAATGACCAAGAACCCGGCCAAAGGTGATCGCCAAGGCCAAAAGACGGGATGGAAAACAACCGCCCCAACACACACCGAATCGCCCATAATCAGCACCCACCCCCACGGAACCAGCTCTCACCGAACCAGCACCCACTCCCATAGAATCAAACTATCCTGTGAACTTTCCCCAACCCCTGACTCATCACCCATCAAACTCGGCCCACGCTGGCATGTGCAACTGAATATAAGCTGACCAAAGAACCTTGTACGTTGCCTTTTCTGGATGGAGACTTTCTGCTCTTGAGCATGGTCGCACGAAAGGCCCAGCGCTTTATTGTACTTTCTTGAAAAAAGAGCTTTCTTAACAAGAATTGTGATTGAACTAAACCAACCTGTGTAAGTCTAAATTTTGTTTCAGTGCCTTAGCCTTTTCCTAAAATTGAAGAAATAAAACGAGCATGCAATGAGTAAATTGGATAACAGGTGATTGGCTAAGGCCTTTGCCGTGAGGCGCGGATAACGCGCTTCTAAAATTGTGGGCCAAATCCAACACTATCATTCAACGTCTGGGTTCACCCAGACAATTTTGTGTTTTTCATGAAAACTCACACGTATTTGTCAAGTGGGTTTCAAAATGAATAGAAAAGATATTTAAGACACTGACAAGGTTAAAAATAACTAGGAAATGCAATTTCTGGAGAAACTGCATGAGAAGGCGAAGACTTTCAATAACGTCTTGGGGAATGCTGCCGAATGATGTTGAAACGAGTTGAATTACTTGAGAAATGTAGGAAATAGAAGTGTAAAACGAAATATTGGGGAATTTGTGGTGAATTTTAAAAATTGAAAATTTGTAATTTTTGGTAAGTGGGAAGTTGTTGAAAAGGTAGGAAAACAGTTGAAAGTTGGAATGGGTTGAATCAGTTGATAAATGTAGAAGTTAGAGCAAATGTTGAATGCCTCATAGAGGATGAATAGGAATTTAAAATAAAAATTGCACGAAAAATTTTTGCAATTTGGAACAAAGCGAAAACTACAGGTTCAAGAGGTTTACTTTGGAGTTCAAAAGTTGAAACGGGTTAATTCGGACAAAACTTGTAAAACTTAGAGCATTACATTTAGGTCAGTTCTGGTTTCATTTAGGGCACTTCTTGTTGAAATAAGGCCACTTCCGGTTTAATTGGGGCACTTCCGGTTTTAGTGAATTTCCAGTTTAATTGAGGTTATTTCCGGTTTGATTTGGGGTCACTTCCGGTTTATAAAGGTCACTTCCAGTTTATTTTGGTCACGTCCGGTTTGATTTGGGGCACTTCTGGTTTGATTTGGGGCGCTTCTTGTTCACTTCCTGTTAAAATTGGGGCACTTCCGGTTCACTTCCTGGTCATATTGGGTCACTTCCTGTTCATTTTGGGGCCCTTCCTGTTTGTTTTGGGGCACTTCCGGTTCACTGTGTTCATTTCGGGGCGCGTCTGGGTCAATCCAAGATGGCCGCCCCACTGTTGAAGTGGGGGTGAAGGGGTGAATTTGGTAAGCATAGTGGAAGTGGGGATGAAGGGGGTGAATATGGTAAGCATAAGGTGAACAAAGTGAATAAAGTTGGAATGGGTTGAATTGTTTGAAAAATGTTGAAATTAGAAGGGAAAACCTAAATTTTGGAAAATTTGGTGTGAATTTCAAAATTTAAAATTTGGAATTTTGGTAAGTGGGAAGGTGAGGAATAGGTAGGCAAAAGATGAACAGTTGAAAGTTGGAACGAGTTGAATCAGTTGAAAAATGTAGAAATTAGAAGTGGAAAATGAAATTTTGTGAAATTTTGTACAAATTTTAAACGTGTAAATGTAAAATTTCTTAATTTGGCAATTTTGGGAATGTCCCCAATGTTATTTGAATGTGCTGAATAATGTGAATTTCAAACTGGAGGGATGTAAATGCTCTGGAATGGGTTGAATCGGTTGAAAAATGTAGAAATAAGTGTAAAAGGAAATTTGTGTGAAATTTTGCGAAAATATTAAAGGTGAAAATTTTGAATTTTTGGTAAGTGGGAAGGTGCAGAATAGATAGGCAAAAGATGAACAGTTGAAAGTTGGGACGAGTTGAATCGGTTGAAAAATATGGAAATTCAAAGTGAAAAATGAAATTTTGTGAAATCTTGCGAAATTTTGTACAAATTTTAAACGTGAAAACGTGATTTTTTTTTAATTTGGCAAGTTTGGGAATGTCCCCAATGTGATTTGAATGTGTTGAATGATGTGAATTTCAAACTGGAACGACTAAATGTGAAATGTTGAATCTGCCTTTAACAATGAATGGGGAAAAACTTGCCGTAAATTTGTGAATTTTGTGAAAATGGAAAGTTTATGGAATTAAAAAAATGTAAGCAACGTTGTCATTAATATTTGGAATGAGTTAAAAGTGGAACGGAGTGAATCGGTTGAAGTGTGTGGAACTAGTTAAGCGTCAAAAAAGTGGGCGGAATTTGTAGAATAACAATTTGAAATTTCTGAAGAAATTGCGTGTGAAGGCGAAGAAGTTGAATGATGAATGATGTTTAAAGTAGAATGGGTTGAATTGGTTGAAAAATGTAGAAATTAGAAGGGAAAACAAAATTTGGGAAAATTTGGTGTGAATTTCAAAATTGAAAATGTGGAATTTTTGGTAAATGAAAGTTGTGGAATACGTAGGCAAAAGATGAACAATTGAAAGTTGGAACGGGTTGAATCGGTTGAAAAATGTAGACGTTAGAGCAAATGTTCAATCCCCATAGAGAATGGGAATTTTAAAAACGAATTGCGCCAATTTTTTTTTTAATTTAGAGCTAAACGAAAACTATGGGTTCAAGAGGTTCACTTTGGAGTTCAAAAGTTGAAACGGGTTGAATCGGACAAGAATTGTAGAAGTTAGAGCAAATGATGAATCCCCATAGAGAATGAATGGGAATTTAAAAACAAAAATTGTGCCAGAAATTTTTGAAATTTGGAACGAAATGAAATATACGGGTTCAGACGAAATATACGTGTTCAGGAGGTTCACTTTTGGGGTAAAAATGTTTAAACGGGTTGAATCAGACAAAAATTGTAGAAGTTAGAGCAAATGTTGAATCCCCATAGAGAATGAATGGGAATTTTAAAAAATGAATTGCACCAAAATGTTTTGAAATTTGGAACGAAACAAAATATACGGGTTCAGGCGGTTCACTTTTGGGGTTCAAATGTTGAAACAGGTTGAATCGGACAAAAATTGTAAAAGATAGAGCAAATGTAGCTATTTAGCGCACTTCTTGTTGAAATAAGGTCGCTTCCAGTTTATTTGGGGCACTTCCGGTTTAATTCAGGGCACTTCCGGTTAATTTGGGGTCACTTCTGGTTAGAAAAGGTCACTTCCGGTTTATTTGGGCCACTTCTGGTTTTATTTAGGTCAGTTCCGGTTTGATTTAAGCCACTTCCGGTTTGATTTGGGCCACTTCCGGTTCATTCTGAGTTCATTCGGAGGCACTTCAGGGTCAATCCAAGATGACCCCCACACGAAGTGGGGGGGGGGTTCAAAGGTTGAATTGTGTAAGCATAGTGGAACTGGGGGTGAAGGGAGTGAATATGGTAAGCATAAGGTGAACAAAGTGAATAAATTTGGAATTTTAATATAGAACCTGGTCTAACACTTTTGTAACATTTTTGGCGGTGGTGTGCCTCAAGATTTTTTTCAATGAAAAGATGTGCCGTATATGAAAAAAGGTTGGGAAACACTGGTGTAGAGTTAGTACGAAGTAGACAGCTCTCATCAGTAGTTTTTAGGGGTTTTTTTGCCTTTCCCCGTGCAGCATCACTTGCAGTGTCTCTGATTTTAGCGTCGCCTTAGTCCTTGGTGTGTGGACATTTGAATGAGGAATTGTCTGTCACTTGTCTTGCAAACAGACACTTGTGTGCGCGTGAACTGGGAAGAGACCGAGGAGACATGCACGCAACCGATCATGAGCACCGGCTCATGTGCGCGTTCCCGTTAGGATGAGTTTCATTTCTGTAGCTCACTTCGGGGCACGCAGGTCCCCTCGACAGTGACAGTGGGCCACTTATTGTTGATTTTATGACACACTACTTTGGGCCAGTTTAAATTTAGACCGGGCCGGACTTTGGACATGCCTGCAGTAGAAGATCGATGATTGGATTTACATGTTGTATGATGTATTGAAAAAGTTAGCTTGGGATAAAAACAGCCCTACGGTGGAATAATACACACCGGGCCGGACTTTGGACATGCCTGGCATAGATGAATCTGCGCACATTTGCTGGAGAAGGTTGGTCATTGGTGTATATATTGAATAACAAGGGTGCCAGGACTGAACCCTGTGGTAGACCATTCTTCTGCATCCGCCATCTGCTTTTGACGCCATTCATCTCTACATAGAATTTGCGGTTTTCTATGAGACTTCTAATTACTTCTACTATAGTCCTATTTTTCAGCATTTTGGACACTTTCAGAAGTAGACCTCTGTGATTGACGGTATCATACGCTGCTGCTGGGTTGTTTGGACCTTTATTAGGCTTTAGAAGAGCAGCTACTTTGGCTTTTCTCCACTTTTTTGGTACATTCTTTGTTCTTAGACATGAGTTAAAAATGGACAGTAGTCATTGTCTTGCCCTGGGTCCAAGGTGTTTGAGGAACTCATTTGGGATCCCATCTATTCCTGCAGCCTTGTTTGGTTTTAACTGGTTGATTTCTTTCTCCAGTTCTTCTAGAGAAAAAGGTGGGAAGTAACCATTACCATCTAAGAGGGCTGCCTTCATCTCCTCCTGTTGCCTTTTCCTTTGATGGTATTCTTTATTATTTGGACAACCATTTACAATCAATTGGTGAGCAATTTGATTTGGATTTACTGCTTTGAGGTGGTTTATTCTCATAGTTTAGTCTACGAATGGTTGACCATGCTCTTTTGCTGTTTTGAGTCATGTCTAGATTTTCTACGAGGTCAAACCATTGTTGTTGACTCTCCTGGCTCAGTTGAGATAGAACTGCCTCTCCCATTTCAGTGGTGTCTTTGCTAAATGGGTCTTCATTGTATAGGGAGTTATAATTCTCGTATAGTTCAATAATCTGGTCAGTCATTCCCGGAATGTACTCCTTTCTGCAGCCTCTAGGCATGTTTTGTTGAGCTGACCTCCATACTAATTGGACAAATTTATCGTAATGATCAGGCTCAGGTAGTATGGCATCAATATGCTGTTCAATAAATTCCTTATAACCTGTCCATTTTGCTTTTTTTAAATTGAACTTGGGGAGATATTTTGATTGTGTAGGTATTACAGCTTTGTGGAATATGATTTGTACAGGTCGGTGTTGGGACCTTGGTATAGGTTGTAAGACTGATCTTGTAAGGATATTGGGATTTGTTGAGGTAACAAAAGCTAGGTCTGGGTTGTACCCCTTTCTACATCTTGCACTGTTGAAGGTGGGAGGGTCTTTAGGGTCATATAATAGCTCAAGGTTATTGTTAGGAGCCCATGAAATTATCTTCTCCCCATTTGCATCTTCATCTTCATAGCCCCAGTTTGGGCTGTGGCTGTTAAAGTCTCCAATGATAAGATGCATTTTCCCTTGGAAGTCTAATGATTCATTTGGGGGTTTATAAACCGAGACGATGGTCAGGTGTTTTGTCTCTAATTTGATTATTTTAATGGGGCCAGCTTCAATTCTTGCTGTGTTCAAAACTGATGATTTAAATACCCCAATGTTATACGGGCTGCGCTTAAGATACTGTCAATGTCTGGGTCAACATATGTCTGCAAGTCTGTGTTTACTATCCTGAAGCACCTGTGATCAAAGCATCGATCTGTTTTGACCAGGGGTGGGCAATTAATTTTTACAAGGGGCCACATGAAAGACCGGAGTTGTGTCATTGGGCCACACCTACGCTAACTTAAACCTGCTCAATTTTCTTCCATTGTAAAATGCACTAAATTATTTATTTTAAATAGTTGGTACTGGTAATTAGAAGAATACAATTATTCTGTTTATATTTATATTAAGCTATGTGAAATTGTGGCGTAAAGGTCAAATAAAAAAACAATTATTAATCAGTACAATTTATTCTTAACTTCTTTAACTTTTCCTCAAATGACAAAGCCGCTCCATCTCTGGGTGTGAAGTTTGATAAAAAGTCCTTGTTGGGCTTGCAGTTTTGCTAGCAATGCATCAGCCTCTGATGCGCGCTGTTTATCAGACAGATGTATTTTTTCTCATACTTGGTCGTGTGGTGGCGACTCAAATTATATTCTTTAAACACAGCGACCTGTGTACCACAAATCAGGCACATGGCTTTACCTTTCATTTCTGTACAGAAATACTTGGCAGTCCATGTCTTGTTGAAAACACGGCGCTCCTTGTCAACTTTTTTTTTCTGAGGGTCAGCACACGTTTCTCGGGCAGCATTACTTCGCACTGTTCACCTTCACGCACAGCTCACATACACGTACGCTACACGGAAGTGCGACGCCTTTCAAAATAAAAGCGAAACAGTTGTATTGTACCAACGACACTATTTTTTATTTTTTTTAAATTACGATTGGCCTCATGCGGGCCGGACAGGGACGCACAAAGGGCCGGATGTGGCCCGCGGGCCGCAATTTGCCCAGGTTTGGTTTTGACTGACATCCATGTGAAAGAATTGCTTCGAGTGGCAACAACGGAATACAAGGCAAGGAATGCCAGAAGTCGCACTACACAACATGAATAGTAAGTGAACAACGCTATTGTAAATTATTATGTTTTCAATTGAGGACAGAGTTTGTGTGTGTGAAACAGTGCACACAATGTTCATTGTTGAAAATGACTGGCCTGCGGTCTTAGTACTGTAGGAGTCCATTTCTGTCATTATCATGTTGGTGTGTGACATGATAATCTCACACAATAAATTTGGCTGAGCAGAAGTGTGTGTGTGTGTGTGTGTGTGTGTGTGTGTGTGTGTGTGTGTGTGTGTGTGTGTGTGTGTGTGTGTGTGTGTGTGTGTGTGTGTGTGTGTGCCTCGACGGGATCACCACCTTATCGTGGTGAGGCACTTTGCGCGTCTCCATGACCCCTAGAGCAATGTCGGCTGGAGTCTCGCACTCCTGGCAGGGTCACCCAAGCCGAACAGGTCGAAGGGTAGAGACCAGACTAAGACTGATCCCAAACCTGCACAAGGGGACAGGCATAGGCGGAGTCCAATAGACCGGACCACCGGCAGCCCCCTGAAACTCCTGCCAGACGAAGGTCGTCATGGGTTCTCTCATGCCACTGGAGATTTCACCTGGTAGGTGTGAAGACGGTGGGAATGTGGACTGCGCATCCACATCCTCAGTTTAATCCCCACCTTTGCGCAAGCAGGAAGCGGGTGATTGCTCCAGTTCGGTCAGCTGACGGCTCTTCGCTCCTTAAGGACCGCCATGATATCCTCGTTGGGCAAACCATTTTGAGAGTCTTCTCAATCACACCACCCGTCGACCCACACAATATGGATAATATCCCGGACCTGCCACCAATCATGGACCTTGACACCACAACATCACAAGGACCTCTACATAGCCTTCATCGACCTCAGCAAAGCATTCGACACCATCAACCGTGAGTTGCTCTGGAAACACCTCTCCAAACTAGGCGTACCACCCAAGTTTCTAAGTATCCTCCAGCAGCTTCATGTTGGGATGGAAGCCAAAGTGCTCATAGGTGGGCTGCCGTCAAAGCCCTTCAAGGTGAATGTTGGGGTGAAGCAGGGCTGTGTCTTGGCTCGAGTGCTTAAAACTGAAGTCATGTCCCAACTCCCTACCGCTACCTCCTCACCCCCCACTCAACACAGTGGATCGCTTCACTTACCTTGGCTCCACTTTGTCCTCATGCTGCTCCCTTGATACTGAACTGCACACCCGCATCAATAAAGCCTCATCATCCTTTGGTCGCCTACGCCGCAGAGTTTTTGAAAACCGTAACCTGAAAGGCAGCACTAAGATCGCCGTGTACAACGCAGTATGTCTCTCCACTCTCCTATATGGAGCGGAAACATGGACCCCATACCGTCAACACATCAACAAGCTGGAGGCCTTCTACATACGCTGCCTGCGGAGGATCCTTGGCCTGTCCTGGGAGGATCTAGTCCCCTATACAGACATCCTCAAAAACACCAACTCCATCTGCATGGAAGCGGCCGTGGCTAAGAAGCATCTTCGGTGGATTGGACACACCATCCGTATGCCTGGCGACCGTCTGCCCTGCCAAGTCCTCGACAGCCAACTGAGAGGTGCAAAGCGCTCTGTTGAGGGGCAAAAGTGGTGCTTTAAGGACTACACCAGAAGCTCTTACGGCAATCAATCCAACATCAACACTACGCAGCTTGAAACTCTGGCACTCGACAGATCAACCTGGCACTTGATTGATTGATTGATTGATTGATTGATTGATTGATTGATTGAACTTTATTCAT
This sequence comes from Syngnathus floridae, assembly GCF_059516105.1. Taxonomy (NCBI): domain Eukaryota; kingdom Metazoa; phylum Chordata; class Actinopteri; order Syngnathiformes; family Syngnathidae; genus Syngnathus; species Syngnathus floridae. Next base: position 2,371,175 of record NC_142416.1, on the reverse strand, counting down.
CCCACAGAGGGGGAATTCACTTGTCACAGCAGCGCATACAAGTGCAAGAATAATGCGAGTGCAAGAATAATACAAGTGCCAAAATTTCAAAAAAGGGTAAATAACAGACAAGGACAAACACAAGTGCCGCTAGTAGAGACGAAACACATTAATTTTATCAGGTGCCACGCATGTTGTAAAGTCTGACAGCAAAGGGAATGAAGGACCTGCGGAACCGTTCCTTCCTACACTGAGGGTGCAAAAGTCTGCTGCTAAAGGAGCTGCTCAGGGACCGCACAATCTCTTGGAGGGGGTGAGAGGTGTTGTCCATGATGGATTTAAGCTTAATCAACGTCCTCCTCTCACCCACAACGTCAATGGAGTCCAGGGGACAGCCCAGGACAGAGCTCGCTCTTCTGACCATCTTATTCAGTCTCCCCCTGTCCCGGTCAGTACTGCCCCCACCCCAGCAGACCACAGCGTAGAGGATGGCTGAGGCCACCACAGAGTCATAGAAGGTCCGGAGGAGAGCCCTGCACACACCGAAGGACCTCAGTCTCCTCAGCAGGTGGAGCCGACTCTGGCCCTTATTATACAGGGCATGGGTGTGATCAGTCCAGTCCAGTTTGTTGTTAAGGCGAACACCCAGGAATTTGTAGTTCTCCACTACCTCAATGTCCGATCCCTGGATGTTCACCGGAGTGAAGATGGATGCTGTCCTCCCGAAGCTCACAATCAACTCTTTCATCTTGCTGGTGTTCAGCTCAAGCTGGTTGACCTCACACCAGCTGACAAAGTCCTTGATGACCGTCCTATATTCCAGATCGTTCCCCTCCGAGACATATCCAACAATGGCCGTGTCGTCTGAGAACCTCCGGATGTGGCAGTGAGCGGTGTCGTGGGTAAAGTCTGAAGTGAACAGGGTGAAAAGGAAAGGAGAGGGCACCGTACCCTGGGGGACACCTGTGCTGCAGCGCACCACGTTGGACTCACAGCTATGTAACCTCATACTGCGGCCGGTTGGTGAGGAAGTCTGTTGTCCATGCAGCCAGGCGGTGGTCCACACCCGCCTTCTCCATCTTCACCCTAAGCAGTGACAGCTGGATGGTGTTAAAAGCGCTGGAGAAATCGAAGAACATGATCGTCCCAGTGCTCCTGTTGTCCTCCAGGTGAAGCAGTGTTCTGTGCAATAAATAAATCACTGCATTGTACACCCCAACACCAGGCCGGTAACCAGACTGCAGGGGGTCCAGCTGCGCTCCCACTAGTGAACGCAGGTGACCCAGGATGATCCTTTCTATAGTCTTCACCAGGTGGGAAGTCAAGGCAATAGGCCTGAAGTGGTTAGGCTCCTTGGGGCCACTTGTGCCACTGCAGTTTCAAAAATACACCAAACCAATCAAGACAGACGATCCAAGAGGCGCATTCAACGACACCAGCAGGCAGCTGGTAACCCCCTGGTATCCGGGTTCCCCTGCTCCATCTGTGAGCGGTTATGCAGATCAAGGATCGGACTCTACGCCCACGAGAAGTGGCACCAGCGACATAGTGCCGTATAATTCACACAAAGAAGAGACAGAACGAGATCAAGACGGACATTACTGAAGAACGGAAGCTTTTATACACAAACCGTCATTATGGGGGACAAAAGAAATGCATATGATGCTGCTTCTGAGTTAAAGGCAGTCGATTTGGGCCATTGTTGATGACATCGTGTCGTGTCACCCTTTTCTTTATTTCCCAGTCACGTCTACTCTGGAGCTATACGTGTAGCTCGCTAGTTTAATGTAACTTAGCGCTTCGTGCATGAATAAAATTAGCATGAACAGAGTCATCATGGAAAATGCTAGAAGAAATGCATAAAAGCGACAACGAAAGCGACTGAGAAAGTGTGTGGCGAAGGATATCTAACGCTATTCCAATTGGACACAGAGAAGGAAGACTTCGATGGTGCATAGGAGGAAGATGAAGACGGCTCTGTTACTGGCTCTTGTTTTAACCAGCCCTGTTAATGTTGTGCTACCGTGTTGCTGTTGTGTTACCGCCGCGTCTCAGTGACTTTTACCAGTATGTTTTTTTAATCCAGCCCTATTAGTGCTGTGTTACTTCCATGTTGCTGCGGTATTACTGCCGCGTGACAGGCAGTGTTTGGAAATAAATGTTAAGGTATGTTATTAAAACTTTAAAAAGGCTTTCTGTATACCGTCTTTCTTTGTAAAAAACTCGCATGCACACTTCCGTGTTGCTGCGGCATTACTGCCGCGTCACAGGCAACGTTTAGAAAGACAAAAGCCTTTTTAAAGTATGTTATTAAGACTTTAAAAAGGCTTTTGGTGTATCGTCTTCCTTTGTAAATAACTCACATGCACATGCTGCTTATAGAACGGTGCGGCTTATTAATGAAAAAAACCAAAATGTTCCGCAATATTTTGCTGGTGCGGCTTATAATCAGGTGCGGCTTATAGTCCGGAAATTACGGTAGCTATGTTACAAGAAAAGACGTTGTGAAAGTGTGACATAAATAAAGTCCTATTCCTATATATACAGAGCAGTGCGAAACTTTGGGCAGCCTTGTTAATTTTCATTATTTTACTGTATAAATCATTGATTGCTTAGATGAAATAGAAGTTAAATATATCATACAGGGGACAAACACTGATATTTGAGAATTGAAATGAAGTTTAAGAGCGAGCAAGAGAGCGAGCAAGAGAGCGAGAGACAGAGATACTGTATTTTCCGGACTGTAAGGAGCACCGGACTATAAAGCGTACCTTCAATAAATGGCCCATTTTAAAACTTTGTCCACATATAAGGCGCACTGGACTATAAGGCGCACCATTAATGCATTAATTTTCTGAGACAGTCCTGTATAGGGGCCGACCATTCGCACCGACATTCCATGAACCATTACCATTGTGAATGAACTTGTATATATGTAACTATATCCTTTACTATATACTTTGCAGATAGGTTGATATTGCAAATGAGAATCTGTTGTCAATTGCACTACCAGAAAAGTTAAAGATTAAAATAACAAACTAACACTTTTATGAAAGTTGAATGGATTTTTTGTTAGATGTATTAAGTTTGTTTTATTGCTGTTATTGTTGTATGAATAAGAAGGGTGATATTGGTGTTTGTGACAGGCAAACAGGCCAAGGTTGCATCATGTCAGATTTTTAATCCAAATCAAATCATTCTCCATTCTATCTTTTTTATTTCAACTTCAGACGCAACAAATTACTTTGTAATCACAAAATAATGATCCATAGTCTTTTTGATTGATGATTCATAGTCTTCAGCGGGCCACTTATGATTGATTTCATGACACAATGCTTCAGGCCAGTTTAAATTTAGACGCGGGCCGCATTTGGCCTGCGGGCCGGAATTTGGTCCATATATAAGGTGCAACTGACTATAAGGCGCACTGTCGGCTTTTGAGAAAATTTGAAGTTTTTAGGTGCGCCTTATAGTCCGGAAAATACGGTACTTTATTGATCCCCGAGGCCTAAATGTAAATGATGATAATGTCGTAAATCTGTCATTTGATGCCTTTAAGAGATTTTACCATCTTTCCTTGGCTTCCTCATGCACATTAAAACATTTTTATTATCTGAGGTGTCTAAACTTTCAAACTCTGGTGTATTGTGATTTATGGCTTTTTGTGATCATATTTATGATTTTAATGGAAAAAATGGTGGTGCTTGTAAAAATATTCTCACAATCCACACCTTACCATTCCATTCAGGTGAATAGGAGCGAGTCTCGCTCACTCAAGTCCTATTTCTGCAGCAATTCCTTGACGACCATTATCTTTATTGTGGACCCTCACACGTAATCACAAACAATTCTGTTGTAGCATGAAATTATTTGTAATAATAGCACAGTTGCACTTCATTAACACATTCCTTTAATACAGTGGTTCTTAACCTGAGTTCGATCGAACCCCAGGGGTTCGGTGAGTCGGCTTCAGGGGTTCGGCAGAGCTGGTATGTCATTGCCCCGCCCCCACCCCGCTGTCCGCGGATGGCCAAACACATATGAAGCTGATGGGGTTCGGTACCTCCAAAAAGGTTAAGAACCACTGCTTTAATATAACCTTTAATAAGAGAATGGTTACACTCACCTTGTTATGATCACACTGAATGTGACACAGGCAGCAGGTATGAGGAAACACTTTTGGACTTGTGCCAGAGAAATCACGTATAAAGATGGGGTCAGGGGTCGTCTTATGGATGCTGTGCCCACTCGTGCCAGGAGAAGACGAACGAGATTGCCTTGAGTTCAACTCGCTCCTCAATTCAAATGATAGCTTTTGCTTGGATGTGTTGCGCCTGTAGTCTTTGTCAATGATACGAGATTTAGATGGTGGACTTTCACTACGAGGTGAAAGACTGCTCTTGTGATGGTCACCACTTGTCCTACGATAGTCCCGGTCTCCATGCTTGCCTGATTCCATGTGTACCAAACGTATTTGCCGTTTTTCTGCTTTTTCTACTTTTGATGAAGATGCAGATGATAACATCTGGACCACTTCTTCACTTGAAAGTTTCTCTCTTTTGAACATCTGGTTGTTTGTATTGTCCTTAACCCGACTGGCATGCCCGTAGTCAATGACTTTTCCTGCTGTCTTTGTCACTGTCAAAAGACTCGGCACGTCAGATGAAACGGAATCTATCTGTTGGGCAGTGTTTGACGGAGAAAGGATCTTGCCTTGCATGTTGCGTGACACTGTTTTTTGGTTGTCTGACTTGTTGATTTGTATATCACGAAGTATAAAAGGTAAAGTATCAGGGGTCAGCTGATCATCTGGGTAGTGACTCAGCACTTCAAGGTCATCATTTGACAGTCCAAAGCTTGCCAAGATGCTTCCTGCACTTTCAGGTGTATACAAACCCTGACCATCTCCAGCACCACTATTGGGTGGTTTGCCTTGGGATGAAGATGAGCCACTTGAAACCCAGCTTGCTGGTCCAGTTCGGCTGCTCTGAGCCTGCTGGTGAGGCCCTTGGAGTTTCTGAGAGTTATAAGTGTCATCAGATGCAGAGTTGACAAACAATTTAGATGGCGGTTGGAAGTTTGACCAGTCTGGCCTACGACGACTACTAGTTTGATTATCAGAAGTCAGCGTTGAACAGTAGCCACCGTGTTGACTGGTTACAGACACAGTACCTTGGTTCTGACGTTGATTTGGCCGACTTGTGTGATCAGTGATGCGACGGTCCGTGTCCCTGGCACCACGAATAGCCAGCGCTGATTCCAGCTCATCAGGAAGTTGAGTGGGGCGAGAGAATGGGAAGTCAGGGGAATTACGTTGATTTGGATGTTGCTGATGATGATTGGGCCTTGGCATGTTGAAGAAAGACTGTGGGCCTTGTGACTGGGGCTTGTGATGATACATTCCAGCAGGCAAATTTTGCAGTTGAAGTGAGTTTTGTTTTTTTAGAAATAGAGTTTACTGAGAAAATTGAGGTTGATGAGACAAGGGGATAACTCAGCAGTCAGCCTGTTGTGGCTGCAACAGCTATAGTCCAACCATTATCATCACAAGGAAGAAGAGCTACCCAATGAACATCAGTCTGATCCAAGTATTATCATTGGAGTGGCATCCGCAGCAGGTCCAATGTGAAAAGGGTCCCTCTGGTAACTTTGGTGCCGGAGAAGGTTGGAATGGACTCCAAATGAAGGGTGCAAGATGCAAATTATTCTGTATGCACAGGGTGACTGTGAGGTGAAAAGCAGAAAAACTGTTTTACCACTTCAAATTTCATCCACAATGTTCCTTTGAAATGAACTGTATGATAGAGAGCTGTGTTGTCACAATCTTTTGACTGCACCGATACTACACATTATTATTACTGTGGGCGCTCATGGAGAAGTTATTATGCATGTTACGTCCTGTAAGACAATGCGATATTACATATATTAGGACTGGGCGCTCGTGGAGAAATTATTATGCATGTTACTGCCTGAAAAACAAGGCAGTAAGTAGATTTTTGGAATTTGAATTCATCTCATGAAAAATCGACTTTTTTTTGCATTTAAAATCATTTGAGTCTCCAGGAGTGTAGACAAATGTAATGTATCCCTCCAGGTGCTGCAGAGATACTTTTATTATCGTTTGGGGGGCTTTTTGTTACTCCGTCCGGATTTCCCCGTTTTCTATTTCGTATTTTTATCTATTACATCACATTAGTTGGAGCGGAACAAACCAAACAAGGTAATGGGTGTTGCCAAACGGAAATCCGAGTAATAAACAAGGCGGATTATTACGAATCAGCCATGTGTATTACTCGGGAGAGACTTTTGTACTCCAAACAACTCAATGATGTCAAAGTGGAGAGATCAAAATGTTCCATTGTTGGATGCATTAACCCACACAAATCATTGCACCATCCTCAGTAGTGCTATTCCCACCACAGACACCTTCAAGTTCCTGGGATCCCCAATCTCCCGGGACCTGAAATGGACCGGCTACATAGACTCTGTCCGGAAGAAGCCCCGGCAGAGGCTGTACTTTCTGAGACAGCTCAGGAGGTTCAACCTGCCACAGGAGCTGCTGAAAACCTTCTACACCAGAGGTGTCAAACTTATTTTTGTCGCGGGCCGCATCATAGTCATAGTTTCCTTCGGATGGCCATTGAAATTGCCAACCCAAATAAATGTGCGAATGATTATATATAGTGTAGGCTACACAACAAACTAGTGAATGACTAGATGAATAACTAGTTTTCAAAACAGAGACTAAGAAAAACTGTTAACATGTTTTAAAAATATGAATGTAATAAAAATTGCTAGCAATATAATTATTTTTTGAAAGTGAAAACAATTAGTAATTTTAATATTGACATGAATTTGATGCATAATTTGTCTTCGCAGGCCACATAAAATGATATGGCGGGTCGTATCTGGCCCCCAGGCCTTGAGTTTGACACGTGTTCTACACACATCCAGTCCATCCTCTGCACCTCCATTCTTGTCTGGTTTGGATCGGCCACCAAACAAGACAAGCACAGACTGCAGCGGACAATTAGGTCTGCGGAAAAGATAATCGGGACCAACCTCTCATCTATCCAAGACTTGTACCTGTCCAGGACCAGGAAATGTGCAAGTGACATCGCCGCAGACCCTTCTCACCCAGGACACATTCTGTTCAAACTCCTACCCTCCGGACGGCGTTACAGGGCACTGTACGCCAAAACCAGCAGACACAGCTTCTTCCCCCAGGCTGTTGCTCTGATGAACTCACACCACTCATAGAGACTCAAGACATCACTGTGCAATAACATCCTGCTCTCGCCACTTAAATGTTGTTAGTTACCTGAAAGTTGTCAGTCACTTAATCGTGGTACAGAGGCTGAGATCAACCGGAGTCAAATTCCTTGGTTGGCATGCGCAAACTTGGTCAATAAAGCTGATTCTGATTCTGATCCCCCAACATCAGAACCTCAAAGAAGTGACTGGTCAAATTTCATTTTTTAAGGAGTGTTCTCACGTCTGTGGACAAAGTCCACCGCTTGTTCAAGGAGTGTTTCGGAAATCTTTTGTCAGTTAAATAGAGGATTAGCCGAAATACTTTGTTTTGTTGATGGTTCAGTTCCTTCAATCTATGGAAACGACAGACACAGTAAAGCCTTAAGCTTGAGATGACACAAATTATAAACTGTATATCACTTTGTCTATGCACTCGTTTTCGTAGCATTAGCGTCAGTCTTTCTGCTGATTTTGGAGCTGTGCGTGCTATGTTTTCACTTCTTGTAGGTATATTTTGAGTAGTTGTATCATTTATGTCATAAGATGACGCCGCAGATGGCCGCCTCGGTGACTCGCTCTCTGATTCTGATTCTGAGATGAATTGCATCGAAGGTGCTGTTTTATTCTTGGGGAACACAATAATGTGTTAAATGCCTTCGTTCGCTTCTTGCTAACGCTAACATTAGCTTACTTTGTAGCTTGACTGCAGTGCTTGTTTACAAGAAGTCCATAGCATTAGTGTCAGTCTTTCTGCTGATTTTTGAGCTGTGCGCTCTATGTTTTCACTTCTTGTGGGAGTATTTTGAGTAGTTGCATCAGATAAATTGCATCAAAGGTGCTGTATTAGTCTTGAAGAACACAATCATGTGTTAAATGCATTCGTTAGCTTCTCAATAGCGCTAGCATTAGCTTACTTCGTAGCCTGACAGCAGTGCTTGTTTACAAGACGTTCATAAATATTGTGAGGGAATTTCTTTTATTAAGTGTTATTTGTGGTTGTATGGACAAGTCTTTTGCCATTGATGTCTTTTAATCAATCAATCAAAAATTAGTGGTGCAAGTAAAGGCTACCTCGGCCCAAAAAACTAGAAATATGTCAACCGGAAAGGGAGGCGCACATCTTGCTGCCTGGGGGATGTGGCGTGTGAAGTATCTCATTTGCATTTAAAGAGATCGCACCAAAACGGTTTGCTCTGAGTCGCTCCTCGTCGCACCAAATAAGTAGAAAAGAGAGACCTGTGAATTTAATGAGGAATTCAGACAAAAGCATCGCTTTTCCACCTTATATAGACCACAACTAAATGAGTAAAATGTAAAACAGTAGAATTTATTACCATGATACTTGGGCTTTAAGAGTCTCCTTTGAAAAGACCACCTCACTGTTGTGCCTGTGCCGCTTTGACATTTTGTGGACAAAGACCCAAGCAAACACTCATTGAACTTCATGCCAATATATTTGCATTGCGACAAACCACCGGTGTAGACTCGCCAGGTGGCACAGGGACGTAGGGATGCATGATTATTACCGTTCCGATAGCTATTGGCCTGGTATTAAAAATTACGTGAAATATGTCCGTTCTACCGTTCCAATCCTGCAAAATAGGACAATATTTAGGTCAATATTGAAAGCTACATCAAATACACTAACGCAGCTCTATTCAATTCACAGCCGGCTGCCCTACACATAAGAAAAAAGTACTGCCGTCCAGGATTTGGGACAGCACTGGGCTACAGGGGCGCGTCAGCCAGTCAGAACGGCAAGAGCAGAGCAGAGCCGTGACACCTTCATATTTTAAAATGTTTGAAAAAGTGTTTAAAATACAATAACGTATTTAAAAGTACAATAGAGTGTGGACAAATAAAATTATAAAAGTCAGCCAGCCAGCACGCAAGAGCAGAAAGTTTACACTTCAGGAAAGCTCCGTAAAAGTCTCACATGGATATGACTCTTATTTATTTTCTTATTTGTCTAAACAAATAAGATTGTTTCTGAAAGTCAGTTTGACTTTAAATTTTTTACAAAAGTGTTTAAAAATACAAAAAAGTGTTCAAAAAACAAGTGTATAAAACTACAATAAAGGTTCATAAAAGTCTTGTGCAGATATTGTAACAATATATTTAATCTTATTTATTTTCTTATTAATTTAAATAAAGAAGAATGTTTATGAGAATCAGTTTGACTTTAGAAATGTTTACATAAATGTTTAAACATACAAGAAGCATTTAAAAGTACAGTGTTTAAAAAGACAAAGGTTCATTTGTCTTTTTAAACCTTTGTTTAAAAAGACAAAGGTTCATTTGTAACGATATATTTTCTCGACATCACGGATTTACACCTATCGCGGGTGGTCTTAGAACCAATTATCCGCAATAAACGAGGGATTATTGTACAGTCAAACCTCGGTTTTCGAACAACCCGGTTCTCGAACAAATTGGAATTCGAACGAAAATTTTGTCGAACAAAATTCGGAGGTCGAACCTCGCGACATGAGCCGAAAGGACCCGAGAAAACCCGACCGCGCGGCCCAGATGCCGACTGACTCCGTTAGTTATTGTATTTTTGTTACTTTGAGGATTGTATTAACCCCTCATCATGCCTCCAAAGAAAGCAAGTGGGAGCAGTAAAGCCATCGTAAAACAGAAAGACGCTCTTACAGCAATGCGACAGGGAGCTCCGGGCGCGCTGCGGTTGCGCGATCGCACCAAATTAAGCTCCCTGCGCGCTGATGTCCATTTAAATTTTGGAAAATGCATCAGGACTTTCAAGATATTTTTTAAATTTCAGCGACGGCTCTGTCACAATAATGCGACCAGCGCGGTGCAGTTGCGCGGTCGGCGCCGCGCTACGGTTGCACGTTCGACGGTGCGCTGCAGTTGCGCAATTGAACAAAAATGCGCAAATGAAAAAATGCTTAAAAAAGGCGTTGTTTTTTTTTGTCTTGGAACGGATTAATTTTTTTTCCATTATCAGTAATGGGGAAAAATAGATTTGGAGTTCGACCGATTCATTTCTCGAATTGCCTTCTGGAACTGATTGTTGTCGAAAACCGAGGTTTGACTGTATTTTGTGTTCGAATGGGGAAACATGTTGGCTGCAGCTTTGTCTCGTGACCGCAAAGGTACGTTGCTTTCGGTTGAGACAGTAATATCAATCACTACTTTTATGCTACAAAACTCATCTTGCTGTAGGTTGTCAAAGCCTGTGAAGCTAGTGCTTAGCTTGCCACTTCTGGATCTGGGAGAGGTACTCTTTGATGCCAGCTGTTTTAAGTATAGTAGATGACAAAGAAGCAAGGTCCTGGTCTCTCCTGGGTTTGGGAGGAGGAAAAAGTCCAAAGTAGTGTCTATACTTTTGAAACAAGCAAGTGAAAACCTTAATCTATGACCGCCAACAGGTGAGTTTTCTTAAAAAAAAAAAAAAAAAGAAGCCCAAACAGCTGACACGCAGACCTGGGAACCATGGGTGCACAGGACAATCACAATGGCCCAAGAATGTGAGCACAACAGCAATTGGGCATGCACATGTGGAGTGCTTGAACTACAGCTCAGCGATGCACATATACATAAACGGTGGCCTGTAAATGCATTCGTGTAAAATGAACCACCCTAGTGGAGAGACTTTGTTTTTTTACAAGACAGGTGACAAAAGAAAACAGGAAAAAGAATATACAATCTGCCCAAAATTTTTTCCAAAGTCAAAATGTAGCTGCAGTACAAATCTACAACGCCACCTTGTTCACTATCACAGTGAACACGAAGGGTAACCAAAAAAGCCGACAATACTGCAGATGTTTCCCTTTGGGTTCGCCGAGGGCAATGCGTAACACCTAGTCCAATGCCGAATTTACAAGTTGCTCGTGACTTCAATATCAGAATGCAGTGCACTGTCCTGTTGTACATAAAGCGTGCTGTATTTTCCGCACCATAAGGCGCACTTAAAAGCCTTCAATTTTCTCAAAAAAAAAGAAGGTGCACCTTTTAAAAAGGTGCGCCTTTTGTGTGGACCAAATTCCAAAATCTGTAAAGTTGTTTTGTGTGGCTTCCGTATTATATAGGCCTAATATGAGGACCTGATGAACCAATCAGAGGACATTAACTTTTACGTAGATCGGGGCACAAAAACAATCAGAGGACTGTAAGTAACACGTACGAGAATACGTACCTCCACCGCCATTGATAAATAAATACTATCATTTGTGCATCTGTAATGTTGTTTAGCGTGGCTTCCGCCACACAGAGACGTAACATACTGGCCGAAGGACCCCCATTGGGGGGGGCCTGTGTCCCCCCCACTTGCCGCTGGGGGCTAGGGGCCACAGCCCCCCCCAATGGGGGCCGCAGTGGGCCAGGGGCCACTTGCCTTCTGGGGGCTGCAGGGGCCACAGGCCCCTATTGGGGGCCGCAGGGGGCCCGGGGCAACGCCCCGAAGGAGGCTCAGGGGGGGAAAGCTCCCTGGAAACTCCTGGCTTTTGGCAGTATAGCAACCCCAAAACCATTCATTTCATCACTCAATTTCAACAGTTTTGTTAAAAAAACATTCCTGCTTGATGGGCTACCAAGGTGAATATAATACAGTCAAGCCTCGGTTTTCGACCACAATTTTTGATTGGTTATGACATAAGACTATACAAGGTGGTTACATGTAAAGAAAGACAAGTCAAAGATTTGAATCAGAGTTAAAAAACAACAAATAAAAATGACATTGCAAGGGGGCACTTTTTATTAAAAGAACACCAACTAAATTACTAAGTAGGGGGCATTCGTGATTGGGATTAAATTAAGGATAAAATTAGGTCAATGATTAGAAATCAATGGTGCTCTATACAAAAAGGCTAAAATGTTAATGAGGAAATATTTGGAGTACTGTGTTGGTCCACATATGTCATGGTCCTAGTTTATTTGGTTTTGATTGTGGGTTGGGTTTATTTTGTTTATTGTTAGGTTTTCCTTGTTCTTGGGTTAGTGAGGGTTCAGGTGTTTCTTGTTACTCTCTTATCCCCTAAATTGTAAATGTCTTCTTTATGCAGACAGGTTAACAGGATAGGAATTTAGTGAGGAGATCATTGATCAATTGATGAGGGTTAATAATTGTCCAAATTCTAGTCACATGTTTTGAGGGACAACAATGACAACATTATGATTAATTTGCAGGCCATTATTTAGTATGTGATGACAGTGTCTAGTAGAGATGCACCGATCCGGCTTTTTCAGTTTCGATACCGATGCCGTGGATTTGCGTATCGGTCGATACCCGATACCAATATTATGGCTGACTTAACAAGCTACATACCTCTACATGTGGAAAAATAAAATATAGCATCGGGACAAGAGAATAAACAAGTGACTTGGTCAAATACAATAATCAAGCGATGTAAACATGTGTTCGCACACTTTCTCATACATTTCTGATAGTACGGTCTCAGAAAAATACTTGCGCGATGGCAACTTGTACCGTGGCTCCAGGTGCTCAAGTAAACGTCGGAAGCCCTCGTTTTCAACAGCACTCATCGGTTGTCCATCCAAAACCATGAATTCCAGCACTTTGTCAGTAATTCTCATAGCTTTTGCGCTATTGCCTGGGAATTTCTCCCGTCTTTGCAGGGCATCTGCTAACGTTAACTGCCGTGTAGGTCCACCTCCCGCTCCCTTAGATCTGCTCAACTGCTGGAACTCCTGGTGCTCCGTTGCGTGGTGTTTCTGGAGATGCTTAATTAAATTGGTAGTACTATAACTGGCAGTACTACCACCACCCCTGGCAACATTAGCTTTGCAGACATTACAAACTGCCGTCGAGCTAGTTGGCGTGTTCAGTTTAAAGTACCTCCACACAGCTGACTCTTTCGTTCGCTCCATGTTTGCGTTTGTTTAGAAAACTCTCGTGGCATGCGGCACACGTGCTGCTAACGTATGACGTAGCCCGCGTCCCAATAGATTAAGGAAAGGATCGGCTCACAGATCGGCTGCATTTTCCGATACCCAATCCATCTATTTTGTTGATATCGGGGCCGATATCCGATCCAGATATCGGATCGGTGCATCTCTAGTGTCTAGATAAGTAGACTCTTTTATAACAATTGTGAGAGTGAAAGAGGAGCTGTGATTTGTAATCTGGCATTTGGGTGCCACTTTTAAGAGTCAACATGCAATGTCTGTGCAGGACCATAGATTGTTTTTGTTTGTTTTAAAGATATATTTAACAGTTTATCTCGGTGCAGTAAGGATATAGCTATTTTGAAAGATTTAAAATTAAAAGCAAAATTACATTTTAATTCTGACATATGCCAGCTAACATGAGGATGGAAAATAAATACCATATTTATTCTAATTATCGCCCATATTCTAATAATCGCCCAATGTGTGTTAGCGATGACATAAATAAAAAACATTGATACCTCTAATTATCGCCCATGCTGCTAAAAATTCCCCCCAAAACTTACGTTTTCCTCCGCGACCGGATGCAGATGTCATTGCGCAAGTTTAAATATGACTGATTTGACAGCACATCGAATGTCCCTTTTAAATTGTTTTTCTCCATAAACTATGATACAATTATACTCGTCACTCCGCTACAATATCCTCACACAATTAGATTATCGGGGCGTGCGCTCGAACAAGACGATCGGGATTACATGACGTGCGCAACGTGATGTGCGACGGTAACATGTCGCATCGATGGAGGGTCAATTGACGTACCCCGCTGTTAGAGGTAGATCAAAACAGCCGCTGTTCTAGTAAATATACAACATATATTTACTGGAATATGTACATATTAGCGCCCATTTCAGTGCCCCTTGGCGATCGGACAAAAAGTGTTCTCTATTGATCACCCACCCCCCCTGTTGGACATAAACCTTCTCCAATTATCGCCCTGGGCGATAATTCGAATAAATACGGTACATAAATAAATACTGGCTCAAATGTGGCATGTGTTGTAAATTGGGCAATGAGACATTCACTTTCAAGCACTATCCTTGAGCGCTGCTGACAACACTAACTTATGAGATGGTAAATCAAGGAGGAGTGTCATATTTGTAACACAGGCGCTGTATGACCTGTAGATTGAACAATAACATTTGCCGCATATACAACCATGTTCGTAGAATGTTGAATTACATTACAGTTTATTACAAAGGATTTTTAACTTAATTTGATGATAAACACTGGAAGTAAAAAAAAAAAAAAAAAAAAAAAAAAAACAGCAATGTAGAAGGGGGTGTGAGTGACGTGTGAAGTGAGAGATGGGAAGAGGAAAATACATTATTTACGTGAGACCAGTTTATGATCAAAGGAAAAAGGAATCAAAGATTGGAATCAGGATGAAGGAAAAATGCGGGTTGAATATTTGAATTTGAATGTTGGAAACTATTATTAAAAAGTTGTGTAACAACTTTGAAGAAAGAGGATTTTAGCCACGTTAATGGGTAGGGTGGATGGATAACTCAAAAAAAAGAAAAAACATTTGATAAGGGCGGCTTGATAGTAAGATGATGAGTGTGCACAACTGATAGGATACAAAATGTTAATAGGAGGTGTTGGGGTGTAATGAACAAATGCTACACCGGAAGACTGATAACACGAAGACAATTTTGTAAAATTTGTGTCCCATGTGTTCTGCCCTAGCGCGTGGCACGATTCCTGAACTGAGTCTTCTTACTCCACTGGCTGTCTCAAAATCAACAGAGGACTGTCCCTGATCATGAGGTACCTTTGACCTTTGGGAGAACAACAGGAACTATTATAATGCATGCTTGAAGGGTGCAAGCACAGCTCTTCACAGGACAAGAGCCATACAGTTGGTGGAATACACACAGTTGCAAGTCCTAAAAAAAAAAAAAAAAAAAATGGGACTGAAAAAACAAAGACAAGATGGACGCATTTGAGAGTGGTGGACGGTCCAGCCCTGAATCATCATCATGAGACTCTAAGAGGAGAGGCTGCAAAAGACCAGCACGAGTCACATGAAGTCAAACTGGACACCTTGCTATAGACTGCTCAAGCATTACAAAGTAGTTTGAGACAAAAGGGATGGAAGCGTGTTTGGGTGCATGGGGCCGACATAACGAACATTTGGATTCGGGCAACAGGAATTGCTAAACTTAATTAACCTTTATCAAAACGACAGAATTTAATTACACATCAATTGCGACTGATTTATAGGATGCATATTTGAGCTTGAAGGGGTGAGGGGCCATAAGAAATTTGGAATTCTGGATTGTCAGCAAAATAGTAATACAGGGCACTACTTAATTAAAAAAGAATACAGCGGGGCTTTAAATAACAAATACATTGACATTACCCTTGCGACAATTGATTTAAATGGCAATTTATGATAGACACTTGGGGTTAGGATTAACAATCCATCCATTATTGATGCGGCTTGTCCTTACGAGGGTCACGGAGGATTAAAAAGGATAACTAAAATGTGTAATTCCTGTAGAAATTGCGTGTGAAGGCAAAGAGGCTGAATAAAAACTTGGGGAATGCTACAAATTTATGTTTAAATTTGGAACGTGGTGAATTGGTCAAAAAATTTATGAAAACATAGAAAGAAGTTTTGTAAAATTGGGCATGAATTGAAAGTAGAACATTTTAAATTTTCTGTAAGTGGGAAGTTTTGGAATAGGTAGGCATAAGATGAACAATTGAAAGTTGAAATGGGTTGAGTCAGTGAAAAAAGCAACTACAAGAAATTAGAAGGGAAAAATGAAATCTTGCAAAATTGTACCGCAATGTTAAAAGTGAAAATGTGAAATTTAAATCTAGTAAGTGAAAGAATGTGAATTGGAGGAATTATGTAGAAGAAAATGAGAAATATTGAATGTGCCATGAAGAATGAATGGTGACGTTTTGGCTTAAAATTTGTGAATTTCTCAAAAACCGTAAATATTTGGAATATGTGGCATGACTATTTGGAATGTGTTAAAAATGGAATGAAGTGAATCAGGTAAATTATGTGGAAGTAGTTAAGATTAAAAAAAGAGGCAGAAGAATGCAGAAGAAGTTGAATAATAATAAAGTCAAGGCAAGTCAAGATTATTTATATAGCCCTAAATCACAAGCAAGTCTCAAATGGCTTCACATGTACAAAAATTGACAATTTAAAGTACAGGAATTACATGTGGGAAGGCCACAATGAAGATCATGACAGCAAAAATATTTCTAACTGGTTTTGATAGATACAAAGGGGGAATGTGGAAGAAGGTTTTCAAAATTTGTGATATAGCATGACTCCATTATCAAGCATAAGCATTTCTTTCTAAGAGTAATTGGCATCAACAAAAATGAGAAGGGTAATCTACAAGGTGATAGTGTAAGTGGCAGGAGGAAGTTGTGTATATTGCTTTTTAAACATTATTTTTAGTATAATTTTTTAAGAGGAGGGTCGGTAATGCTTGTGAGGAGATGAATGAAGGAAACGAAAAGTAAAAGTAAAAGGGAGTGTTCTATAAATTTTTGGTTCTTTGCCAGAGGTTATTTGGAGGGATGAATTTAAACTAAACGGGTAAATCAATGTGAAACTGAAAGCAAAATGGAACTGTTTTAGTGGAAGAAATATGGGAAGGTGGAAATATTGAAGTTACAGCTCAACACAAATTGTCAAATAGTCAAAAAGTGTGAGATGTGAGCAAACTAAATGGGGAGTTAAATTATGTTCCAGCATTATGCATATTGGCAGACGATGAGAGGACAGTAGATCAGACAATTAGATATTAATTTTGGATTTAAAATAAAAAAGGGAACTTCTAATTGAAGAGAAAATTTTGAGTAGGAAAGGTTCCTTTAATAATTTAATATTTTATGTTTTTTGTGTGTTGTTGGATGATAGCTCGTCTTTAATGGTGTATGAATGTCAAGTCTGTGCTTGTGGTGTGGTGTTTGTGTAATGTGAATGGTTAAAGTGATTCAAAGTTGGGGTGATGTGATCACAGCAGAGGATAAAATTCTTCTCACCTGAAAAATATATAGGTACTACAGATTTGAAAAAGCAAGAATCATCAGGGCTAATTTTACACAAAATCTGGGTTTAGGATTACTCTGGGGCACCATTGACAACAAAGGAGTTCAATGGAGAAGGCCCATTTCAAGATTGTGACCAGACGTGACTATACCAGCATTGACCATCAAGACTCTGAGCCAAGACAACAACTCTGGACTTAACTGACTGTGACGAAATGCATGTGACGGAATTTGTGACGACTTGCTTTGTTTTGATGTTTTACCTGAATTGCAGCCTCTAACCTCAAGCCAGGGAGCAGATTGTGCTTTATTTGTTAAACTTGCGTTTACTTTGCAGGTTGTCAACTGCAGTCTTGGAGAATTTTGTGTCATGTCTGTGAACATGCATTAACAACTAACCCCTTACTTTTCATAATGAGTTTGTAAATGTGATCGTTTTCATGACAGGCTCGGCAGGCTCCAGTTTTCAATTTCATAAGTTTGACATGCGCCCGTGTGTGGATTATTTTTTATCATTATGAATTTTATTTTTTGGTATTATGGATGTTTATTGTACGGACAGCTGCATGCACAGCTACAGGTGGGTGGTGGCTTTTGTTCATACAGCCATGTGAGATGCTGCCAGTCGAGTTTCAGGGACTGAGAATTGGTGATTCCAGGCCAGGATGGCATCTGGAGGTACACCGAAGTCCAGCTGGCGATGGGCACCGTAATTTCCGGACTATAAGTCGCGTTTTTTTTCATAGTGGGGGGGCGACTTATACTAAGGAGCGACTTATATATTTTTTTTTTTTCACAAATTTTTACTTGATCATTAAGACATCACTTAAAAGTATAGTTGACCACTTCCCATGTTATTTTTAGTATAGTTGATCACCTAACATGCTTTTATATCTTTATCTTGAACATATTCCAAATATAAAAAAATAGAGAAAACATCAAATAAAGCAATTAACACTTTAAAGCACCATATCCAAGTCCACTGTCTGTTTGCTCCTCTTACATTTATTATTATTATTTATTATTATTTGTTTATTTATCATTTATTCAACACTCTTATTTATTCATTGTTTATGCCTTCTTGGTTTTTTTTGTGTTGCTTGTATGCGTATGTGTACTATCTCACCAAGGGATAGTGGGAACGTAATTGCAATCTCTTTGTGTGTCTTGGTATATGAAAAAAAAAATCGACAATAAAGCAGACTTTGTCTTTGATAAAACAACCAAATAAACAAAACAAAAAACTACATCTGAAAAAATATATATTTTCAGACGAAACTGGATGAGGGCGCTTTAAATTTCACCGTTGGCCGTGACTCATCAACTGGGTGGGCTTAAGAAAAATGGCACCAAAAAGAAACTCATATTTTGCAAGTTACAAACTTCAAGTTGTGAAATATGCAGCTGAAAACAGTAATCGAGCAGCAGAAAGAAAGTTTGGAGAACCGTGATGTACCAATGGATTACTATTTCAAGTGACGTCAGTGGCACCGCGCGGCGCGACCAACGTAAGGACGACCGGCATCATTAGCGGTGATCATTTCTAAGTGACACGGAGGACAAAGAGTTTAAAGGAATTAAGGATTTGGAGTGACATAGAAGGTTTGAAAAACTATTATGGCTTTTACGCATGCCCCGTCCTACTCTACTGAGTCGGGGGCCGGCGCTCGGCCGAGTGGCTGTCCGCAGACGGTGCATGGGGCTCGGACATGGCCATTACGCACGCCCGGTCCTCTGCCATGGAGCTCTCGTGTCTGGAAGAACACACCGCCACACGCTTGGAAGTTTGTTTTGTGGAATAAAGAGCCGTTTACCAAACCCACGTCTACCCTTGTACTTTGTTAACGCTACAATATAGTTATATAGTAGATCTGTGGAATAAAGACAAGGCTGACGTCAGGGCGCACGTGCGGCGATGTTGACAAAGGACGAGGAATTTGATCGATGGATTTAATGGATTTAAAGTGCACGGATGGTTTGATAATATTATTGCTTATATTATAGTTATTTGAAATATAGTTTATATATCGTTATATGAGCCTGTGGAACATTTTGAAGTGCAAGCGC
The DNA here is from genome assembly GCF_059516105.1 of Syngnathus floridae. NCBI lineage: Eukaryota > Metazoa > Chordata > Actinopteri > Syngnathiformes > Syngnathidae > Syngnathus > Syngnathus floridae. Next base: position 2,351,918 of record NC_142416.1, on the reverse strand, counting down.
CCTCAGCCGCGCGCAGCCATTGTTGACAAAGAACGATCGATGGATTTAATGAATTGGAGTGACACCGATGGTTTTATAAACATGTTATTTATGTAATGGTTGTCCTAAATCACTCTATATGTTACGTCAGGCCCGTTCTCAGCTCCTCATTTGTGTTTGTCACGTTAGCATACCTGTCCTTTAGCCTGTTGCTATCGTATCAAATGATCAATGGATTTAATGAATTGGAGTGACACCGATGGTTTTATAAACATGTTATTCATGTAATAGTTGTCCTCAATCACTCTATATGTTACATCAGGCCCATTCTCAGCTCTTTGTTTGTGTTTGTTACGTTAGCATACCTATCGTTTAGCCTGTTGTTGCTATCGTATAGCCTGTTGTTGCTCGTTCATGACTGTTTTTGGTGTGGGATTTTGTCGAATAAATTGCCCCCCAAAATGTGACTTATACTCCGGAGCCACTTGTGTTTTTTTTCACTTTTTGGGGGATTTTATGGCTTGTGCGACTTATACTCCGGAGCGACTTATAGTCCGGAAAATACGGTATGTTACAATGGACATTGTTATTTTTGCTTTTTATCCATAGTGACACATTTTTTAGAATGTGTCAAAAGGGGGAGGGGGAAAAAAAAACAAAGGGGGGAATTGTGAGATTTTAAGTGTTTTCAGATTTGATGTTTTTTAAGTCTTCAACATGCTAGACGGAGTAGAAGAAGCAGCTCGGCAGAAATGAAGTGAATGGGAGACAACATCGTGAAGTGGAGCCAAAGCGTGGTAACAAGTGGGGAGAGTTTTAAAATAGCTTATAATAAATTATAGACCTTCACAAGATAAGATCAAATGGGTGGGAGAGTATTAAATGTAAAAAATTGGAGCAATAACATACAGACTAGAAACTAATGGGGAACAAGTGGATAACTTAAAGTGGCATTTGAAGGTTAAAGTTTGAATAACACATTCACGTGATTCATTTGCAGGATGAACAATGGAAGGGATTAATAAATTGAACAAATTTAAGACTGCAGGAGTATTATGTTGAAAATAATTGATAATTTGAACAGTGGCGTGATTGGGACATGAGACAAAGAGAAAAGAATGAACATACAAACAAATAAATTCAACATTTTTTTCCCTATAAGATGGTGGAGTTTGGGTTTGAGTACATAGTCGCTTCGGAGGGGGAAAACCATGATTTAAGATACGTGATTGATCAATCATGAAATGTTAGTAAAACAACGGATTGAAGAAATTACGATGACTATGCTTTGAGAAGGCTATCCCTTATACAAAGGTAAAGTATGATTAGAATTTGATTAAACTGATATGGACATTCCTTAAGAGTTTAAACTGCTTGCAATACTATTACAAATTAGTTAACACTTATGTATGTATTTCGTTATTTGTTTATGTATTTTTCTCTCGCATTTTTTTCTTCCGCTTCTTTTGGTTGCTCCTGTTAGGGGCCGCAACAGCAGAGCAATCGTTTCCAAATCTTTCTGTCCTGTCACACTAACCGTCTGCATGTCCTCCCGCACCACTTTTATAAAATTAAAATGCAACATCTTCATCTCTGCCACACTCTCCATTATTTTGGCCAGTTGAGATTTCCAAGCCTCACTTCTATCATTTTCTCCCATAACTTCATGCTGTGCCTGACACCTCTGTAGCTACTGCAGTTCTGCGCATCGCCGTGGTCTGAAATAAAAAATAGGAACCAGCACTTTTCTTCAGAAATCTTCTCGCTTTTTAAGGAGTCTCCCCTGTCATCTCTCCTTGATAGTTCCATGCTGCCACTGGAATGTCATCTGGGCCAATTGCCTTTCCACTCTCCATCTTGACAAATGTCTAGGTATGAATTTTATCTATGCTTATTTTTCTCACTCATTGGCGGCCCCACAAAGGGACTTGAAGCGGCGCCACAGAGGGACGTGGTGTGACAACAGAGGGACCCTGGTGGTATCAACGGTTTTGGTGACCTCAGTTAAACTGAGGTCAACAGAGGGAGTGAAGGAATGGGGTCGAAATACAAAAAGTCCTGCCTAGCTACAAAAACAGATATGCTCAAACCTCATTGAATAAAGTACATAAGCAGACAAGTTTATTTGCATATTAAATCAATAAAACAAACATTTTAAGCATATAATTATCCCTGCACACCAAACCAATAAAGAAGACATAACTAGACATTTTTATATATGGTAAGACATAGGTTTTTATGACTTCATGATCTGATATGTATTTCTGTGCACTTTGAAATAAATGTTTGTTGATATATTGCCTGAATAGCATAATGACCCTTAAGGAACTATTTAATGCATACTTGATGTTATTCTAAATCACGGACACTGCTCAAGGTGTCTAAGAATGTTCTGTACTGGATTATATCTTATGTTTTGATTAATGCTTGATGTGACGTCGTATTTTGCCTAATACTCGACGCCAGCCTTGGATTACTATTGAATGTTCTGGACAGAAGGAAAATATTTTGACTTAATGAAAATATATGGTTAGAAGCATGGTTAAACTAAGGATGTGACTAACTTTCAAGATGGCGTGCACACGCAGCGGCCACTCTCTGTCCCGTCAGTACGGTGATTTGTTCGTCTAATGAGTGTTCGTCCGACAGTCTTATGTGTTCGTCTCGTCGTGCTTTATCGTGCTACAAGTACAGCAGGCAGGTTCTGCTCGACATCGGCAGAAGTGGGTTTTGCGGCGTTCTGGACTTTGAAGCGTCGACATTAAAGGCGCTTGGACTGCTACGTCCTGAAACGTCGCCGACCTCACCCGCTATTCCTCCCCCGGTTGGGAGCCGTCGGAAACGGTGTGCGAGGAGGCAGAAGAGGGGCAAGCGCAGAGGCGTCCGGGCCAGGCTGGCGGCCAACCCAGCGCGCCCGGCGGTGCCCTCCATTCTTCTGGCGAATGTTCGATCGCTGGACAACAAAATGGATTACGTTCGCCTGCTGAGGTCTACGAACCGGACAGTGCGGAACTGCTGTGTGCTCGTGTTCACCGAGACCTGGTTGAGTGACAACGTTCCGGACTCTGCCGTGCATCTGGAGCGGCTAGCGTGCTATCGGGCGGACCGTGCCATTGTACGAGGGGGAAAGTCGCGAGGAGGTGGAATATGCGTCTACATCCGAGGAGAATGGTGCCGGGACTCTGTGGTGGTATGTAAGCACTGCTCGCCGTTTGTGGATTTTGTGATCATTAAGTGCCGTCCTTTTTATCTGCCGAGGGAATTTACCGCGATTCTGCTAGTCGCGGTATACATCCCGCCTTCCAACATCGAAGGCAACAGGATCGCGGCGCTTGGTGAACTGTACCAGGCTGTCAGTGAACAGCAAACAGCGCACCCTGATGGTTTCACCATCTTCGCTGGAGACTTCAATCATGCCAACCTGAAGTCTGTTTTCCCGAGGCTTCACCAGCATGTTACTTTTCCAACACGTGGAGACAGCTTCCTGGACCTAGTCTACTCGGCGCAAAAGGGAGCTTTCAAAGCCACCCCCCTCCCCCATCTGGGGCTTTCTGACCATCTCACCGTTTTGCTTTTGCCCGCATACAGACAATTGGTAAAGGCATCCAGGCCGGTTCGGAGGCGGGTTCGGGTGTGGCCTGAGAGTGCCTCCGATGCACTTCGTGACTGCTTCGACACCACTGACTGGGACTTGTTTAAGCAGGCAGCCACCTACAACGCTTGGACGGACATAGAGGAGTATACTGACTCTGTTACCTCTTACATCACCAAGTGCATCGATGACTTGCTCGAAATCCGTCGTCACTCGCACGAACTGGAAGTCGTGGCTGACGGGGGCTGTCCTCAGACTGTTGAGGGCCAGGGACAAGGCTTTCAGAGCGGGGGATGAGGCTGGCTTGAGGACAGCGAGGGCTGACCACGTGGTGCAGGGACAACAACCTCCTGCTGAACGTAAACAAGACCAAGGAGATCGTTGTTGACTTCCGGAAGGGTCACACAAAACACCTGCCGCTGATCATCGACGGTGCTGTGGTGGAGAGGGTGAGCTGCACCAAGTTCCTGGGGGTGCACATCAGTGAGGACCTCTCCTGGTCCGCAAACACCGCGTCACTGGCAAAGAAAGCTCAGCGCCGCCTGTACTTCCTGCGGAAGCTCAGGCGTGCATGTGCTCCTCAGGCAGTCCTGTCTACATTCTACCGTGGCACCATTGAGAGCGTCCTCACCAGTTGCATCGCTGTCTGGGGTGGTAACTGCACTGAACAGAACTTGAAGGCCTTGCAGCGCATAGTGAATACGGCTGGTAAGATTATTGGTGCTTCGCTCCCCTCCCTGAAGGACATTTACACCTCCCATCTCGCCCGCAAGGCAACCTCGATTGCCAGAGATGTGAGTCACCCGGCTCACTCTTTGTTTGACCTTCTGCCCTCTGGGAAGAGGTACAGGAGCCTGCGCTCCCACACCACCAGACTCGCCAACAGCTTCGCCAAAAGAAAACAAACGCGCAGATGGATAACAGATGATTTGCTCTGTCTTTTGCCGTGAGGCGCGGATAGCGCGCTTACAGAATTGTGGACCAAATTCAACAGTATTCTTCTTTCTGCACTACATATGCCTTGTTTACACCATTGGTATTTAATCATGCCTATCGACTATTCATCTCTTTTTGCCGCTTAAAGCCTCTTGAAAACCTGTCGCGCAACAGTCTCTTGGAACAATATCTTGAATACACGAACTTAACCTGAGCTAACTGTCCAGCTCATAGCTAGCTATTTGATTTCAGTTCATTTTACTCTTGATCTTAACTCCTGGACCTTATTTAACAAGTTGAATCTTGAATTTTACTATTTGAATGTGGAGTCATAAAACTCCAATGTTTGTTATTTATGAGGTGTGTTAATTAAAGATGAATATAAATTGTTTAGTTTTATACTTTGGATGAATTTCATATCAAAAGATTAATTGAATGATTAGGTTACTTTAATTCATGGAATGAATTGTTCTATAAATTGTAGCATTTATCCATCCATCCATCCATCCATCCATCCATCGTCTTCCGCTTATCAGGAGGGACTCCCAGACTTCTCTTTCCCCAGCCACTTCATCCAGCTCATCCCGGGGGACCCCAAGGCGTTCCCAGGCCAGCTGAGAGACATAGTCTCTCCGGCGCGTCCTGGGTCGTCCCCGGGGTCCCCTACCGGTGGGACATGCCCGGAACACCTCCCCAGGGAGGCGTCCAGGTGGCATCCGGATGAGATGCCGGAGCCACCTCATCTGTCTCCTCTCAACGTGGAGGAGTAGCGATTCTACTCCGAGTCTCTCCCGGATGACCGAGCTTCTCACCCTCTCTCTAAGGGAGAGCACGGACATCCTGCGGAGAAAACTCATTTCGGCCGCTTGTATCCGTAGCATTTAATGCAGATAATTGTTTTTTTTTAAGAATTTTGGCTAATTGCATGTTTTTTAACTCTTTGTATTAACATTAAGAACGCAGGATCATGTCGGCGAGTGTTCTCAACAACTTATTTATTTTTTATGAATGGGTAGATAAGACATCCAGACCTCTCCACTTAAAATCAAGTCTATAGAGCATTGTAGTGGTTAACTCTAACTACTTGATGGCAGAGTTGCTCTTGCGGGCTCATAAAGAGGTGACGTAAACTATAACCCCATGCCACAAAGAGAATGTAGTTGTAGAGTTATAGTGTGACAGGAAATGGTGAAACGGAAGCGATCGGCTTTCACGTAGCTTAAAACTGAGCAAACTATTGCTCTTCGTGATAGCGGTAGAGCAAAACTGTTAGAAAAATGTATATATATAGGTAATCATGCGTTCTCTAATCAATGCTTTACTGCAATATTACTGCAATATATGCTTGCTGTTTGGCTTTGCTGTTTTTTATGTTGTGCTACAGAAAAGAAAGGTTACAGCTGGGTCACGAGAGGGGTGACAGCTGGGTCAGGCAGGACACAGCTGACAACTCAGCAAAAAGAGAACATCTACCAAGATACTTCCCAGAAACAACACGTCTAACCGCTGTCTCACACTCTCAATGGAACGGCAAGCGAACATCACGTTTCCTGTTTTGATCACAGAGACAAAGAGAGAAGCTGATTGCTTAAATTGTTTTGCCGATATTGCCATATAAGTATGTAACACCTTGTGTCTTGTTTTTGCTTACGAGACAAAGCCCACATGCTTCCCCCCTCCCTTAGGGGCTTGTGTCTCACATTGCGGGTAGGACAAATCCAAATAAAAAGAGCAGGAGTGCATACAGATATTTAATGTAGTGAGATTGTTGTAAGCTATCTGTACTGCACTCCGCACGAACATTTGAATTAATATTCTTGTCTCATTTTGATTTCTGTTTGCTGAGTCTTTTCTCTTTACTTTATAGTACACGTCAGTAAAATAAACCTGACAGAAATAGGGGTCTCGGTCCGGGATCTCAACACACCTGACGGAGGTCCAGCAGATTCGTCGACACAGGCGAAAATCCTCGGCCGAGGTAAACAAAGCCCTTTGACGGGACTGTCTCGATCAGTCGGTTGGACACCGGAGGGGTTGACGAGATCATCCGAGGAAGAGAACCAGCAAACCGTGAGTACGAATATTGATTCCACTAAAAGACATGAAAGGCTGGTGACAAGAGGTCACTTAAAACCTTGACAATTCTAGACCCTATCCAGTGCAAATAAAAACAGTTAAATTCCGCTGGGGTGGTGGAGCCCCCTAACTTATAGGTTGGTTAAATTCCACGGGAGGGCGGACTCCTCTGTTTTTCTGATAAAAGTACAGGTAATTGAGAGCAGTTAAATTCCGCAGGAGCATTGTGGAGCCCCCTAACTTACAAGTTAGTTAAATTCCGCAGGAGGGGGGACTCCTCTGCTTGCCTGAAAGTCGACTAAAAGTGTGTTGTGTGCATGTGTATGGTTTGATTGAGAGTGATCTCATTAGAGCTCTCCTCTATATTAAAGCACAGGATTGTAAACAGTGGCTTTGTGTGGAGGCAGCGGCAAGTACTCTCCGCCCCCTTCGGGGAGGTGAAAGGAGACTTACCACACATCGAACATTTAACCACTGTCCTGTGAATAAAGTTGGGTTTTAGGACACTGTAGGTGCCATTTGAGTTGCCAACTCCGAAATTTAGAAAAATAAACCATGGGAATATCAAATAGTAAGCAAAAGTCCCTCCCCCGACATGAATTAAAAAGCAAGGATTGGAAATTAATGGAACGGGTCAACTCAGAAACTGTAAAATATCTTGACAAATGGATAACTGATTACAACTTCGACGGTCAGTTGACCTCAAAATCATTGAATAGTCTCAAGCAATTAATTAATGCCAGACATGGCGTAAACAAAAAGAAAATGAATAAAAACGGGCAAATAGGTGTGTTCTTAGTGGGCTCTATGTGGTCTTATATGTTATGCGTCATCCTTTTGTGCTGGTGTGTGTGTGTGTGTGTGTGTGTGTGTGTGTGTGTGTGTGTGTGTGTGTGTGTGTGTGTGTGTGTGTGTGTGTGTGTGTGTGTCTGTGTGTGTGTGTGTGTGTGTGTGTGTGTGTGTGTGTGTGTGTGTATACGTGCGTGCGTGCGTGCGTGCGTGCGTGCGTGCGTGCGCGCGCGCGCAGAGGATCCTCATGAGTGGGTGTGTATATGAGTGTGTGTGAGTGAGATGTGTGTTCTATGGAAGAAATCAGTAATGGAGAATGTTCAGTTGAGCGATAATAGGGAAAGTAAGAAGTGGACGATGGTGTGTTTAAGTTGGTTAGAGAAACTATGATGAAACAATATCAGCACGGCCTCGCTTGAGGGCCGTAGCTGAGGGTGTGGACAAATGAGACAACAAATGTTGTGTAGAAGACATTGAAAGATGTCGAATGTGAACATGACGAAGGCCACAACAGCAAAGTTGACCTGCCCTTTGAGAGGGTGAGACTGATGAGCGTGCCTGCACTCGCGTGTAGTCGCGGGTCTGGACTGTTCACGTGGGCCTGTGCTATGCTCGTGTGGGCGGTGGGCCGGCATCATGATTGTTGCAGGAAATGGCCAGCCTGTGACCAATCAACATTGATGCCGCGCCCCCCCTCGCGCAGGGGATGCTATGGCTGCGGGCGGGGCAGGGACAGAGTGAGTTTCTCAGTGATTGTTTGAAGCAGAGTGATGCTTAAGGAAGATGTGACAGACCTAATGTATAATCAAAACGTCAAAAGAGAGGATGACGTTTGCGCAGCGTTGTTTGTTGGTATTGTTTGTGAGCTGTGTCTCTGCTGTAAGTTTTTGTGTTGTCTGTGTGCTGTCAGTGTTATGTGTTAAAAGGATGAAATTGGCTAATGTAGGTGCACAAAAGAATTTGCTGATTGCACTGCTAAACAAAAGCGATTTTGTAAAAATAAGAAGAGAAGAAAGGCAAGCAATTTTTGGGGGGGGGGCAGAAACTGCTCCACACTCCATTAATGCCTAGCTCTGATAAAAAAAAAATAAAAATAAAAAATTTAAAAAAAAATTGAGAGGTGGAAAGAAGTGAATTGGATGAAGCAAAATTATGAGATAACGACATTTCAAAGCTAAATTCAGAAGAAATAGTCGCTTGGTTGTGTCAAGACTATACAAGTTTTTACATTTGAGAATAGGAGAGCGATTTAGTTACCGTAATTTCCGGACTATAAGTCGCGGGTTTTTTTCATAGTTTGGGTGGGGGGGCGACTTATACTCAGGAGCGACTTATATATGTTTTTTTTCCCACAAATTTTTACTTGATCATTAAGACATCACTTAAAAGTATAGTTGACCACTTCCCATGTTATTTTTAGTATAGTTGATCACTTAACATGCTTTTATATCTTTATCTTGAACATATTCAAAACATAAAAAATAGAGAAAACATCAAATAAAGCAATTAACACTTTAAAGCACCATATCCAAGTCCACTGTCTGTTTGCTCCTCTTATATTTATTATTATTATTTATTATTATTTGTTTATTTATCATTTATTCAACACTCTTATTTATTCATTGTTTATGCCTTCTTGGGTTTTTTTGTGTTGCTTGTATGGATATGTGTACTATCTCACCGAGGGATAGTGGGAACGTAATTTCAATCTCTTTGTGTGTCTTGGTATATGAAAAAAAAAAAATCGACAATAAAGCAGACTTTGTCTTTGATAAAACAACCAAATAAACAAAACAAAAAACTACATTTAAAAATATATATATTTTCAGACGTAACTGGATGACGGCGCTTTAAATTTCACCGTTGGCCGTGACTCATCAACTGGGTGGGCTTAAGAAAAATGGCACCAAAAAGAAAGTCATATTTTGCAAGTTACAAACTTCAAGTTGTAAAATATGCAGCTGAAAACAGTAATCGAGCAGCAGAAAGAAAGTTTGGAGAACCGTGATGTACCAATGGATTACTATTTCAAGTGACGTCAGTGGCACCGCGCGGCGCGACCCACGTAAGGACAACACCGGCATCATTAGCGGTGATCATTTCTAAGTGACACGGAGGACAAAGAGTTTAAAGGAATTAAGGATTTGGAGTGACATAGAAGGTTTGAAAAACTATTATGGCTTTTACGCACGCCCGGTCCTAATCTACTGAGTCGGGGGCCGGCGCTCGGTCGAGTGGCTGTCCGCGAACGGTGCATGGGGCTCGGACATGACCATTACGCACGCCCGGTCCTCTGCCATGGAGCTATCGTCTCTGGAAGTCCACGCCGCCACACGCTTGGAAGTTTGTTTTGTGGAATAAAGAGCCGTTTACCAAACCTACGTCTATCCTTGTACTTTGTTAACGCTACAATATAGTTATATACTAGATCTGTGGAATAAAGACGAGGCTGACGTCAGGGCGCACGCGCGGCGATGTTGACAAAGGACGAGGAATTTGATCGATGGATTTAATGGATTTAAAGTGCACGGATGGTTTGATAATATTATTGCTTATATTATAGTTATTTAAAATATAGTTTATCTATCGTTATATGAGCCTGTGGAATATTGTGCAAGCGCCCTCAGCCACGCGCAGCCATTGTTGACAAAGAACGATCGATGGATTTAATGAATTGGGGTGACACCGATGGTTTTATAAACATGTTATTTATGTAATGGTTGTCCTATATCACTCTATATGTTACGTCAGGCCCGTTCTCAGCTCCTCATTTGTGTTTGTCACGTTAGCATACCTATCGTTTAGCCTGTTGCTATCGTATCGAATGATCGATGGATTTAATGAATTGGAGTGACACCAATGGTTTTATAAACATGTTATTCATGTAATAGTTGTCCTTAATCACTCTATATGTTACATCAGGCCCGTTCTCAGCTCTTTGTTTGTGTTTGTCACGTTAGCATACCTATCGTTTAGCCTGTTGTTGCTATCGTTTAGCCTGTTGTTGCTCGTTCATGACTGTTTTTGGTGTGGGATTTTGTCGAATAAATTGCCCCCCAAAATGCGACTTATACTCCGGAGCGACTTATATATGTTTTTTTTCACTTTTGGGGCATTTTATGGGTGGTGCGACTTATACTCCGGAGCGACTTATAGTCCGGAAAATACGGTAGTTAGAATTAAGAGACAACAACTATTAATTATTATTTGTAGTCATACAACACTTTACTACATACGGATTCTCTGAATCATGCAATTGAGTAAAATAAAATCGACATTTTGTTTTTTTTTCAAATTTCTAAGATTCTTGTGATAAACGATGAGAAAATGATTGAAAAGTAACTAAAGAAACTACAAGAAAGTGAAAATGTCTAATCATTTGCAAGCTGAGTCGCTCCCCATTCGGGGAGGCCATCCATTTACTTGCTAAGCTAGTTGTGGAAGCAGTAGCTATATGCACGTGTGCAGCGCGCACACACACACACACACACACACACACACACACACACACACACACGAGACTGATAAGGTGTCAAGAGGTACCGTATTTGCCGGTGTATTGGTCGACCTTTTTCGATCCAAAATCGACCGAAAAAAATCGACCTCGACTTATACACCGAGTCATAAAATTTAACTTCGTATTCATCGCTTCAAATGTGATGGTAACCAAGGCCGTTTCTCATGCATCTCATTGTGCGTTGCACTGAGAAAATTTGAACCGGGCGGCGTGCGCGAGTGCGCGGCCCGCTGGAAGTCGAATGAGGCGCTGCGAGCACCTCCGCGGTGCTTATAAACAGCCGATCCGCTCGGCGGGGGCTATTTTCGGCCACTTGGCTCGTGCGCACGGCCTCCCGGATGTGCCGGGCGGGTGCGCGAGCTCGCCGGCCGCTGGAAGTCGAATGAGGCGCCGCGAGCACCTCCGCGGTGCTTATAAACAGCCGATCCGCTCGGCGGGGGCTATTTTCGGCCACTTGGCTCGTGCGCACGGCCTCCCGGATGTGCCGGGCGGGTGCGCGAGTGCGCGGCCCGCTGGAAGTCGAATGAGGCGCCGCGAGCACCTCCGCGGTGCTTATAAACAGCCGATCCGCTCGGCGGGGGCTATTTTCTGCCACTTGGCTCGTGCGCACGGCCTCCCGGATGTGCCGGGCGGGTGCGCGAGCTCGCCGGCCGCTGGAAGTCGAATGAGCCGCCGCGACCACCTCCGCGGTGCTTATAAACAGCCGATCCGCTCGGCGGGGGCTATTCTCGGCCACTTGGCTCGTGCGCACGGCCTCCCGGATGTGCCGGGCGGGTGCGCGAGCTCGCCGGCCGCTGGAAGTCCAATGAGGTGCCGCAATCTCCTCCGCGGTGCTTATAAAGTGCCGATCCGCTCGGCTTGGAGCTATTTCCGGCCTCCCGTTGGTGCCGGGCGGCGTGCGCGAGCTCGCCGGCCGCGATCTCCTCCGCGGTGCTTATAAACAGCCGCATGCGCACGGCCTCCCGGAATTTGAACACATTTCGTCAATAAATTTCGCATATTGAATTTTGAAGTTTAATATAATGCAACAATTGAGCTCGACTTATACAAAGGATATATCATAAAATCGTAAATTTCCGTCGAATTTTAGGGGGTCGACTTATACACCGAGTCGACCTGTACACCGGCAAATACGGTAATAAGCTTGCAGACAGAACCGCAAAACTGCAGCGCAAAAGACAGTTCAAATTTTATATACACAAGAAGTAGATTAAATCACTGACACATTTTTAAAGATGTAAAGCGACAAAGTCCATAGACTGAAATTCAATTATGGACGAAAAGAGGGGCAAGAGTAGAGAATGGCATCTATAAATGACCAGAAGACAGACCTATCCTACCTAAGAACCTATACAAATGGGCAGCAATATTGAGCCACAGTGCGTGTCACATGGCTCAAGAGGAGGGATAGTGGGGCTGGTCAGTCAGCTTTATACAACATACGGATTTGATTCGTATTCAAAACATTTTCAAAACAATTTTTTTTTTTTTTTTTGGTAGAGCTTGTTTAACATACGCTAAACACAATCCACAGGGTTATACTGCCTGGTCATAATAGATGCATTCTCAAAATGGTTTGAATTGGCTTCAACAAAAACACTGAATGCCTTAACAGAGGCAAAAACGTTATGTAAAGAAATAAAACCAAGATATGTGATTTCGGAGATAAATTCTCATAATAATGAGAAACACTTTGTAAATCAAGCAATGGGGAGAATAAGTACAATGTTCCATAAAGACTTAAAAATCATTGTGCACACCATCGCGTGTGAAGAAGTGCATGGACAAAATGTTTAGACCTGGACAAACTGTACGTGAATATTACAAGTACTGTGGGTTTAAACCCGTATGAAAAACTGTTTGGGCGACAATGTGGATTACCATGTTTTAACTTTAAAACCAAGTGGGAAACTAAAGATGATTAAAATTTGTCCGATTACATGAGGAACATGCTAGAACATCTAAAGAACCAAACCAGTAACACTGATGACGAAACCATCTCTCCGCAAGATGACCCCAAAGTGGTACCGGGAGCCTGGGTCTTGATCAAGAGTATCAAGAAAAAGAATTGGCATTCACCCAAGTGGGAAGGTCCCTTTTTGGTATTGTTCACAACGCCTAATGCTTTAAAAATAGCTGAACACAACACGTGGATTCATTTATCTCTTTGTAAAAAGGTGATCTCCACAGACCCAACTTAAATAAGGAAGGTGAGCAAAGCCTGGTAATAGTGCCTGATCCTGGTGTCAAGATCCAGGGTTGACACGAAAGCTAGCAGAAGACCTTCCAATACACCGACCTGAAGCTCAGGACGTTGACTCTGCGGAGATCTAAAGATAAAAACGTAAAATGTTCTCTTGCTTAATAAAAAGCTGGGAGAAACTGCTGGCCTGCGCAAAGTGAACTATAAGCTTTTATGTAGCTTGTCTGATTTGTCTTGCTTCAATAGTATTGGCCGTGTACGTTCTGGCTACTGTTAACTTTGAACTAGATGAATCAGGGAGATTGCTAGACATAAACGTGACACCCAAACCCCTTTTGATCATGTTGTGTGCACACCAGCTATCTATCATTCATGCTCCAACTTGCGTGCCGTGGCTTTTGTCTTGGACTTACAATACCTCATTAATGTTCACGGTGGCTCCGAAGACATCTTCCACTATTACCATACCTATGAAAAGTTTAAAGGGTTTTCAAAATGCCCACCCCACTACTGGGGACAAATGGCTCGGATATTGGTGGTATTTAACTGGTCACCCGGTCAGCACTGACTGGAGTACCCTTGTCACCACACAAATGTCAGAATATTGGCCCTCCGGTTCCAGTGAAGAGGCTGTGTTTTTTGCTAAGCGAGTAACTTTGAAAAACCAGGGCACAAGCCTACTTAACCTTTGCACACCCCGATGGCCAGATTCGGCCTCCAAATGCCACTTTGTTTAACACTTCCTGTTGGGGTTTTCAGTTGTGGGCTTGGTCTTCTGGGATTGATCCTCATTTCCCTGTCGTAATCTGCATTAACAAAACCATGTCGATCGCCGACCGTCCAGGTATGAATAATTATACCCTAACAGCCGGAGCAAAAATCACAAGTGGGCTCCTCACTGATATAGATAGCTATTTTGTGGCCTCCACAGGTATAAGTGGTCAAACTAACAACTGGCTCCTTATGGCTGAGCAAGCTGCAAAGATGGCTAACACCAAGTTGCATTGCATGTATGGGACCATGACCTCTTCTGAAAATCATACCAGCAAATGTCGTTCCAAAATGTTCTGTTGTTTTGATGCTGAACTCATCTACATCACCCACTGATGACTGTTTTAAATGGGATAGGATTTATCCTGTTTCTTCCATGACAAAACATAAACCCCTTTTTTCTTCCGATGTACATAGCTAAGGGTAATTTTACATGCATTAGACTACCTGGTACCGGTGAGAGGCTAGGTGCTCTAGCTACGCCATGGTGTGGGTCTATGACCAACGTCACTGCCCCCTTTTCGCCCATTGCTCGTAGTGACATTTGGTTTTAGTGTAATAGTAACAAACTTTATGATAGGTTGCCTTTAAACAGCTTTGGAATTTGCGCCTTGGTAACCCTTTTGCTTCCTGTTTAACTGATCCCGATGTCTCCTTACATCTCTAACATCTTTTGCTAAGTCCATAGTGCCCGAATTCTGGCTGAGAACGAAGCGAAGCGCCGAATGGAAGCGCGCAGCTGATCCAATTTACATAGACGCGATTGGTATTCCTAGAGGAGTACCGGATGAGTATAAGCTGGTGAATCAGGTAGCAGCTGGTTTTGAATCCACCCTGTGTTGGTGTTGTACTCTTAACAAAAATGTCCACAGGATCAACTACATCCATTACAACGTGCAGAGGCTTGCAAATTGGACCGAGGCGGGTTTTAAAGCGGTCCACTCCCAACTGGCCGCTACTTCCCTCATGGCTTTCCAGAACCGGATGGCCATTGACATGCTACTCTCAAAAGAGGGCGGTGTCTGCACCATGTTTGGTGAGCAATGCTGCACATTTATTCCAAATAATACTGCAGCTGATGGAAGCCTGTTCTAGGCTCTTGAGGGCCTGAGGACCTTGAATGGGAAGATGAAGGAACACAGTGGGGTGAATACGGAGGTTTGGAACAACTGGTTGAATGTGTTCAGAAAGTCTGGTCTCCATTGCCGTTTTTGTTGCTGTTTTAAACTTGTGTGGATGTTGTTGCATTCCATGTCTCCGATCTCTAATTAACAGGTTAATTACAACTGCTATCTCTCCAGCAGCTGAGAATTTTTTCGTTGCTCCAGAGGGACGACTATTTGACTGACGACAATTGTCACTCTAGCGATGACTCCGTCAGCGAAACTTCTACTACTACTGTGGTAAACCTGTCCGGTTTGTTTCCCATGTCTGACAATGATGATTAAGATTCTATCTCCTCCCGAGTGTAAATTTGTTCTTGTGAAATGTGATCCCATGGCTGAAAATCTTTTTGAAGTGGCCGTTTAGGTGATAAGATAGTCCGAGAACTTATGATAAACAGGTGGGAATTGTTAGAAAAATGTATATATATATATGTTATCATGCGTTCTCTAATCAATGCTTTACTGCAATATTACTGCAATATATGCTTGCTGTTTGGCTTTGCTGTTTTTTATGTTGTGCTACAGAAAAGAAAGGTTACAGCTGGGTCACGAGAGAGGTAACGGCTGGGTCAGGCAGGACACAGCTGACAACTCAGCAAAAAGAGAACATCTACCGAGATACTTCCCAGAAACAACACGTCTAACCGCTGTCTCACACTCTCGATGGAACGGCAAGTAAACATCATGTTTCCTGTTTTGATCACAGAGACAAAGAGAGAAGCTGATTGCTTAAATTGTTTTGCCGATATTGCCATATAAGTATGTAACACCTTGTGTCTTGTTTTTGCTTACGAGACATAGCCCACATCCTTCCCCCCTCCCTTAGGGGCTTGTGTCTCACATTGTGGGTAGGACAAATCCAAATAAAAAGAGCAGGAGTGAATACAGATATTTAGTGTAGTGAGATTGTTGTAAGCTATCTGTACTGCACTCCGCGCAAACATTTGAATTAATATTCTTGTCTCATTGTGATTTCTGTTTGCTGAGTCTTTTCTCTTTACTTTATAGTACACGTCAGTAAAATAAACCTGACAAAAACGATGGAGCAAATCTAGAGGAAATGGCTTGGAGTACACGACAGACACGGACGTCCGCATCACAAGCCACGTAGTGTGTGCTTTTTGCCACAGGTTGAATGAATCACCGTCATCTGACGAGTATTCTGATGCGGGATACAATGACGCACAAATACATCCCTTCTAAACAGCAAAACACGCACACTAATTTTAAGCACCACGCAAACATTTCTGTGAATAGCCATAAATGTGTAAATAGCTTGTCAAATGTGAAAGTGTTGCTGTTTGCACACGTGTATATATATATATAAATAAATAAATAAATAAATAAATAAACAAACAAATATGTAAATAAATGTTTTTGCCATCAAAAACATTTTCATTATTGTTCATGTTTTATAGAAGGGAAGAAGAGTGTCCAATCTTTCATTCGGTACCACACGTGTATTTATAGCCGTAGCACACACTATTCTGTAGGTTTTACAAAATGTGTAAAAATGCTCAAAATCGGCTGGAATTTTAGAGGTTATTTTTTCTGCGAAAGCTTGGCATTCAAAGAGTTAATTGCCCCTGTTTTAGGTCTTTTTTTTGTCTGCAACAATTTGATGGCGAGCTACCCACCCACTGCTGCAAAGTGGTATTGGTGAACTGAGATACAACAAACACCCTAAGAGAATATACTGATTTTTTCTTCACATTTTGTGATAATTTGTTTTTTTAATCATATCTGATTATCATGGGCAATTCCCATACTATAAATTTAAAACATACATATAGATCTATCATTAGCTAGACCTTGTAAATGTTACGATTTGGAAATGTTTTCAATATATAATTTTTTGCAACTTCTCTCTGGTGTCCTGTACAGTTATTCACACTTCGTGGCTCCATCGCCAAACCTACTCTGTTTGCCACCATTGTTAAAGTAAACGTCAACATTTGGCAGTGGTCAGTCCTATTAGGCCTAGCCTGCTAGCCTCGCTCACACCGGGTGCAGAATGGCTGCGGCGCGGTAGTGCGCCGCACTTCACTAGGAATAGAAAGCATTGGAAAGCATGATCAACTTTATAGACACATAAGGAATGGGTCCAAGCACTAAAGCAACGATGTCACCAATGTTATATTGATCGGATTTGCGTATTGATAAGAGTGTGGAGAGAACAGAATTTCACGAATGGTTGTCTGTCATGCGACGCGTCAGGTCTTACCCAATCGACTAACTTCCAAATCTCCCGCCCCACACACTCTAAATATATTTAACAAATTATTGCGCGTGAATTCAAATGCCTCTAAGGACTTTTGAAAGTCAACATTGTGCAAAGAGTGCTCTGATGTGAAACCTAACAGAACAACAAACCATCTTTGGGGGGTGGGGGGGCTGTGCAAGTAAACCACCTTTTCATTAGTGAACATTTGTATACCTCACCGCTCACCCTTTGTGCATCGCATGCGACCGTTCGTAAAATTCTGTTCTCTCCACACTCTTATTAATTCCCAAAGCCGATCAATATAACATTGGTGACTCCGTTGCTGTGGCAGTGGTCTAGAACGTTGATCATGTCATAACTGCATAATGCCCTACTGCGAGGTTGGCAAGAAGCCTGAGAACGCGGCCATGTCTAGTTGGTTCCGAGGAGCCAGTTAACATGGGCGGGTATACACTAGGCATCAGATCGACTCGTACCCTCGCTGGGTAATTTGGTTTTGGGTTATTTGCCGGAGGCAGCGTGAGTGTACGACAGCATGATGGCTAAGGTGACAGTCAGTGGGCTGTTCTTTGTTACTTTGCGTCACGGGTTCAAATCCCGCGTATAACTCTTCTATTTATTTATTTATTTTTTTTTAGTGTTTGCTATTTCTTGCAGTCAGTCGTAAATGTAAACGAGACGTTTCGTTCAACGTTTTTATTGAGAATTTGAACAGTTTTGCAATCAGGCAAGTTCCATGTCGCTTGTGATGAATCTGCAGTCGCGAAAGACACAGGGATGAGAGTCCTCCACGGATCCGCGGATTTCCGTGGTTTTTTTCCGTCGGGAATATCATTTTGGTGAATCGTGTAGATCCGTTGAGAAAATTGTTTTTATATGGGGGGGGCCTGTGGGCCTTGTGGCCCCCAATAGGGGCCTGTGGCCCCCCCAGTGGGGCATGCAGCCCCCAGACCCCGGCGACTTTTCAGACTTTTATTTCATTCGCCGTTCTCATCCCTGAAGACAAGACTGCGCAACTCGCTTTACCCTAACAAGCGTAACTCGAGACGGGGAGCAAGATAACATGGGAGCAAGTTGACATGTAACACAGGTGTGAGCAAGGCGTTACACTTGCTTCACGCTACTCTACACCCGAAAACAGTGCGTCTCCACAGCCATTGCACAGGAGCCCCTCCTCACCTTGCTAACAATGTCATGTTACAGCAACTGTCGCTAGCACCCACTGTACGCACACACTAACAAAAACACTGGAGAGTGTGATTGATTGTTGTACCTGGTGCTTGGTTTGTGGCTGTTGTAGCCCGATTCTAAATGGTGACGTAAATATTTTGTGTGAAGAATGGAGCTTCGAGCCATATTTAACAGGCAGTGCTGCACTTGAACGCGTTCAATGAACTAAAATTTAGAACTAATATTCTCACTCATATGTTCATATACTGAGACTGGAAGGTTGTGGGTTCAAACCCTGGCCGGGTCATACCAAAGACTATAAAAATGGGACACATTGCCTCCCTGCTTGGCACTCAGCATTAAGGGTTGGAATTGGGGGGTTAGATCACCAAATGATTCCCGGGCGCGGCACCGCTGCTGCCCACTGCTCCCTTCGGGGATGGGTTAAATGCAGAGACAAATTTCACCGCACCCAGTTGTGTGTGTGACAATCATTGGGACTTTAACTTTAACTTTAATATTGGATCAACGTGAACTCAATGTAGCGCATTTTTGGTCCATTAATGTTTTTGTGAAGGGCATTTTACTTTCGTTCAAGGATGCCACATTTTCTCTTCTTTAACTTCAAAACAAAACCCCGCTAAACACACTGTAAACAAGAAAGGGGGAAAGGATTTGGCAACCCCGGCCACAAACAGTCACACGGCACGTGTTATCAAAATTAAACGAAAGCAGGATGATAGACGCTCCATTCGATGTAAACGTGATGTGACGAGCATCCCCACTTGCCCTTTCTTCTAAAGCAGCAACAATGAGGTATCATCCATGCATACATATACAGGACTGTCTCAGAAAATTTGAATATTGTGATAAAATTCTTTAGTTTCTGTAATGCACTTAAAAAAACTAAAATTTCATACATTCTGGATTAATTACAAATCAACTCAAATATTGCAAGCCTTCTGTTATTTTAATATTACTGATTATGGCTTACA